>NW_027526225.1:89038487-89083382 GCF_048455015.1 Haemaphysalis longicornis | reverse complement strand
TTTGTCATCTTCCTAGCGCGTATCAGACATCCTGTTTCCATTGTGATGCACCATTTGAAATTTATTTACTAGTCAAGGAAGAAGTTCTGAAATACAACTAAAAAAAAGTTTGAGCAAACTAGCTGGAACGGCTGTTCTTCTCGAAACAGCTCTCCCAGACGGAAGCACGGACCCAACGAACTGATATTGGAACGATACGAACACCGTGTCCCAGAAAGCGTTGTGCATATCAATGCTAAATCATGAAGTTGCTAATTAAGCTTTTAAAATCCAGCGTCCTGAAGAAGTCGATGGTTGGACGGCATACCGTCTGGTCAGGTAGCATACTGCAAAACAAGAAACACAGGTCACTGACCAAGTCAAAAACAAATTGACGTTTCGGGAGCGCTACGGCTCCCTTGTTCACAATTTGTTTTTAACTTGGTCAGTGACCTGTGTTTCTTGTTTTGTAATCCAGCGTCCTGGAAGCAGGAGAGAGAAATTTTTATTGGCTACGACGTGTCATAAGGCCCGTAGCGCGCGCGCCTTAAAAATAAAGCACAAACTCTGCTGCAGCCTCACCTGGAGGCGCAGCAGTCACTACCGAGCCTCGGTGCTCTGCGCGGCGCGTCACCGCACCCCATCCGGCGATTGCACACTATGCTTTCGCTCGCCTTCATTATATCATAAGCAGCGCTCGGGTGTCCCCCGCGTAGTTTTTTAACGAAATGTTTACTGTGCCAGTGCCTTACCTCTCCTTTGCTGTTGAGGGCCCAACCTGGAGGAATTTGCTCTCCTTTCCGGTGCTGAAGTTCAACCTGCATTACGGGAACGAAAGGGGCATTGCTCTGAACTTTGAGGCTCCGCAAAATATTATGCATTTTCCTTAAAGGGGCCATGCGGGACGGGAAAAATACAAGTTTGTTTTGTTCGAAATATTTCGTGTTTTATAGTCCCCCCAGCGCTACCGGCAATGCACGTGCTACAGGCAATGCACGTAATCCCAGTAGCTGGCCCTCTACAAATGGTATAGTATTTAAAAAAAAAGGGAGGGGGGGGGGGCATCTTTGCACTAGTGAAGCGAAGACTGCAGGCAAACAGCGAAGCTGGCAGCCCCACCTAGCTTATTCTTCGTTCGGCTAAGTTTGTGCGTGCTTATGCATCGAGACCCAGTCAAGTTTTCTGCGTGGTGTCGTCGTTAGCCCCCAAACAGCAATGGACACTCGGTCATCAAACTATGCACAGTGCAGGCATGCCCACCGGCTTTGATGTGAAACTCCTAGAGCAGCGGAGAGAGAGAGAGAGGGAGAGAGAGAGAGAGAGAGAGAGAGAGAGAGAGAGAGAGAGAGAGAGAGAGAGAGAGAGAGAGAGAGAGAGAGAGAGAGAGAGACTTTATTTTGAGACCCGTGGCCAATGGACTGCTCGGCTTCTTGGTTGGGTTACAGGGAATCGTCTATAGTACTGGCATGTTTTTATGTGGTTCAAAAGCGTGGTCCAGTAGAGCTCTTCAAGCTCCTTAGGGGGTGTGACCCATGCCTCCCAGCAAGGAGGGCGCTTTTGGTAGGAATTGGTCGCAGGAAAGCAACGGGGCGAGCGTTTGTTCAACATTTTTGAACTCGTTCGGTGGCCACCGTTCGGCTTGTGTGGCCTCACGCGTGGGACGCTAATTAAGAAGTTGATTAACTTTGTCGCGTTTCAGCCTTTCAGCTTCTTCCATTTTGGCATTAATTCTTCTCTTTGCACCGTCAAAACTGCACCACTCGTCGCCACAAGCTGCAGAGCGAGCCACCCTGCGACGCGTTTCCAAAGACGTGCTTGTACCAGTCGTATCGCGCCTCCGACAGGTGGCGACACGAGTCCCGCCCGAGCGCGGCGAAGCAAAGCTACGGTAAAGCTGCGGTGCCGGCGCGCGCGATGACGTCATCGCTCAGCGAGGATTCCTGCCCACGCTCGCCGGCCCAACCACCAGCCTAAACAGCATCAAAACACGGTGGAACAATACAACTTGCCTTGCCGAGTGCCACTGCCGAAGTGGCCATGTCTAGGACAAACGAGTCCCCATCCTTTCCTGGAGCAGCCACGCTGATCGGATTTGTTCCAAGGAATTTCTGAAATTAGGCAGCGATTCATCTTAAACTATCGCGATTACGATGAAAAAAAAATCAAAGTTGAAATCGGAGTTTTGACGAAATATTTTTTATGGTTGAAATAAAACGTTCTTACGTTTTTCCCACCGGATGGTGCCACCAGGGGTGATGCGTTTGTGTAGGACATACCCTGAAAAAAAAAAAAAAAAAAAAGATTGACATTTTTTTTTTTTGCGCTTACGAGAGTTGCGTTTACCGTTAAAAGAAGAAAACATGGATTTATATACTTACAACTAAGCCTTTTGAAGACGCCATCATGCTGTAGTAACCCGCAATGCCGTAGTGGTTTGAACCTGGGAATTAATTTAATGCTTGTTCTTTTCTTTTCACGCTAGCAATCTAATTTTAGAGTTGCACAGAACAAACGTTGCACAGTGTTATAAATTAACAGCTCAGTACGAATGCATCGGATCAACTGCCGCAGTTTCGAAGCCAATCTTCTTGAACATTGAGACCGCTAAATGAGAGTTTCAAATGGTCACAAATGGGCGAAAATGTAAATGTGCTAAGGTATTTAGTTGTGGATCAGAGAAATTAATTCAGTTACTAATTCATGGGTTCACCTTTCTCAACTTAAATTAACCTGACTTAAATACGTCGTTCGCGCTGTACCTCTTCAAGTCGCCAGTTCAACAGGGTACCGTGGTAGAAATTTTTTTTTCTAAAAAACGCCCTACATTCATTTACTGTAGCGAAAAAGAAACTAGCTATGTTCTCAATGGCTTACACGTTAAGCTTCTTTATAAACCTGGCGTATTCGACTGACCAGCCCTGGACAGTCAACGGGTAGCTCCAGGACTCGCGTCCGTTTGGAAGTTCTGTTGCAATACACGAAAAAAAAAAGGCGCTGGCTAGAGTCCCAGGCTACCATAACTCCATAGCTGTTCGCCGATGAGGCTTAAAGGGGCCCTGCAACACTTTTTTTCAGCTTTTCTGTAAATCTCAAGTGCTTGCAGAGCGTAGTCAACCAACACATTTAGTACTTAGATGATGGGGTCGCAAACTACCTCCGCCAAATATTTCTGCTCTATGCCCATCAGATAACTTAAAAACTTACTCAAAAGATTTTTCTCTCTTTCCCGCTCTTGGCGTTCTCCGACCGCTCAAATTACGTCATTAGAGCGGTGTAGCGGCTATTGGCCGCCTTTCCCTCAGTTGCAGCAATGAACCCATTCGATAGCCACTTTAAAAAGAAAGTCACAAAAGCAACGGGGAAACGGAAGGCGTATCTGCTGCGACGAGCGAATCCGCACTGTGCTGGCGATAACTATAGCTTTTGAAGCGCTTCCAGACGCGCAGGAAAGAGTGAAAGCGCTTATCAGAAGTGTCGCTTTAGGAGAATAACCAACACTAAGCTAACGATGAAATCATTCTATTGTTAAAGGTCGGGGCACGGCAAGGGAGTAAACAGGACAAACGCATCACTAAGCCCGTTCAATACGTCATACCGCAAGTGTTCTGTCTCAGCAACTCTGTTTAGCTTGCCGATTCATAAGCAACCTACTTTTCGTATATAGATAGAGCATGCACTTGTTGATTGATGCATGTAAACCGTCAGGTTTGAATTACCTATCAATAATAAAGAAATCATTAACCGTCTAAGCGTGAAGAACCTAAGTCTCAGCAAAGGGGGTTGTGTCAAGATTTTAATTGTGACGCGGCCACCACCAGAAGTTTCAAGCATCGCCAAATGTGCAGAAAAAATGAGCTCGTGCATTCATGTTATCGGAGTCTATAGAATATAGGTGGATGTCAAATTATCCTTCGCAAATGTATGCATTTGGGAAGGAGAATTTGACATTCACTTCAATGCAGCCTTACGGCTACAAAGTAAAGCTGTACAGCTTTCTCAGAAACTTCGAAGTTGAAAAAAATTCCGTCCTGGTCCAGGATCCAGGATTCGGGTCAATTAACATGTGCCTATACATTTGTCACTGATCAGCTACACATATATTAAAAAAAAAAAAAACAGCTGTCTATTTCTTGCTGTATATGCGGCCTGGAAAAGAGGACACAAAAATTAACTGCACTTCAATATTCGTTTCAATATTCGTTTCAATATTCGTTTCAATATTCGCATGCTAAGCTACACCCTATTCAGGAAACAACAGCCGCATATTTTTTTTTTGTTTCTGTAGGTTCAGTCTGGAAAAACCTGATGCGAAAATAAACTAATCTTCAAAATCCGCTTCCTGCTCTAAGCGACGCGTATACGCGAATGCAATCGAAGCAAGAGAGCAATTCCGCCTTAAGTTCCGCCAAGTTTGTTTTTGTCGACCGTTGTGCGCGTGGGTGCTCAGATAAGACTTCATTTTTCTCTGCCACTAACCGTTTATGCCGCGAATAAACTACCGTTTTGAAATCTTCTTAACAGGACTTTCTAATTTCGTTCGGTTAACATAGTTTTAGAAAATTATTCGATTAAAAAGCCTCAGGGGTTCCTCGTAAGTGCTTAACTTCCCTTAATCTGCATATGTATTCCTCTAAGTTCCACCTAATTTCTCGCTAAACGGACGCACTGTTCTGGAATATAAAACGCGACAAAAATTTTTCGCTAAAGTATAACGCTAGAATAAAATTTACAACGACCAACAAAATGTTTTAAAACTGGCAAAAAATAATAAATAAAAGAAAGCCGTCTCGGAGGCTAAATAATACATGGGGAAGTACAGTCTTGGACAAATGAAACGCTATCACGGAAATACGAATCAGAAGACACAAATAGCGCAATTTTTTTTCAGGCAAGCCAAATTGTTGCGTGGCATAATTACAGCAACAATACTGGGAAATCTGGCTTTCCAGATGTACCAATAGCGTGTCATTATTTGACCTCCACGAACGGTATCGCCTTGTCATCGTATACCTCGCTCACTGGACTCAAGTAGAGCCACACGGCGTTCCGTCGTCGGCGTTCCACAACCTTCCTTAGCTATTCGAAGGAAAATGAAATAAGAAATAACTGCCGTTTTCGATTTTTTTTTATTCCTAAAGAAGCACAAAACAGCAGCATGTTTTCCTTCCACGGTTGTTCAGCAAGACGGCTTCCCCGCGGTTTTTTGTCGATCTTTCGCTCTGAGTTCGCTCCATAAATGTCGGCCATAATGTTTTCATGGCGAGACTTTCGAAATCCATGTGCACAAGCCAATTCAAGGCGATAACATTATGGATATGGTGCACGTAGCCAAGGGAGGGGAGTTGATCCCACCTCCCTTGTTGGCTACGTCCCTGCAATATGTCTATGATGCTATCGTCTTGAATATATGCTTGTGAATTTCGACCCCCCCCCCCCCCCCCCCCCCCCCCCATCCCGTTTTTTAAAGCATCGTTTAAGTGAATACCAGTGCTCCTTTCGGACAAACTTCTACTTCCCATTATATTAACCCCCCGAAAAAAGTTATGGCTATGGCCCCGACATTGTGCACTGTCGACAAGTGTTAGAAAAATGGCACCACTTTCATCACTTCCTGCGCAGCCTGGTATCCTTGTTCAAACAAGCCGGGGAGGGGGTGAAAAAGAGGCACAATATCTGGGAGGAGGAAGACAGTCCGCGCCACATAAAGACTGTCGCATTAAAAAAAAAAAAACATCTTCTGGAACGTGGGTTCTGACGATGAGTGCAAGCGAGGTTACCTCGAGCGACGACCCATCCGATGCCGGCTTGTCTGGCCTTCTGCAAGGCCAGCTCCATGCAGAACTTGCCGACGACGGGACCGAGGAGGTTCTTGCCATCGACCAGGGCGGTGGCCACCGTCTCCTTGGCGACGACGGGCTCGCCTGAACGCTCGCACACCCCCTTCTGTATGTCCGCGATGTACATCTCTGTTGAGGCAGAAGAAAAAGTCCGCCATAGTTTCCAGATTTTCGACACGGATCATATACAGTAATAGTACCTTGTTAACTCGAGGTCGCGAAATCCGCTAAAAATTTTCGAGATAAGCGGAGTTCGGAGTTAAGCGCAATGCCGAAAATGTGCGGCCACGTCACTGAAATAAGAGCTTGTGCTATTAGTAACACAAAAAGGTAGTGCTAGTAACTAGTGCTAGTAACGAAATATACACTTCACAGTGGAGCTTTCGTAAGAAAGGCAAAATAATTATCAGAAAAAAAAACGAATTTTAATGCGTAGCATTATTTGCCGAAGACCCCCCCCCCCCCCCCCCCACTCCAGCCAGGACCGTGTAACGCCCTTCATTTTTACAAAAACGCAGATATCGCGGAAGCTCCAACTGTAATCGTTATAACAACGTAAATGGAGATGGCCTGTCTGACAAGATTATAAACATTTTAAACAATGCGGTCAAGAACTTACACTCAAGACAAGCGGCATAAGAATGATGCGCAATAGTAGACAATTCTCTGAATTTCTGCATAATTTTTATTATTGCGGAAGAAAGAACTGCGTTATGCGCGCCTGTTTCGCGTTCGTATTTGGTCCCAGAAAAAACGTTCTCGAGCTGCTCAGTGCATTTCATCAATCGCTGGTCGCCACTGCTACATTCTACCTCATTTCGAAACAAACGAAGCATTGTTTCTGTCGTTGTAGGCACTTCTCAAGGCTACTCGTCGTCCCAATGAACGTCCGTCACCCATGGACCCCACGATGACACACACGCTATCACTCCCACAGTTGCCTGTCACGTTGGATCAGAAATTGCCGTGGCGGCGGGAATTTCAAATTTGCCGTTGACGCCCGCGCTCGCTGCGTAGTGGTATCTAAGCGTTCGCACTGAGACCTTATTAGATGCCTGCAGCGGACCTTGCCTTGTGTCCTCTCTGTAAACATTTCGAGGTCTCCCTGGTCCCACTAAAAAAAAAAAGTTTTGGGATAAGGGGGGGGGGGGGGGGGGGGGGGGGAGAGATGAGATATATGCGAATTCGAGTTAACGAGGGTTTGCTGTATATACCCACGAGGCCCAAGATCTCTTAGGAACACATTGTAGGGGATGACGTGTTGCGTTTGAACGGTAAAAATGCAAATATCAGTTGCCTCTTCCTTTCGTCGTGGTGGCCCACGTGCCATGGGGCAGTCTGTTCTTTGAGAACGAGGTAGACGGTTCATCCTCAATTTACGTGCATGATGGCCGTATTTTTATGAGACCACGGTAGTATCGAGATGCAAATGCATACCCCACGCCGCTGTTCAGGCACTCTCACGAATCTCTTGTAGTATAAAGGAGGCGTTTTTTTTACGGAATGAGCCAGTTCCACCTAACGCTAATTTGAGAAACAAGCGGAGGTTTGTTACCGGACCTAAATGCAATGCCGTCAAAGCTATATATTATATGATATATTTTACATGTTGTGGCCACAAGTAATTAAAAATTATGTGAATTTCAGCCACATTGGGGCAATAAGCTTGTATTCGGCTCATATATTGAATTGAAACGCTCAAGCTGATGCGGCATTCGTATGAAAACTTTATTTAAATTGATTTTCAAGTATGGTGCGATTGAGTTCTGGCGGAAAATGGATTAAAAATATGCAACATGGTTTCAAGAACAATAGAACTATACAAAGAAAGCAGGTGAGTCCTCTTGGCACCATTGGCAGCGATTTTCGAAATCTTCCCTAAGATAATATTCTTGGGACCGCCTGAATTCACTCACGAAGTAAGCAAGCTCTTCATTGCTTTGACATGAATTTCCAAGACGCTTCTCAAGAAGGCTTTCGTATCTTCTTTTTCACGTTAATGAATTGGTTCGTACTCTCAGAGGGGGAGGGGGTGAGGAAGCACCCACGAAACACTCTCAACAGTCAAACCAAAAAAGCAAACGCCCGTTGGGCAAGTGGATTTGGCTAATTTTGATTAGTGAAACAGCAGGATCTGGCTCATTTTCGACACGAACTTACGATCCGCGTACGCGTTTTCAGGGCGTTATCTCAACTATTTTTTTGCCAGCCCCTTCGTAGAAGAAAGTTGCCGAGTTTTAGATGCGACTGCATCTCATTCTCTCGCCTTGTCCCTCCATACGGCGTCGTTGTTGTCCGTCCACACCCCTCCCCCATTCTCGTCGTCGCGCGAGCTGCGCTCTCCGACGCTCACCCCCTCTCCTCTCCGATAGCGAACACTCTCTCGCGAGGGGCATTAGATTGGATTGGATTGGATTCGATTGGATTGGATTGGATTGGCTTGGCCTGGATTGGATTTGGATTGGATTGGATTCAAGTGGATTGTGTTGGATTGTATTGCGTCATAGCCGCGCCACGTTGCGTCATAGCCGCGGCAGGGGGTTCACGGCACGTTTCACGCGATGGGAGAATCAACCTAACGGAAACAACAACGGAACTGACGGAACCACCTATGCGTCGCATCTACACAAGGGTTCCCGCGAGGGGAGGTGGGAGAAATTTTTCTTGTAACTGCAGTTTTATCCTAGTTAGTTTCGGTTTCTGGCGCTGGCTCATTAAAAAAAAGACACCTGAAATCAGTATGAAGATACAAGTGAAATTTCGTTTAAATTTAATACACCCTTAAAAAACCAGGGAAATCTGTTTTTTTTTGTCAGCATTAGATTAGTATGTGCAAAGGGATTCAGCCACGCTTGCCTTTTGTGTGGGCGTGTGTTTGATTTTACGCAGTTTCGGCTTTGCGACAGTCGCCTACCTTCATATCGGCGCTGAATGAAACAGCGGAACGCGTGGCCGATGGTTTGTTTAGTCGGCGTGCTTTGCACCGTCTACAGCCATCCAAGACAACCACCCTCACCCGGTTTGCGATAGTTCTGCCTATAGTGCAGTAAACATCCCTCGTTATTCCGAAGCCGTCGTGACGGGAAACTGGCTTCGTTATAAGCGTACTTCGTAAAAGTGGAACGAGAATTCGAAAAAAAAAAAAAACTAGTTGATTCCTCTGTCACAGGAATTGGTAAAACACGGAAGTGAAATGTGCAGCGAAATCTGATGCTGAGCATGATTTGAGGGTCGGCGGCTGTCTTGTGGGTGTGCTTGGAGAGCGACGTACTGCAGGCGGGTCGCTTCGGGATACGAGTACTGGTGTCATTTCCGTGACTGATATGACGTCAGTGAAATCTTGGTGTATCCCGGCATAAAACGCTTTCGTGTTAAAATATAAAACCCGAAAACGAACAACCCTTGATTGATTTGATTGATTGTAGGGTTTAACGCGCTGACGCAACGCAGGCGATGAGGCGCGCCGTAGTGGAGGGCTCCGGATTAATTTTGACCACCTGGGGATCTTTAACGTGCGCCGAAATCTCGTACACAGAAAAACGAACAACCCTAAACACAACGTACTCTTTAGTACAAAAGGTTGCTTCCCCGCAAGAAGACCCTGTGTGCAGGGCTGCACCCTTTACAGGCCGCTTGCTTTGTTGTACTGGCGTCATTTTCGTGACGGATATGACGTCAGTCAAATCTTCGTGTATCCACGCATAAAGCACTTTCGTGTTAAAAAAGAAAAGCCGAAACTCCGCAGCGAACATTAAGCCTCGCTGCTATGCACAAAGCTTCGTTAAAGGGACACTGAAGTGATATGTAAACATTGCGGGATTACTAGCGCAAATTGTAGTCCGGAGTCCCCAGGCCATATTTCGACCACTCTAGGCGCGTTTACGCGATTTTATTTAGTAGAAAAACTAATTCAAAAACGCTGTCCTCCTCTCTTTACGCTCGCCCATTTTCTGTGGCGTTTTCGTGTGACGTCAGGAGGGGCTGAGCTGGCAATTGGCTGCGCCACGGCTGCGCTACTGCACGGCTCCCCGGCCGACAGAGTCAGTCGGCCCAGCGTTTCGTCCGCCGGCCACCGGCGGGTCGTCGCAATCAAGGAGGTTAAAAAAAAATTGCTTGGTCGCAATTCGTTCGCTTAGTTGAAACGTTGCCAGGACACGTTTGTGAATGGAAGAATGTGCCTTTCTTTACTTGGTTTGTTTGTACACTGTATCTAGCTCCAAGTCAAGGTCGCTTCACACAAGCGCTGCACATGCGACGCTTCGCTAACTGGTACGCCAGTAGGAAAATATAAAGCCTCTTGAAGGCGGGAGAAGAGTCAGCGAAGTCAATATAGGTACTAAGCAAATAAAATCAACTGATATTTTTACCGTACAGCGTAAAACTAGGACGCGGGAAGCACTTTTTTGCGCTGGGCGGACAAGCACAGCGGTCAGCAGCACGACTACGCATCTGCGAACGCTTTCCCGTCTACGAAATGCAATTGCTAGACGTGAGCTACTGTGGAAACTCGGGCGACGCTTACTGCACGATCGCAGTACAACAAATAGTCACGTAAGCGGCTTGAAATGCCAAAACTAAATAAAAGTGTAAACCGGTTGTACAATATATACCCTATATTAGCAAGGTCTTCGCGTCCCGCTTCGTAGTCTAGCAGTCTGAGGCGCTAGGAATTCATTGCAAATGTTTTGCGAGTCACGAGTTCGAATCCCCGCGGGTACGTGCTTTTTTTTTTGTAAGTTAACTTTTTTGTTTTCCGCCGATGTTTTCTATATTGAGTTCACCTTTTTTGGGGCCGCAACGTTCATGGCTCCACGAACTAGTTCACAAAACGCGCGCAGGCTGGCACTGGCGCGCCAGCGAGTTCTCGTTGGCGTGCTGTTGCCATAAGCACCGACTGCTTGCGGGCACTGGGCACAGGCCAGAATGAACAGACCCTTGGCCTGGTGCGAACACGCTTTTTACGATACAGGCGTGAGGGTGGCAAGCTCCAAATATGGGGGAAAAGCGCATGACATTTGGGCGTCTGCGGGTACGCGGAGGGCGTTCATGCACTGCGTAGGTCTCGGCTAGTGAATGCTACGACTACAAGCCGTCCTGGGAGGCTTATCTTGTGCATTTTACAGCCGACAACATGGCAGAAGCGCGGTACGATGATTACTGAGATATTGAGAATGCCCATCCAACAAAACCATTGGTTATGTTTTACAGAACCGAAACCGAAACCGAAACTTGTGTGATTGCTAACCTTGGGCATCGTCCAATCACGGCGCCCGTCCTCTCAACGTCACAGCCTTAGTTGGTGCGGCCGCCGCAAACCGCACATGGTAGTTTTTCTTCTTTCGCGCTTTGTAAAATAATTACCGATTTGTCAACCGGATAAACGATGAAAAGTGTGCTAATTTGAGCCAGTCTACGCAGTGCAAGCAAAAACGGGAGCTTGACAAATTCACTTCAGTGTCCCTTTAAAGTCGACTTCACTATGTACACAAATGCATTGCTGGGAACACGTTTTCCCAGACGCCATAAGATAACTACGATACCAAAATAGGAGGTCCAAGGCCCTTTTATTAAATATGGCCGTAAGATGTACCCGCAAGTAACCAACAAATGAACCGTCATGCACTGAGCGCTTTGAAAGTAGGCTTTACTACTATTCACAAATGTTTTGCTGGCAATTCGTTTGTTAAGGGCAGTGTTAGACGTTGTACATACGAAAATACGAAGGCCTGGGGCCGATATACAACGAGCCACTATATAAACGGCATTACCACTTAGCATAACTGCGTAGCGGGGGGACTTTTTTGAGGCGAAGATAAGCTGTGTGATATCAAACTACGATAGCCCAAAGGGCCTCTTATTAGATACCTTCCAAGGCACCGCGTATCCCCGTGGAACGTTATGCAGTGAGGCACTTGCTTCGCTGCAGCACACAAATGTATTGCTGAACGGACACTTCTTCAAGGCTACGCCCTTTATTAGTAGCATTTTCTTGTGCGGCGAAAGTAAAACACATCAAGCGTTACAGACGGACACACGGGTTCCCTCGGTGAGTCCATCAATTAAAATTAAAATGACCTTCAACGTGTTTAAAACGACCACTTCGCGTCCATTTCACGGCCTGACGTTCCGTTGGCGAGGGCTTTGACCACCAACACCACTACGCAGAAAAGCACCGCCCCGTTTGAAACACAAAACTTGATTCTCCTGCAGGCTTTACATACGCAGGCCGCGACCGCAAAACCTGAAAGAGCGCGGCGAACTGCCAACTTGTAGCCTCTGAAAACTCTACCACAGCCCATGCTTTCCGCTGTTCCCCCACCGGGCGGGCGTCCAAGCATGAGCGCCTGAAGCTCGTCTAAATAAAGTTTATTCACGGACTCACTCACTCACTCACTCTGCTGTTTCGCTTTCATTCGACCCTCTTGTAGTAATCGCGTACCTGCAGAGCTCCACCACCCGGGCACAAAAGGAATTACCGGCACGAAATATTTTTTCACGGCAGATCATTATCGTAAGCTGCACCGCATTGTATTGTAGTATGTAAATCCCTCAAACTCCACCCGCACCTAATAAAATAATTAGCGAGCCCATTAGATAACTCGTGCCGGCATGAAATTGTGGTATTACCGGCACGATTTTTTTTTTTTTTTTACGGCACATCTTAATCGTCAACCGCACCCCACGGTATTGCAGTTTGTATTTGTATATCCCTCCAACTCCATCCGCATCGGATGAAATAACCACGAGCGCGTACAAGAGGACGCGTGCATTAAGCGAGCTGTTGTAGAAACTCACGGAGCCGGTTCATTCCATGGCTGAAGTGGCCTCTGTAGTCGCCGGTGACGAGAACGTCGGCGAGGGCTTCGGCGTGCGATTTCTCCGCGCCCACTTTGGTCATGCAGCGTACGATGAACGACTGCATCTCAGCCTTGGGGACGACGATTCCATCGTGGTGCGTCGACGACGTTGCCATCCTTCGAGTGATCCTGACGCACGTAGCGCGAGCTCCCATGTACAACTGCTACGATGTGAGCGACTTCACGAGCGGACGAGCGGGGGGGAGAGCGCCGCGCCCTATCTCGCCTCGCTTCGCTTCGCAGACGCGGCGTCGCAGCTGCCGGAAACGAGAACACGACGACTCAATGTGTGTTACTCCTTCGTGTATTGTTACTTAAATTCGTCTCTCTGGTATATTGCTGAGCGCGGCGGTTCGACGAGCTGGCTTGGCGCGGGAGACGCGCGAGTGCTCAGGCGCTAGCAACGAGAATCTGTTTATACGCCTGGGGTGATGACACGAACGCTGCCGTTTCCAGGGGCCTGTTTGTTGGAGGGCGTTGCGCTCTTTCTACGCTATTGCGCGCCAATCTCTTTCTGTCGAAGTCGCGTTGCGATTTCATTTCCTTTTTATCGTCCGCATGGAGCCGTATTCTGCACTTGATATAAAGAGCGCCCTTAAGTGATACAGCGTTGCCTGAGTCGCCACCTAGATAAAAAAGACTGAGGTGACGATGAACCGACGCCCCCAATCTTACAGCCAGGCGGGGTTGTGTAAGCGAGAAGTGCACAGGCTCGCTTTGTATCTGGTATATATGTTGCCGTGTACGAAAAAAAATACAGATAGAAAAAAAGAGGTGTCATCTTGTCGGCATTGTATACCTCAGTTACGTTCCGAAAATTTGACGCGACGTCTGTGACGTGAAGCAGAAAGCTATCCGTGGAGGATCTAAAAGATATATAGTCCACGCTGTCTGGGAATGACTGAAGCGACAAAAGAACCTTCGCTTATCTTACTAACTAAAGTTTGGGTTTGGGCTAGTTGGTTCATAATTTAAACTGGGAAACAGCGCTTTAAACGAGGACAGCGAAGAAGGAGACACAGACACAGCGCTAGTGTCTGTGTCTCCTTCTTCGCTGTCCTCGTTTAAAGCGCTGTTTCCCAGTTTAAATTCGCTTATCTTATTGCTGCGGTGAGCTAGTTGCGCGATAGGAGGTAAGTAGGTCACAACACTTCGCGCAGCCAAGGGGCTGCAACGTTACGAAGTACAGCTCCTGGATGAATGCCTCGGTCGCCATATATATATATATATATATATATATATATATATATATATATATATATATATATATATATATATATATATATATATATATATATATATATATATATATATATATATATATATACAGAAATAAATGCCGGCAGTCTACAACGCCAAAGAAGGCATAGGGGAATGGTTAGACTATGTTTTGCCCGTTAGTGAAGTTATATTTTTTAGTAGTTTAATTTAAGTAGAAAGAAAGAAAGAAAGGAAAACACGCGCCCAGAGTGGGGACCGAACCCACGCCTTTCGATTAGATCTCGAATGCCTTACCAATTCGGCTATCTGGACGACTGTGTTCTCCTTCACTTTCAGGGGTATTTATATTTACTACAACTCTATCTGACGCTTGAGGGTGGTAGCCAGCGCCACTCAGACTATACGGGGAGAAGGGGACCTTCTTTTCGAACCCCGGGGCGTGACTCAAACGTCTACCGCCTGTCATGAGCGGGTAACTGGCGGGAAACCCTCTTATGCTACCTTGGCATCAAGGCTGCCAGAACCGAGGCCCAGAACCGTGACGTTTGAGTCACGCCCCGGGGTTCGAAAAGAAGGTCCCCTTCTCCCCGTATAGTCTGAGTGGCGCTGGCTACCACCCTCAAGCGTCAGATAGAGTTGTAGTAAATATAAATACCCCTGAAAGTGAAGGAGAACACAGTCGTCCAGATAGCCGAATTGGTAAGGCATTCGAGATCTAATCGAAAGGCGTGGGTTCGGTCCCCACTCTGGGCGCGTGTTTTCCTTTCTTTCTTTCTTTCTACTTAAATTAAACTACTAAAAAATATAACTTCACTAACGGGCAAAACATAGTCTAACCATTCCCCTATGCCTTCTTTGGCGTTGTAGACTGCCGGCATTTATTTCTGTATATATATATATATATATATATATATATATATATATATATATATATATATATATATATATATATATATATATATATATAAGAACAAATTTCGAACAAGGTAGTCACCACGATCGTTGCCAATGTTTCAGCACGAGACTTGCCTTCTTCACTATCTTGTTCGAAGTTTTCTTGTGTTCCCTACCATCTTCCAAGTTTTATTGCTCCCTATATATACATATATACGGTTCGGGTTCGGGTGAAATAATTTCGTTCCGGTTCAGTTCCTCGTCGAGATCGCGCATTCGTTCTGAGGACGGTCGTCCCCCTCCTGTTTCCCGCACGCGCATGTGCAGTTGTGTCGCCGTACCCGCTGCCACTAGCGTAGCGTACGCTACCCGCTTTGCTAAAACTCGGAGTTTTAGCGTAGTGGGTAGCGTACTCTAACGCTACGGCGGTGGGTACCGGAACACAACTGCGCCTGCGCGTGCGGGCAACAGGAGGGGGACGACCGTCCTCAGAACGAATGAGCGATCTCGACGAGGTATGGCGCCCGTTACCGCGGAAAGAATTGGCACCTTCCCAGTCCGGTACCGGCATCCGCAACCGTATAGCGTTAGCGTACGCTAGCTAGGCACTGATATTCTAATTGAAGAGATGAATGAGCTTGTCAAGCAAAACAGGGACCTAAAAGCTGAGAATGACAGGCTGGCGAACAAGTGCGAGGACCTAGAACGATACCAACGCCTTAATAATCTTGAGATCAAAGGCGTGCCAACTGACAACGACCCACTCACTGTCATCCAGCATATAGGCGAGAGCGTTGGCATCAAAGTTGATAGCACGGAAATCGACATGTGTCACTGGGTGCCCACAAAGAACTCGGACGCACAAAACATCATTGTACGGTTTGTTCACCGCAGCAAGCGAGACAGCCTATTGACAAAATGCCGGAAGAACAGAGTAGACACCTCTGTTCTGGGCATTGAAGCAAAAGATGCAATCTATGTAAACGAGCAGGCTTTGCTTTCTGCGGCGATCAAAAAGGAAAAATAAGTGGAATGGAAATTTCTTTGGGCGGCTTCTTGCAAATTGCTAGCACGCAAAGACGAAAAAGCAAAAAGCGTCCAAATTTCGACCCATGCTGACCTGGACAAAATCGCGTAAATGCAAAAAACAAAAACAAAACCAAAACGGTACTTCAACGGGACCGACGAACCCGGACGTTAGTGGTATACCTACTACAGCAGCGAGGAATTTAATCGTGAATTCTATAGCCCTGGAACTTCATTTGCAGTCATTCGTATGAACATCAGAAGTATAGAAAACAAAATGGATGAACTTACCCTTTTTTCTGGAATCCTTTAATGAGCGCTACGACATCCTCGCCTTTTCAGAGACTTGGGTTACAAATCCTGATAATGCGCCACGTTTTAATGGCTATCGTTCCGAGCACTTGTGTCGCAAAACCAAAAAGGGCGGTGGCCTAGCCGTTTATTTCAAAGAAGAACTGTCTTCTGAAGTATTACATGATTTTTCCTTTTATCTCGGCAGATGTGTAATGTTTGGCTGTTCGGCTATCGAAACTGATAGTGCTACTATTATACCGACCCCGCAAGGGCGAAAACGCAACTTTGTAGAATTTTTCGAGATGTTCTTGTCCTCTTCAATATGCGAAAATCATTCTTATGTTGTCTTGAGTGACATTATTATTGATCTGTGTTGTAGTGATAACTATGCTCTATTATGTACTTATGATGCTGCAAATCTTATCCATGTGCCCACACGATTAACTACGCACAGTGCTACTTTACTAGACATATGCGCGATGAACATGCGTCCATACGAATGTCGCAGTGGTGTGCTGTCATGCGACCTGAGCGATCATTTACCAATATTTTTTCTACTACCTTCTTCTGCTACAAACAAACACGTAAATAACGAACGGCTATATTTTCGGCGAAAAATTACTAACGAAGCTCTAGGGATATTCCTACGCTCGATTGAATCGCTAGACTGGAACCCTGTTTACCTGCAATGGGACGCCGAGAACGCCTATGATGTTTTTGAGGGCATATTAAAGGATTGTCACTGCGCTGCTTTTCCGATATAAAAATGTACCTCCAAGCAAACAAAGAAATTTCGCAAACCGCGGATGAGCTCAATCCTATACGCCAGAATAAAACCAAAGAACAAATTACATCATGAGTATCTTAAAAAGCGCGATGGGGAATTGTTTACAAAGTATAAAAAATACTGGAATATGTTGACATCAGATCTTAAGAAAGCGAAGGAACAATATATATATATATATAAATATGTATATATATATATATATATATATATATATTTATATATATATACAGGGGAACTCCAGAAAGGTGTTGGACGAGGTCAACAGGCTTACCGGGATAACGAAAACATATCGCAAAATGATCACAATTACACTAGACGGTAGGAACATTTATGTGGGGAGGCCATAGCTGATGCTATGAATGCGCATTTTGTGAACGCAGGTTCATATAACAGCTGGAATGATAGCGATGATGCTGAAACTACGACGTCTGCCACATGTATTTCCGAGACAATTTTTTTAAGACCTACTGATTCTATAGAGGTAGCATATCTGATAAGAAAGCTGAAACTAAACGTCACAGCAGGAATTGATGACATCGGGGCGTTCGAGATAAAGTCAATTGCGCCGTTTATCTCCGAAGTTCTGGCATATTTATTCATTTATTTATTTATTTATTTATTTATTTATTTATTTATTTATTTAAGGTACCTTACAGGCCCAGCAGGGCATTGAGTAAGGGGGGCTTGTGGAGGAAATCACACCAAAATAACGAACAAAAGTTATACAATAATTAGTCATGTCATATACAGATATCAACAAGTCAAGTAAGCTGTCAAAAAAAAAAAGAACTTCATCACATCATCGTAACAACGGCAAGAGAATTATACAAAAAATAAGAACATCATCAAGTAAAACACAATGCGAAACTAAGAAAAAAACCGATGCGAACGGAATCATTCCTGTTCAATCTGAGAATGGATCTGCAAGTGGATATACAGGGTGTTTCACCTAACTTTAGCCAGAGATTAAAAATATTTTAATGGACTCTAAGATCATGCAACTAAATGCATGTTGCTACCTTTTCTATGTAGTTTCTTACACGATTTTTCGTATGTTGCCTAATTAGGTAATTAGTAAATTTTAATTAGCCAACTTTCTAACCAACGAAGCTAGGCAAAAAATCCCAATTAGGAAGTTGTAGAGCGGTATTCAAAACCTCAGAATAAACACTTTCTGTCATTATATCCAGTAGGCGTTAGTGTTTTTCAGCGTATTGAAGATTCCCGCGAAATACAAAAAAATACGACGTGACGTGCCGGCGCGCGCGTCTTGATAACAGCGCTTCCAAACGTTGCGCGCACAAACTACCATCGGCGCTCCGCCGTTTAAAAAGTGACGGCGAAGATGACGAGCCTGTTGATTCTGGCAGAACAAGCGATAACCGCGGGGTCTGCTAATCGCAATTGGCGGTCTGTCGCGAGAGAAGCACATCGCTGGCGCAAATGGCGCAGCCAACGCCTGCGTTGCTGCCCTGCCGCCTTTTAAGTGGAGGCTTGCCTATGGTAGTTCGTGAGCGCAACGTTTGGAAGCACTGTTATCAAGACGCGCGAGCCGGCACGTCACGTGGTATTTTTTTGTATTTCGCGGGCATATTCAATACGCTGAAAAACAATAATACCTAATGAATATACTGACAGAAAGTGTTTATTCTGAGGTTTTTGAATACCGCTCTACAACTTTCTAATTGGGATTTTTTGCCTAGCTTCGCTAGTTCGAAAGTTAGCCAATTAAAATTGGCTAATTACCTAATTAAGCCACATACAAAAAATAGCGTGAGAAACTACATAGAAAAGGTAGCAACATGCATTTGGTTGCGTGGTCTTAGAATGCATGAAAATATTTTTAAACTCTGGCTAAAGTTAGGTGAAACACCCTGTATAATAAACCTTACCTTGAGCACTGGTGTCTTCTCAAAAAAGTTAAAAGTTGCAAAGGTCACTCCCATATTTAAAAGCGGTGATCCAGAAAATCCATCAAAAAACCGCCCTATCTCCGTGCTAACAACACTATCTAAAATTTTTGAGGGTGTTATTTTGGACAGACTCGTTACTTTCTTTGATATACACGGTATAATAACAGACAGCCAATACGGTTTTCGAAAAGGGCGTTCCACTGAGCAGGCGTTGCTTCTTATCAAGGACACAATATTAGCTAACATGGAAAATCGAAAATACACGCTTGGACTGTTCTTGCACATTAAGAAAGCTTTTGACTCCATACAGTATGACCTGCTGCTTAATAAGTTGTTCATTTACGGTGTACGTGGAATTGCCCTAGATCTTATCAAGTCCTATTTGCAACACCGTTACCAAAACTGTGAATGTTGATGGTACAATATCTTCAAAATTAATGTTGAAACAGGGTGTCCCACAGGGCTCGATTTTAGGACCGTTCCTCTTCTTTGCATATATAAATGATATTGTTTCGATACCCCATTCACCACAACTCATAATGTATGCAGATGACACTAATATCTTTATTACGTCAAATAATCTTACGTCACTTGAAAGCAGCGTTAACGATTACATGCGACGCCTGTCAAACTGGGTGAAAAATAACAGGTTACAATTGAATGCCAAAAAACTACGTGCATCATATTTCGCCCTATAAATAAACCGTTATGCACCCCTTTTAAAGTTATGTTCAATAACCAGCTCCTTGAAAGGGTTAGAGAGCAAAAGTTCCTTGGCACTTGGTTTCAGGAGGAATTATCATGGAAAGCACACGTTGAACACTTGTGAATAGAATTGGCTGGAACTGTTGGCACCGCGTACAAGTTAACAAAAGGAATTCCGCTTCGGTTAAAAAAAAAAAAAAACTTCTTTACCAATCTTTGTTCTATTCGAAGCTGTGTTATGGATTATGGAACAACGACGTCCGGCAATCATGGTAAAATAATTGTGCTACTGAAGACAGTGCTTAGATGTTTTGAAAACTATCACGGAAACTACCAGAGTCTGCCGACATCTCCCCTATTTTTGAAACACGATGTATTAAAAGCAGACCAACTTTACTATTTTAAGCTGCTTCGGTACATACAACAAAATAACCTTTGCAGGCCGGGCGTAGATCACGATTCAGGCTATTCAATACGACAAAAAAAGAGGAGAATGCCGAAAATCAGGACAAATTATGGCAAACACACAACTGGATATCAAACACTTTTTATACTTAATAAATTGAATGGGAAAATAGATTTCACGCGTTCAGTAAGCGCGTTTAAATAGCATATTAAAAATGTATTGCAGTCACTGGGTCTCCACTATACCAATTGATATTGCCGGTCATTTTTTGTTCACGCCATCTAGCTGAAATTTTCTGGTTTGTTTTAAATGCGGAGCATTTCTTAGGCTCGCGATCGGCGCCGTCCACACGCTCACTGCGCATGCGCGTCGCGTCGAGGTGCAGGTGCGCGTCTCTCCCCCGTACCCTCCTCGCTCTCAACAACAGGTGCGGCGGTGCGGGAGGAGCGCGTGTACCCCGTGCGCTCCGTCCCTCTCAACAACAGCTGCGGCGGTGCGGGGGGAGCGCGTCTGTGCGCGCATGCCTCGTAGCTACCCGTGCGCTGCGTCGCGCTCAACAGTAACGGCGGCAGGGCGTGTACACGTGATAACGGCGTGGTGGGTGCGTGGAAAGTTCGCGCGCTTGTGTACGGAAGTGTGCGCATGTGCGTCTCTCCCCCGTACTCCTCTCCCTCGAACGCGGGCGGTGTGTATATAAGCGGCGGAGCGCACTTTCGGAATTCAGTCAAGGGCGTCTTTGCTTGGCTTTCGCTTGACTTGACGCTTTGCTTGACGGCACCAAGCAATAAAGACAGACTTTAACTTTACACTCCTTCCCTTCGCTTCTCCTTCATTCAATAAATAAGAATAATAAAGACGAAACAACAATTAAGCATTCCCAAACCATACCCAATTACGCAACATTCACGCGATACCCCCACCACTCTGCGACGCATTTACTCGAGTTCCCCCCGTGGGAAGATGCGAGCGGGTTTTTTTCTTGCTTTCTTTATTTTTGTGAATGGCGTTACCGTGCTTAGCGAAACACTATACACATGTGTATAGTTATACACTGTGTCATGTGAAATGCATGTACCATTGGTGTAACAATTTGATCAGCTGTAAGCGTTTTTTTTATGGTATCGGTTTATAACAGCTGCTTTATATTATGTTGTGAACTTGCTCGTATATATTGTGGATGTAGTTATTTTCTTGATGTTCTTTTACTAGACAAGTTGCTTTAGATTTTTTTTTGGGAAACTTGCTCTGTACTGTTGCTCTGTACTCAAACTGCTATATCTTTTGCGTAAAATGTACACGCAACGCTGTTGAACCGCAGAGGGACAGAGTCCTCGTCAGGCGATTTAGCCTTTAGTCTGTGTCCCTGTAGCACACTATTTTGGTTTCTTCGAATAAAGGATGGATGGATTGATTGATTGATTGATTGATTGATTGATTGATTGATTGATTGATTGATTGATTGATTTTAAACCACATGTTAGAATACTGTCTTTCTAGCACTGCAGTTGTACTTTACAGTAAAGCCAACTTTAAAAAGTTCGGTGTATGTATTGCGTCTGTAGGCCTGGTGTCTAGACGAGGTATTCAATAAAAGGCCCTGTATGGCTTTCATGGGATATCAGGCTGCCTATACGTGCCCTGCAGAAATGTCTTCCAAACAATGCATTTGTGTATGCGTGGTGGGTGCGTGGATCCGAGTGACTCTGAATCCGAGTGACTCTAAAGAGGCTCGTTGTATGACTTAACGAAAAACAGCGCGCAGATGAACGGGGCGAAAGAAAGTGGCGCAAGACAAGCGCCGAATCACAACTAATGGTTTATTGTAAGGAACAACCAATTTATACACGAAAAAGTGCACATCTGCATCATGCGCACTGACCACATAAAATGGCACGCCCACTTGCCCACCTTTCACAATTGGAATTTCTGTAAATTTTAGATGCGACGCTGAGAGCAGCATCTCTTGCCGGCGGCCCTGTCCTTCCCGCGTCGTCGTTGTCCGCGTCCGCACAGCTGGGTCTCTCCTCCGCTCACCCCCTCTCCTCTCGCCGTGATAGCGCGCCCCCTCCCCTAACGTCTGTGGCGCGCGCATTTCGGCGCGCTCTCTCACTCCGCCGGTGGGCGGCGCAAGCGCGCTGTGCAGCGCCCTCTCTCTCCGCGGTCTCCTCTCCTTCGGGCGCGCTGCGCATTAATCGGAGTGCCGCGCTCCGGCCGGTCTCTCAGTCGACGGTCGTCCGCGCTAGATTGCTCTCTCTCTCTCTCTCTCTCTCTCTCTCTCTCTCTCTCTCTCTCTCTCTCTCTCTCTCTTCTCTCTCTCTCTCTCTCTCTCTCTCTCTCTCTCTCTCTCTCTCTCTCTCTCTCTCTCGCATTTCCCGACGATTGCTCACGCAATTCGATTAATCGACCCAACGGAAACGCACAATGGAACCCCCTTCAGCGTCGCATCACACCAGGGTTCCCGCGAGGTGAGGTGGGCGTAATTTTTTTGTTGTCTGGCGTCTCCTCATGGGGTCATCGACTCCAGTAGCCTCCCAATCTATATCCGCTGCTTTCTGGCATTCTTAGCATTCTAAGATTGCCTAAACGTGCCGGTTTCTTATCAGCGCGGGGTTTGTATACCTAACTGGAGAAGAGCGCAGGTGACGGGAGAGAACAGAGACTTGCGCTGGTTAGGGGCGAAGCCTTAAGGGCTGGGGCTCTTGGCATCTCCTGTCGTCGTCGTCGTCGTCTCATGTAGTCATGGTACTGAAACACTGGGAAACTCGTTAACGCCTCGCGCTATAGAATGTAACGCGTACTAAAAAACACCGGGACACTTGTTTGTTGCACCTCGCGCTAGAGAGCTTCGTGCTTCAAAGACAAGAGACTTTTACAGCAAAGCTTTATACCTCTACCCGCCAACGGTTTCATCTCCGTGGGCAAAAACGCCAAGGCACCAAGAATACACTTATACAC
This sequence comes from Haemaphysalis longicornis, assembly GCF_048455015.1. Taxonomy (NCBI): domain Eukaryota; kingdom Metazoa; phylum Arthropoda; class Arachnida; order Ixodida; family Ixodidae; genus Haemaphysalis; species Haemaphysalis longicornis. The sequence goes on along the minus strand of NW_027526225.1, from coordinate 89,060,508 downwards.
TGCATGCTCCGCCCCTCCCCAGGTTTCACGTTAGTGGAGATGGCTCGGGATTTTTTTTTACTTTTTCCCGGTAATATAAAGCGCCCTTCATAAACAGAGAAGCTTCTATAGCATCCACGTTATCCAGTCCTCAACCGAAACGCAATGGAAGGTTTTCTCAGCGCAGTTTTGACGCATCCAGGGCCATCTCTAACTTATTTTGCGCACGCCCACAGAGACATACTTCGTATTCAACTGGCAAAAGTGACTGACAGGCAATAGATCGTCCTCAACAACCTACTGCAACGGAAGTTAGGCCTATACGTTAATACTGAACCAAGATTTGACTCGTGCTCCGAACGGCCCATTACAGCGGGTGAACTACTACAGAACTCGAATGTTTGTTGACTCCCACACATCGTTTTCAATCGCAAGGGCTCTGAGCAAAGTGTTTACCGATGGTATAGGGCAGCCACCTGGATTTACGCTTCGAACAGCGACACGAAGCGTGGTTATAGTATAGCGGAGCAGCCAAAGGTCATTATTCAGCCGACTAACACAAACATACCAATTCCACCACCGCTGAGAGCCGTCCGCAGGTTTCCGATGAGCGAACTCACCTAACTCCCTATTCACGCGGCCTCTCTCTATTATATATATATATATATATATATATATATATATATATATATATATATATATATATATATATATATATATATATATATATAAATATATATAAATATATATATATATATATATATATATATATATATATATATATATATATATATATATATATATATATATATATATATATATATATATATATATATATATATATATATATATATATATATATATATATATATATACACGCAACTACTGCCCCACCCAAAACTGAAGCAAGCTCGCTGCGCGCCGCATAACCGCAAAAGAAACCATGTGTGCGGTGTTTATCCACGAAACCTGGCCATGCGGGGCAGCGTATGTGTTGTTGCGGTTCTTTTGTCTCTCTCCTTGCCGAGGTGTGCGCGCATATATACATGTGCAATAGTCACGTTCCACTTCGGCACAGCCGGCGGCGAGAGCGATATCAACATCACAAGACCCGCGAGCTTCCTCTTCGCACCATTCGCGTTGTTTCCTCCCATTGGCCGAGTCTCGCTCCCATCAGTGACGTCACGTTCATCTCGTCCAATCACAACGTCAGATTCAGCCCTGGGCGTGCGAGGCTCTGACGCGAGCGGAGTCATTCTCGTCTTGGGGTTGGGCGATCGGCCTACGGTGAGTGTATAAACGCGCTGCTCATTTGCAATCGGAGGGTCGGAGAACGGAGGTGCTGCCTTAACGCGATTAGCGTGTCTAGAGCCCGTTACAGCCGCTCCATTGGGCGCCGTAACGCGATTACGCAGCCGGCGGTTCTCGACGCTCGGCTGCTTGTCAAAACAGCCCCGCACCCCCCTCCCCTTCTGTGTTTGCCCACGACACCGCCATTGTTGCCCGACGGAGAAGAGGCGAACCGGAAACACGACCGTCAGCGCGCGGGGGTGTCGCTGTGCCCCTGATTGAGGACGTATGTCCCTTGATACTCGCGCCGCTGGCGAAATTGGGCCTCCCTTTCCTCCTTTCTTGACAGCCTCGGGCGACAAGCTTGTGACGGACGGGAGGGGAATCACGTGGTTCGGAAATGGCGCCAACGGGGCCCAAAACAAACGGGGAACTAACTTTCCGAGTGGCTGGTTATAAAACTAGCTACAGCAAACACTCGTCATAACGAAATCCGGGCTACAAAAGAATGAGTGCGTTATAATAGGTATTTCGTTATTACCGGTGATAGTTTATTTTTCCCGCGCTGCGTTCGAGACAGTTGAAAAACTCGAAGAAAGAGATTTCCTCGCAACGGGGGTTGTTGTACGTAACGGTCAGTGAGGGGCTCTATTTAACGCTCGCGGAAAAAGGGGATTGAAAAATTCACGCATCTCCACGAAGTGAATCAAGACGAGTGGGCGGAGCACTGGGGATCGTTCTTACCGTAAATCACCCGTGGCATTGCCCACTCGCGCGTGTAAATGAGTGACAACGCGTGTGTACAGTATATACAATTCCAATCCAATCTAATCCTATACAATTAAATTTAATCCAATCCAAATCCAATCCAATGCTCCTTGCGCATGCGCAACACAGTACACGGACGTCAAGGGACAAGCCACGGACAAAGCGATGTCCTAAAGTGCTTCCCAATGCGAAAGTGCGAAATTTGTGCGCAGGGCGAACTGCAGCCTGATGGGTGACGACGCATACAGGCTGCTGCGTCTCACGAAGTGATCGCCGCATCAGCGAACGCACGAAGGCGCGCGATGTACCCTGGCGTTGTCTTGTAGCGCGTCGCCGCGCGGAAGCATGTCTCGCGCCTTTCGCCACACTTTCATCCTCTGCTTTCCCGCTCGCTCTACTTATGGTGTCCTCTTGGTTCTCTCGGTTATCTCGCAACGCGTCGCCGCCGGAGAGACCGCCTCGCGCCGCCTCGGCATACCATTCTCGCTGTCACACTTTAGCAATACTTTCATCCTCTGCCTTCCTGCTTGCTCTATCTTCGATTGATTGATTGTGGGGTTTAACGCGCCGACGCAACGCAGGCGATGAGGCGCGCCGTAGTGGAGGGCTCCGGATTAATTTTGACCACCTGGGGATCTTTAACGTCCGCCGAAATCTCGAACAGACGGGCGTTTTCGCTTTTCGCCTCCATCAGAAAAGCGGCCGCCGCGGCCGGGAATCGAACCCGCGACCTCGTGCTCAGCAGTGCAACGCCTTAGCCACTGAGTCGCTCTATCTTCGGTGTCCTCTTTGTTCTCTCGGTTATCTCGTAACGCGTCGCCGATGGAGAGACCGTCTCGCGCCGCCTCGGCATACCACCCTCGCTGTCACACTTTTGCAATACTTTCATTCTCTGCCTTCCTGCTCGCTCTATCTTCTGTGTCCTCTTTGTTCTCTAAGTTATCTCGTAGCGCGTCACCTCCGGAGAGACCGTCTCGCGCCATCTCGGCATTCCGCCCTCCCCCTCGCACTTTATCTATATTTTCATCCTCAGCTTTCCTTTTCGCTCTATCTATGGTGTCCTCTTTGTTCTCTCGTTTATCTCGTAGCGCGTCGCCGCCAAGAGAAGGATGTATCACGCCGTCTCGGCATACCGCCCTCCCTCTCACACGTTCGCCATGCTTTCATCTTCTGCTCTTCTGCTCGCTCTACCTTCGGTGACTTCTTCGTTCTCTCAATCATCTCGTAGTGCGTCGCCGCCGGAGAGACCGTCTCGCACCGTCTCGGCATACCACCCTCCCCCTCACACTTTCGCCATGCTTTCCTCCTCCGCTTTCCTGCTCGTTCTATCTCGTTTGTTTTTGACGTCCCCAAATGTTAGTGGAGCACACTCCGTCTCCTTCGAGTTGGAACCAGACTATGCATTATAATAGCATCGGACGAATTACATCTGTAGAAAATTGTGCGGAACAGAAACGAAAATGCGTTGAGGATTGGGTGCTTTCTATCCACTTTCAGGGCGAAAATTTACAATGATGGCACGGCTCCTCAGGGTAAATAAATTCAACAAGGAGCTTCCAACATCACGATTGTAGATTGCAGGGACGCTGTCTTTTTCTGGGACGTTTTGCAGCGAACACTCAGAAAAGATATGGATATCACGCCTTTCTCAATCCGATTGTTGCTGTTCGGCTTTCCTGGTGACCCACAACATGAAACGGCTGTTTTAATTGGTCTGTACAGCCTGTGGCGATGTCGCTTATGTGATCGGAATGCTTAGCCACCTAGATAAACAAAAATTTCCGAGATAATGTGGCGTTTGTACCTTGTGTGTAATTATTTTGACCAAATTGTTCCCTCTCTTGAACGCTTGTGTATGTGTGCCTGAATTTTGATGTATTCGTGCTTTTCCTAACTTCAGTGTATTCTCTGGTTCGCCTGAATATGGATTGTCCTCGTACTGTCTTCTATGAGCGTGTTCTCCCATGTAATAACGAAAAAGAAATACAAATCGACGCTGTGCGTTCATGTTTTATATCTTTTATTGGTGCTACAGTAAAACGAACAAAACCACAGCGTCTTAAAAAAAATTTTGTTGCGTGTGTTTTCTTTTTTCGGGTATTCTTGTTTGAGAACTTGCGAGTGCCGTGTTACAAAACCATTTTTTTCTTCCCATTCCGTTACCGAGCGTTGACTTCAACAATTATACGCGGACTAAGCTACACAGTAAAGGCAACTTTACGGGGTTGGTGGGTTGGTTCGTAACTAATCAGGATGCGACCTATATTATTTTAGATCTTAAAATTTAGAAAAGGAAACACGGAACAGAAATCTTTTTTTATTATATATATGAAAGTAGAGTCAGAAAGGAACGTTAAATAGATATGAACGCTGAGCTGGCTAGCAGGAAATCCGGCCTGTCGCCGCAACATAAGAGTGAAGGGCGGACACAACATCCCTGTTGCGGACTCCTAGGGCGGAAGTGCCCAGTGACAGAACCTCGGAAGTAGATAGCGGAAGGTGGAGGCGCCTAAAGGTTGACTCCAGATGCGTGCGTCGCATTGAGGAGAAGCTGCGGAAATTAAACAGGAAATGTTCTGTATTTTCCGGTTCGTCGCAGATACGGCACTGTGGAGATGGAGCCAGACCAGATTTATAGAGATAAAAAAAAATTAATTGGGAAATTTTGCACCGGAGTTTAGGGATTGCTACCTCGCATTGCCTTGATTCACAAAAAATTGGCTTCCATGCATGACGAAGGTGGCTATAATCTCTAGAAGAGATTATAGCCACCTTATAGCGTCTTGCCGATAAGTCTGAAGTAGTTGTAAACGTCTAAATCATGGCCCCCAATAAAAAGCTGTCATTTGGACATTTACGGGGTCTTTGCCGCACGAAAACGTCGAAAAGGTTTTTTTTTTTTCCTTTTTTGTGCGCAGCTGCAGCGTGCAATGGTTGAGCTCGTCGTTTTGTAACGTGGATCGTAAAATGCACGTGCTCTTACTGGCACACATCTGTGAAAAGGTGAATGCACGAGGCGGCACACTGATTAACAAGCGTAAATGAAATTTACAGTAGCGTGCCCGCCGCGGTGGCTGTGGCTAAGGCGTTGTACAGCTGGGCCCAAGGACGCGGTTTCGATTCCAGGCCGCGTAGGCCGCTTTTCTGATGAAGGCGAAAAGCGAAAATGCCCGTGCGTACGAGATTTAGGCGCACGTTAGAGATCCCCAGGTGGCCAAAATTAATCCGGAGCCCACCACAACGGCGGGCCTCATCGCCTGTGTAGCGTCGGCGCGTTAAACTCCACAATCAATCAATCAATCAATCAATCAATCAATCAATCAATCAATCAATCAATCAATCAATCAATCAATCAATCAATCAATCGACCAACCCATCGATCGATAAATAAATAAATAAATAAATAAATAAATAAATAAATAAATAAATAAATAAATAAATAAATAAATAAATAAATAAATAAATAAATAAATAAATCACGTCAGCGACAGACCAGGAGCATTGAAAGGCCTCATGGCCAGCTACAATTCTCCTCTTTTTACTGTTTACCTTTGTTCCCCATTCACCACACCCCCATGCCAGCAGGCGTTTCGGTGTCGACCTTTGAAGGACTGGTCTTTGAAAGACCAGATTGAAGGACTCTGGTAAGACATACTACGCCTGCGGGTGGTCTTTACTTTCCATTGTGGTAACAATAAATTCATTCATTCATGACACGTCACGTTGGTGGTGTACCGGATGAAGCACTGGGCAACCGCAGTGTATATAGCACTTGGGGGGAACTCTGAGTTGTGTCCGTTTCAAAATTTACCCACCCTTCCAAAAGAAAGTTGAGAGAAGCGCGAAAGATAAAAGCGCGTCCAACCTTCGTTGAAAGTGCGTCCAATCGATGCTCAAACCTCCTAAGACCCAAATCGCGCACGAAGAACGAACCCATGCGACGATTTCTCGCGCACTATAAGTAAACCCATCTACAAACGATATAAAAGAATACCGATACGTGGTTATGAGATTAAGGTATATACTATTGTAATCCTTCTTCACGATCGATGCGCGTATTGCCTTTCTTATAAAACCGTTCCTTAGCCGCGATTTTCACGTAGCCGTTTTGACAAAACGGAAGCCCGGTAATTCACGCACGCGCCGTGTGTCCAGAGATCTTATCAGAGCTTTTCGGTCGACCAACCGGTCTATGGGGAAATGCATTCGGTTTTTGACAGGACGGCAGCGGTCCCAACAAGAAAGATTTCGCTTCAAAAATGTCGGTTTCGCGGCCTTTTCAGCCATGATGTCGCTGCAGTTGCCAGGCCACTGGCCAACAAAATATGCAGAGAAACCGAGGCCCGGCTTTCTTGTGCTGCATCACTCCCGGTCGTCTGCTTCCAGCCAACCAGGACTCGCTCTAAATGATGAAGCGAAGATGAAATGGACACAACTGATAATTTATTTCCTGGTTTGAACTTGTTGAGAACTGAGCTAACCAAGGCATCGATTCGTGCGCAATTTTAACGCACACCATTTTTTTTTAAATAGCCATTCAAAAATACCTGCGCGTTACAATCGGGCTCAAAACTGAGAAACCTGAAAACCGAAAACGCCAACTCTAAACCGAAACGAAGCGGCTCAACGAATGGTGGAGGCTTCATTTAAACGCAATGTGGGCTAGTTGGTTCGAACTGTGAAACATGGTTAAGTAGCGCGGTAAAGACGGGACAATAAGTAGAGACCTACTTATTGTGCCGTCTTTACCGCGCTACTTAAACATGTTTCGCAAAGTACTCATCTTGGCGGAAGCGGATGGGAATCGGGCAGTGGGTTCGCGATTGGCGAAACCAAACGGACATCATTTTTAAATGCAAAGCTTCAACGACGTCCTTTAGCTGCTCACAGCGTTGGTGGATTAATGTTCAAAAAAACGCTTTATGCAATCCTGAGGCAATGGTTAACCGCATTATTTCACGTGCATGGTAGAATCGGCGCCAAGTTGTTTTTGTGGTTTCCGGGTGTTGAATTACTGCGCGTTAAAATCGAGGGCGCGTTAGAATCATGCAAATACGGTGTAGCACTGGTGTGCAATGCCGACCGTAGAATGCCTCTGGTCGCTCGAAACTGTTGTCCGGAGTCTACGTATACGCCAATCCGCGGTTATTCCCAGCTCTGCTCATACATGGTCGCAGTCGCGTGTACGAGCAACTCGGCTCGCCCGCCGTAAAGAAAGAGCAACAGATTGAGTGACGAAAGCTTCGCGGGCGGTGGCGGCGGCGGTCGAGAATGACGACTGCTGCTGCTGGAGCGGCAGCGGCGGCCCTCAAAAGAGCGAGACACGCATGTGTCGCGGTCATGGCCTCCCCGCCAAAGCGGAGAGACCGTGCACGCCGCAGCAGGTGTGTTTGCTCGGCCCTGCCGTTCGGCTGCTGCAGGAATGTGCAGAGGTCGCGCGTCGGCCACCGAGTGATGGGGAAAAAAGAAGAAAGTCGAATGCGAGAGAGGGCAGGCGTGCTGAAGGGGCGATGGCGGGGGAAAAGGCTCCCAAACGCCACCAAAATGAGAAGACTAGCCTGACGTTACCCTGCGGCCTGATGTTTTAAATACGATGGTCTCTCTTGGACTACTTAGAGACGAAAATGTCCTCTGTCTGTCTGTCTGTCTGTCTGTCTGTCTGTCGACCGACCGACGAAAAGACTTGAGCACAAAATACGATCTTTCGAAACTACTAAAACTGCCTGCCATGGCTTATACATGTCCACATTATTCAGCATAAAGGTGACCTAGGCATATCTTCGGCAAAAGGTAAATACAAAGCCGATGGCACAAATGTTATTTCAATTAAGAACACGTACCGCATTGGTTCTTACGATAGCAAATGAAAAATAAAAAGCTCGTTGAAAACAGTGTTAAGAGAGGTGGGATAAAAGCAAGCATTAAAGGGGCCGTGCATCACTTTTTTCAACGTTTCTTGAATTCTTAAATTCTTGCAGAACGTAGTCACCCAACACACCCAGTACTTAGATGAAGGGGTCGCAAAGTACCTCAGCGAAAAATTACTGCTCTATGCCCATCAGATAACTTGTAAACTCGCTCAAAAGATTTTTCTCTCTTTCCCAGTCTTAACGTTCTTCGATGGCTCGAATTACGTCACTGAGGCCATGTAGCGGCTGTTGGCCGGTTTTTCTTCAGTTGCAGCAATGAACGCTTTTCGACAGCGACTTTAAAGAAAAAGCGGCAAAAACAAAGCAGAAATGGAAGGCGTATCTGGTGCGGCGAGTAAATCACGCAGTGCCGCTCCGTGCTGGCGATAACTATAGCTTTCGCAGTCGTTTCCGACGCGAAGGACACAGTGAACGCGCTTATCGAAGGTGTTGCATGGTCCCTTTAAAACAAAAGATCTTGGCTCGAGCTGTTCTAAGCCCGACAGAAGCAAAACGTCTCGACGGATCGACGGGTGGCGCGTGAGCAGAGCGAACACCGAGAAATTGAATTGAGCAAATATTCATTGTATTATTCGGGCGAAAAAGAGAGAGGGGAGGGGAAGAGTGTAGAAAGGAGGAAGGCTATCGTCTTTTGACGACGTTTTCAGCGAAGCAGGCAGATGCTCGGCCATTTTTTTTTTTTTTTTTCTGTTCTGGAAATGTCATTTCGTCAGGTGGCTGCCGATTTTGTGGTGTCCTCGTATGTTGAATCAATATTTTGTTATGTTCATAACGCTTAAAGGGTGCGCAAGAAGCGACAAGGAATAACGAATGCCGACTGAATGTGCTGATCTTGGCAATTTTTTTCGTTTAGAAAGAACGACAACAACAACAAAAAACTACATGCTTAAAGCTACCGACGCAAGACGCAATTATTCGAACTTGTACCAACTGGCGAAGTTCGACTTCTTTGCGTTTCTTACTCCCCGGCGACAACGTGAGTTGTGATTTTTCCGGTTTTTTTTTCTTTTCCGCGGGTATTCATCCGCAGTATCCCTCTCCCCATTTACCTGAGCTGTTTTCACTCAGTTCAAAAATGCGGCATTTATGAGCAGAACGCATTTCATTTCACTAGACGTGCAACTATTTTTGCCAAGTTGGAATCTGGACAAAACTATGTACAAATTTCTTTCGCATTGCGAACCAACGAACGCATTCTTTTAATGCGTAAGCATTCTTGGGTGACTTCCCAGAAATCGCCCCGTCGGTTTGTAACGCGTGACACAAAGCGCTCCTAATTGTATTAAAAGGCCATGTGAGATATTTCATAATAATATCCTTAATTTAATAAAAGGGCCTTTAATGAAGGTACCTAAGGCATAGGGCCTCTAAGACGAACCTACGTAGAGTCGTACGTGTGGGGCTGAGCCCAGGAAAAAAATGCGTAGCCATTCTCTGACAATTATTACTAGGAACTTTCTGATTTTTTTCACTTTTCAGTTTGTAGAAATTTCGGATCCTTAAATTTATGAGTGGTCTTTACGAAGAAACCCGTCTATCTGTCTGCAACGCTTTATTTATTACCATTTTCGGCGCATGCGAAGGGTCGAGGGCCGTCTCCCTTTCGTACCATATTCACATTTATTGCCAGTTAAAACCGTCTTCTCACGGAAGCGTTTGTGTACAGCACTGAAACCGACTCTGAATATGCTCAGCGTTTATTATTTAACAGGGACACATGCGGTTTTATAGAGGTGTTTACTTTGAGGCCCTTGTGCCTACCTACTTTGGGGTCAGATTTGTTCAATGTCTTCTCAGCAATGCATATAAGCCATGAGGTGAAGCTGACTTTAAAAGCACAAACAGGTTTAAGCATTTATTCGACTATCCCCACGTGGAAGTCTTTTACCAATTTTTTTTACCAATTTTTTAACCGTATAGTGCCGTGTTGTGTCATATACCCCTTGCGGTATCTATTATATATAATAGTTATTTTTTTACTCCTCCGTCTCGAGTCATGTTCCGTGACAAAATACCGTTAAATTGATTGATTGATTGATTGATTGATTGATTGATTGATTGATTGATTGATTGATTGATTGATTGATTGATTGATTGATTGATTGTAGGGTTTAACGCGCCGACGCAACGCAGGTGATGAGGCGCGCCGTAGTGGAGGGCTCCAGATTAATTTTGACCACCCGGGGATCTCTAACGTGCGCCGAAATCTCGTACACACGGGCGTTTTTTGCTTTTCGCCTCCATCACAAAAATGGCCGGGAATCGAACCCGCGTCCTCGTGCTCAGCACCGCAACGCCTAAGCTACTGAGCCACCGCGGCGGGTGCCGTTAAATAAATTAAGTACTATATTGAATGTAAACGCGGTGCTGGCGTCGTTTCTCACAGAACAGAGACAGCGGAGTCGCCTGTTTTGATGCGAGAGTTCTGACGCTCTCATTCCAGGTCACGTTAACAAAGTATCTGTTCCTGGGAATTGAACTAGGAACCCCCCCCCCCCCCCCCCCCCCCCCCCCCCAGCAGCTTTGTTGCCTACTGGGCTGGCTTCCACACGTTGAAGTTTTAGCTGGTTACGCCACTCCACTCAACTAAGTGGTTAGAAGAACCGACTAGAAAAGACAAAAAAAAAAGAATAAACAAAACCCCCGGCTGTGGCCAACATCACTGCACTTACCATTATCTTTGCGCGCGTGCTAATCGAGTTCGTGTCGCCTTTGTTGTATTGAATATGCGCCACCATGCACGGCATGTATCGTGTCTCGGTCGATTTCTGCAGCTTCTAAGGGAGAACGAGGTCATGGCCTCGATTCCCTGTGTCCGTCGACTTACTTATGACAAAGGACAAATACACACTCTGCGGGGCAAGGTAGGAAGCCGAGGTATACAAAAAAGTGGGTAGTTGACTGCTCCTACACGTTTGGTGCAGAGAAAAACAGATGTGACCGCAGCGCCACCAGGAAGAAGGCGGTGAGCCGCGCCTGGCTCACTGGTGACTGCTGCGCCATTGGGTGAGGCAGCGCGAGCGACATTTGTTTTGTGTCTGGGGTGCGCGCTATGAATCTACATAGAGAGAGAGAGAGAGAGAAACAACTTTCGCTGAGCCCATTTCAGGTGACGCTCGCAGGCGTCAGACGGGGTGGAACCCTAGTCACGAGTCCCATATGAGTCCAATAGCTCCTGGCCCCTGGACGCGAGCTCTTGCTGCGTCGACAGGTCGGGGCTGGACATCAAGATCTCCCATCGCTCGGGTAGGGGGGGAAGGGGAAGGGGGAGGGAAGGTAGAGGATTCTTGAGCTCAGTACACTCTGCCAGTATGTGCGGCAGGGTGCCTTCCGTCTTTTTGCAGAACGGGCAGATGGGGTCGTGTTCTATGGATCTATGCATCTACGGATTGGACCTATGGATCCAATGGGAATCGATCTCTCACGTTCCGGGTACGACGGCTTTTTAGGGGTGAAGCCCCTTAGGGGCTGGGGCACTTGGCGTCTCCGGTCGTCGTCGTAATCGTCGTCTCATGTAGTCACGATACGAAAACACCGGTAAACTTGTTTATATCTCGCGCTAGAACGTAACGCATTCTAAAAAAAAAAAAAAAGCAACAACGGGATACTCGTTTACGCTTGGCGCTGGAGCGCTTCGTAACGCGTACTAAAAAAACCACCGGTACACTCGTTTTCCAACGCCTCGCGCTAGAGGGCTTCGTGAACCAAAGACAAAAGACTTTTACAGCAAAGGTATACCTCTACCCCAAACGGTTTCATATTCGTTGGCAAAAACGCCGAGGCGCCAAGAATAGTTACACTGCATGCTTCGCCCCTCCCAAGGTTTCAAGTTAGTGGAGATGGCCCGGGATTTTTTGCTCGGCAAGCCACTTAATGCCCTCGCACTAATCATCCTTATGAAAGCGAGGAGCTAATAGAGGAAAAGTGTCTGCGCGTTTGTGTGTCTGCCACTACACTCAAGCAACCTTCGTCATAATTGTGTTTATACAAATAGCTTGGAAACAGGAATTTCAACTTAATTTTTTTCTTGTTTGGAAGAGATTACGTCACACCTGTGATGGTGACAGGAAGTTCAGGCCTTCCAATCTGGGTAGCGCCGGTGTGGCGTGCGATGCTCGCCTCATTTGAGAAGAGGACCCCAGGGTTGAGGGTCGGTGGCGTGTTAGACGAGAAGGTTGGGATGCGGGGAGCGGAGGGGGGCAGGAGGGGGGCGTATTTGGTTGTCGGCGCAGAAGACAAAAAGAAAGGGGGGAGGGGGGGAACGAGTGGCGGTTTGGTGTGTGGCGCGCGCGTGTTGACATATCCTCGCTGCCATTCCTCTCCGCCGAAATCCGCGCCAGAACAAACAGCTTTGCTGCCGGAGCAGTGGCGACGGGGCAGCGAAGAGAGAGCCCGACCGCGCGGGGAGACCATACGGCCTGCCTGCCTGCCTGCCCGCCCGTGTTCGCCTCCGGATTCACCGCCCTGGGGTTTGAGCCAATTAGGCGGACCGCGGCTGCTGTGCGGAGGCTAACCGGGCGCGCAAAACCGCGGTGACTACTGTCGCGACTTGTCACGGAGGAGGCAGAGTGGGACACTGCCCGGACGTTGCGGTGTGTGGTTGGTGGCGGGAAACTCTATCACGGTTTCCCCCATTCTTGTTATATTTTAGTCCTCTTCACTTTCTTTCTTTATTTCCTTCTCTCTCTCTCTTCATCTCTTTCTTTCTTTCTTTCTTTCTTTCTTTCTTTCTTTCTTTCTTTCTTTCTTTCTTTCTTTCTTTCTTTCTTTCTCTATTTCACCGGCTTTCGACCCGCGTTAACGAATAGGTGGCATCTGGAGGACGACATGTCAGGAATTCGTGGATTCTGTCAACGTTGACTGACGTGCGTTTAGAGTATAGGAGCGGCGTAGAGACGGACGAAGGCGGGGCAATAGGTGACGGTATTCGATTTCCGCAGTTAGGATTAATTTGCCCGTTGCCGACCGGCAAAAAATGTTTGCATTTGGTTAGTAAGTTTTGTGTCGGGTCCTGAGGAGTAACCTCCTTGCGTATACGCAAAGCATACCTTTGGCCGCTAAGCAGAGAAGTTACTGTAGGCAGCGGAAAGAAAGCGCGTACCGCAGTCTTCTTTCTCCGACCGTGTTTTATTGATTGTGTTTGTTAAATTACTGGTAGATTAATTGGTCGGTCAAAAGCCGGCTCTCAGGATGCGAGCAAAAGAAATGTGATCGTGCTTCCTATACGGATGTTCACAGCCGAGACGTCCGAAAGACTTTAGGCAACTCATTGCACGACTAGGCCGGACATCGGACTTGAAGGCGTCTGACATTGTTTAGCGAAGTGTCCGGGAAAAAGGGTGTGGACGCCAAGCCGTTTTCTTTTTTTATTCAGAAACTCATCTTTACATCTATATATGCAACCTTCCGGTTGAGATTCCTTTTCAGAGTTCCTATCAATGCAACCCTGCGTTACTTTCGTACTGCACATCAAAGTCGAGGTCGCATTTTTTCCACATGTTTCGTCTTGCGTTACACCGACGTGCCGTTCAGAGCTGTCGGCTTGCAGAACCGATGGGCATTTTCTAGGTCTGACGACAACGTCGATTCTCTCTTTCGGTACACATCTTTCTCTCACAACAGGTTCCTTTCCTTCTTTTTTTTCCCCGCACCTTTTCCACACGCTCTTCAAGCACGTGTCGCGGCCACTTATCCAGAAGGACGACATAGTGTTTATTCCTTGCGCCAGTTTATGTAAGCTCTCGTTATAACAAAGTCCTCGGGTCGGGAAACTGACTTGGCTATAAGCGGCACTTCGCTGAAAGCGGTGATGACTTTTAAGTGCGGAGCACCCATGCGGCGCGGCTTGTCGTTGTAGCTCGTTCGTGGTCGGGCACCACTGTATCTAGCTACTGCAGTCACGCGGCGTCACGCTCCCAAACAGAGGCTTCGAAAAGATCACCGCTTCCCCTGATCGGGATCAAACGTGGGACCCTCGCGTTACGAAGCCGATATCAATACTATTGCGCTACACAGGACACGTTACCCCTATGCAAAGTGTTGGGGTGACCTTTTTGCGGTGCCGTTGACACGGACGCTGCCGTTGCTAGGGCGCAAATAAGTACACAATAATATAAAATAAGAAAAAAATCATGAATTAACGCATTAATTATGCCAAAATAATGAAAACTCAATCCTCTGTCTCTTTACGGGCCTTTTCAGGGGCTGTGTGGCTCCCTCTCTTGACTGTTTTCGGTATCAACGCCGGGCTGATCCTGAAACTAGTCAAGAGAGGGCGCCACAGCCCTTTGGCGAATCATTCCTCCACACTTGACAGCTTTCACGTTGAATGGAACTGCTTTAACGGTTTTAACAGCGAAGCTGCTTAGCAAATCGTAATTTTTCGTGTCCGCAGTTAAAAATACCAAGAAAATGCCGAGCACACACGCACTTAGGGGTATTGGCCCACACTGGCCAAAACGCGAATGCCCTCAAAGAAAAATTGGCTAAGATTGACAAAAAAAAAAAGAAAACTCCAGCGTTCGTTGTAATCGTGGCAACACTTCCTTGTAAAGAAAAACACGTCATAGCGGACGTCCTCACCTCCAAGGCGATGTCCAATGATTATCACTTATAAAGAAAAAAAATGAAAGAAGATTGCAGTTATAGCAACAATGATGGAGTAAAGGTCGCTCCGGCAGTGAAGAAGAAGAAAATCGGCTGCAATCGTGGACTTGAACTGTCGTGATGGTTGTAAAGGTTGCGTACAGCTTCGCTACCTTCAAGTCTTACGCGTTAATGTGAACGTCCTTCATTTTTTGTGTCTGCATTGCAGTTGGAGCGGTAAAAAAAAAAAAAAAAAAACCTCTAACAAAGCGAAACTTTTGTTGTAACGAGTGTTTACAGTATGAAGAAATTTGCGCTCTAAGAAGAAAAGCTATTCAGGAACACATTTCAAAGCAACTGTTTTATTTGATGCTTATACCGACCGAATCAGTTCACCAGCAAGCACACCACACGTAAAGTAGCGGAGTCGTCGAGTCCACGTGGGAGTGTCTGGTTACAGGTTACAGCGACGGTTCACCAAAGGCGCGATCGTCGCCACAGAAACTTCACCGGTGCACGCCTAGCAGCAAACGTTCGTATCACAATGACGAAATGAGAACAGGGGAGGAATTCCGAGTTGTGTCTGTTTCAAAAATGCCCATTTCGCGCCCTTTTTAAGACGCGACGTAGCTACACTTGAAGCCTTCAAAGAGGCCATGGAGACAAAATACAACCATCCTCAGTTTGAAAGAGCTACCGTATTTTCACGATTCCAACGCGCACGCAATTGTAACTCGCAGGTTAGTTTACTTACGGAAATTCAAAAATATGATGAGTTGCCGCCGATTGTGCCGCGCAGATGTAAAAACATGACACCCCGTACTTAAGCCACGTACCTCATAAAAGGCATTTTATTTTAGGGGACGTTTTAGGTACGCCAAAATTTACTCACGTGATATCGGTGGGTTGTTTTGGATTGGATTGAGTTGGATATCGCTGTGAATTTGATTTCGCTTTTGTGTGCGATTGTAAGGCGCACACATATTTTAGACCTGCGCTTAGCAAAAGAAATGTGCGAGTTACAATCGTGCAAATGCGGTAGCCTTTGGTAACTCACGCAGATCCATTTGGGCCATGAAAGACGTTAAAAAAAACGAAAGAAATATTGAAAAAATTGAAATTTCGCACCAGAGCGACGCAATATGAGCAGCAGTGACGAAATTGAGGCGTTTTAAGACATAAGGTGCGTTACAATTTCCCCTTTATACGGCCTCGTTGCCGCCTTCGCGGACAGCCCGCCGTGTTAAGCCCCGTTCGAACTCGAATGAAGCAGTCAACGAAGACTGCTTCGAGGAGACGGCATACCTTCCTGTCTGAACTAAAAAAGTGACGCCAGAGCCACCGTTTTGCGTATTAATGTTGGGACAAAATCGCTTGTTTTTTTATTGAAATATTTAGTACACTTTACTGGTGGTGAAGACGACTGTTTAATTTTTAAATCACGTAATGTTTGTAATAATAACGGTTATATTATTTACGAAACCTGCGGCTTGCGTTTCTCAACATGTCTGCTACGAGGCCGTCGTCTGCGTTGGTGTTGCGTTTGGGACCAAGACGCCGTTCCAATATTCCAGTTCCAATTTGTTCCAATTTTACTGCTTCGTAAGCTGTCTACAAAGCTGTCCGCGAAATGAACTGAGCCATAGTTATCAGTGTGTTAAGTGAACTATAACTACACGTTAGCGTACAAGGGATACTAGCTAATGGAGCAAGCGGCCCCACTACAATCACCCCATCATGTTTATGGGCGGTAGCTTTAGTCGGCGGCCACCAATCGCACAAACAAGGTTCTTTGACGTCATAGTGACGTCATAGTGACGTCGACGGAAACTGGAGAGTCGCCACTGCTTCATCTGCTTTCTTTAATATATTTTTTTTATCCAAAGTTTGCAACTAAATCGGCGCCATTATTATCGGCTCAAAGAAGTCTTTTTAATCGGCCAACCCCGTATTTCGTCTTCACGGCCCTGCACCACTACTGCGCATTAATCAACGTCCCGCCTTGCTCGTCTTACGTCACGCGCGCGTCGTCTACTATCAGCCAATCAGAGCTCGCTCGAAGTGGACACTTTCTAACAGACATGTAATGGACAAAACTCGTTGCTTGTGAGGTTTAACGCTCCGATGCTACACAGGAGATGAGGCTCGCCGTAGTGAAGGGATACGGATTGATTTCGACCACCCGGGGATCTCTAACGTGCGGCGAAATCTCCAACACACGGGCGTTTTCGCTTTTTGATCGCTTCCATCAGAAAAGCGGCCGCCGCGGCCGGGAACCGAGCCCGCGCCCTTGGGCTCAGCAGAATGGACAAAACTCAGAATTCCGCCCCCGAGAAGAAAGTAGCGCGTCTCTACTCGTATGCTGCGGCTTGGTCACGTGTTCTGTACAGACGAAGGGAAGCGTTGGAAAGGCAAGAGGCGGCTCTCCGGATCATTCGTGCTTGAGCCCTCCGGGGTCAGCGCCGAGGGCCCAGGCCTGTCCCAGCAGCGGTGCGCACTGCGGGCAGCCGGGTGGACAGGCCGGCAGGAAGAGGGGACAGGCGGGGGCGGCCAGAAGACATCCCGGAGGCGGCCTCCAGAGTTGAGCCGCTGCCGCTGCTGCCGCCGCGGCAGCCGCGGCCGCGGGTGCCCGGAAAGCCGACCGGGCACCGGGAGAGTTGAAGCGTTCGAAGGCACGCATCCAGTCGGCGGCGCCGTCGCAGCCACGGAGCACGTCTTGAAGCAGCGTGGACCGCTCGGAGGAGGAGACGGGAGGGGGCAGCAGACGTGAGGACAGCGGGGGAGACAGCATGAGGGGGCTGCCTGCGCTGCCTGCGAGAGAAGAGGGGGGGGGGGATAAGAAGGCTCGTTGCAGGCGTATCGTGCATTGCTTTATGGGTCAGTTCACTGCAGAAAGCTGCTTGAGACAACAGCTTGTTGCTGTTCGGCTTCCCTTGTGATGATAGAAAAAATAAGGATTTGGTTTGTTTTTTTTAACTGTTTGCTCTTTCGCTCGCTAGCTCGCTCGCTTACTCACTCACTCGCTCACTCACTCGCTCGCTCGCTCGCTCGCTCACTCACTCACTCGCTCACTCACTCGCTCACTCGCTCACTCACTCACTCACTCACTCACTCACTCAGTCACTCACTCATTCGCTCGCTCACTCCCCCTCTCTCTCTTACTCACTCACAATCACTCACTCACAGTCACTCACTCACTCGCTTGCTCGCTCACTGACCCACACACTCACCCACTCTCACTCACTCACTCAATCACTCACTCACTCGGCTACTCGATCAACCCGCCAGTCGCCAAATCAGCCAGTTAACCTGATCAGTGAACTCGCTACTAAATGAGCTGGAATACTGCGAATTTAGCATTCAATAATGTGTAATTAAAAGCAACGAATCTTAAGTCATGACAGAAAATCAGGGTCTATTTATACTCTCCGACGATCTTCTAAGAACAGAGACCGTCATGGAGTGTATGCAGAAACACGCAAACCTTCAATCACTACTCCTACATCCGCTTCTGATTGATGTTTTGGAAGAGTGGTTGATAGGGCGTCAGAGTGCTCCCGCGGTTCAAGAGGCATAGTAGCGTATATCATACCACTCCACTATCTTAGCAAACACCGTTCCGCCCATGCACTACACCGAGTAAAAAAATCGCAAGAATAATACACATGCCCTTGTCTCCCCTCCTCAAGGAGAATCCTGCGTGCGCTGCCAGAATTTTCGCACGTGCGTGGCCAGCAATTCCTACGCCTCCGGCCGGCTGGCGGTTCAACGCGGCCACGAAAAGAACGTGCACATTCGAACAACTTCACGAAATTTAATTTAAAAAGGCACGCTGCCCCCCTTTCCTTCCTCCATTCTCGCCGCAGTTTGCCGTTCTTGTTGGACAATTGAAGTTCACACGCTTACGTCAAGACAATGATAGCGGTCCCTGAGATCAACGCGCCAACGTCTGATAACGCCTATCTTTCTTAGAATCGGCCCAAACGAAAGAGACACTGTGGCACGCACGTCATCAATGGCCGCCATTTTAGTGCTTATCAGTGTTGCGAGATGGCTGCTTCTATGGTCTCGCCACTAACTTCGACCAGGGGCGGTATCCTTTTGAGCGAGCCCTGATTTGCTAAAAGCGAACACCCGGATGTGACGCCATGCAAGCACGGCGGAGCTATGAGCCTAGGCTGCTCGGAGCAGACGATTTTTCGTCGCGGTTCACTCGCGGAACAATAAACACATAAAAGATACTCTGATACGGTTTCGGTTATTTAAAATGCGTTTGCAAGAACAGTTACGCTATTTGAATAAAGGGCCCACTGCTTAACCGGAAGTACGTCACGATGAAAGGGACGCAAAAGGGACGCGAAAGGGACGTTTTCGAAAGGGACAGTTACGAGAATACCGTCCCAGGTCGGTTGATAACAACACTGCCGAGATTCAGCAAAACGGCATCTTCGGCATACTTCTGCTGCTAAGATGCTGCTGCGCGCGTTATCTTTGATTCGCGTTCGGACGACATCAGTCGCGCACAGCCGCAGAGCAGGGAGGATAAACTGGGTCTCCCACAGTTGACCGACTAAAACACATAAACAACAAAATGGCGGTGCCCATGAACCGTCGCATTGCAAACAAATTTCACGTGATGCGAACTGCCCAATGATCATGGCGGCGGCACGGAATAACAGGAGAAAAGAGGGCTGATACTCTTTAACCTTATCTAGTCACGCTATCCCGGACTTCTGCAATCTGGCTGGAAGGGTTGTTTGCGATAACTCTTGCGTTATATTCTCGTGAGTTGTACGTATAGTGCTGCGTTATTATTGCGTGAGAAATAGATTGGGGTGTGTCGGCAAAACTTTTAGCGTCGAAGTGCGTCGGTGTGCCAACAGGCGAGCGACAGCAGAGTACGATAGAGCGGAGGGAGGGCATATACAGAGCTGACGTCGCAGCGGTGCCGAGGTTGCGAGGGTGGCGCCAAGTCGACGCGCGGTTCGCCACCTCCCTCGGCGCAGGGCGGCGAAACAACGAAGCCGGAACAAGGCATGCGAACCCGGTGGAGCCTCCTGCACGCGAGGTAGAAGGTCGAGATGCTCCCATATTCCTAAAGTTCACCAATGGGTCTTCAATTATTTTTAACAGCGGATCTGTTTAAGCTTGAGCTTGGTCCGGTGATGATAGCAAAAAAAAAAAAAAAAAGAAAAAAAGAAGGAAGCTCACACTTACACGTAAGACTTGAAGGTAGCGAAGCTGTACGCTACCTTCATGACCATCACGACGATTTGCTCCATCTTCACTGCCGCAACGACCTTTAATCCATAATTGCTGCTCTCAGCGTTAGCTTCTTTCATTTTTTTTTTTTTCTGAAGTGATAATCCGTGGACATCACTTTGAAGGAGCGTACACTATGACGTGTCATTTACGTTCCGAGCAAGTGTTGCCACGAATACAGTGAACGCTGGAGGATTTTTTTTTTTTTTTTGCTAATCTTGGCCAATCTTCCTAAGTGGGTGTGCTTGTCTTGACAAACGTGCGCAGGGCATGCTGGGAAGTCGTTGCGAGGCACGCATACACGAGCGTTAGGCATTTTCTTGGTTTGGTTAACTGCCTGGCCGTCACCGCGAGGCCCGCGCTCACGTGCGCGCACTGGACAATTTCTTGGTATTTTTATCTGTGAACTTAAATTCTCTCTTTTAAAAAACCTGCGCCGCCTGTAAAGGGTGCACCACCGCAGATAGGGTATTATAGCAGTGAAGCCGGCTTTCATGCCTGCTCGAGTGTGAGCACAAGGAGCATATGCATATGCGCACCTTTTACTACACCATTTTGAAGGTGATAGTCTTTCTTGGGCTACTAAATCGCAAAAATGACACCACCTTCCCGCGAGGGAACCCTGAGTTCATGCGAAGCATCTCGGAGTTCCGTCATTTTCCGTTATTTTGATACCCAATCTCGTGAACGTTTCGGAACCCCCGAGATGCTTCGCATCAACTCAGGGTTCCCTCGCGGGAAGGTGGTGTTATTTATTATATAGAGCAGATGGACTGGAGAGGAGGAGAAGAGAGAGGAGACGCGCATGCGCGCTTATCGCGCAGCTGCGGTGATAAGTAGAGCGCGCGCTATCGCACAGCTGGTGGGGAGATGGGGGAGAGGTGCGGACGGACGACGGACGGACGACGGAGCATAGAGCAAGAGATGCTTTGCATCTAAAAAAATGGCGGAGCTTGCACTGGTAGTGCAAAGCTGGAGAAACCATGGAGCAGGGTGTCGACCTAGCTTCTTACCCCCTCGGATCCACTGTCAGTGTGGGGGAGCGACCGTAATGACCTTGTAAAATCTGGCTACATTTTGCCTCACCCCTCAAACACCTACAGCATAGCTTAGCGGGAGCACTGCAAAACTTAACACAGTTTAGAAAATCCTACCAAAACATAGCAAAACACAAAAACCTGAAGAAGCTAGGTCGACCCCCAGCTCCGTTGTTTCTCCAGCCTTGCGCCAGTTTTTTTTTATAGTTCCATATTCGAAGGAGTGTGTTGTGCATATTTATGTATTCTGCCGTTAGTTTATGCTCGTAGTTTGTTAACGTAGACGACGTGCGCGTTATTTCTATCCAGCCTCAACTGTAATGATGTGTTCCGTTTTGATGTGTGCTGTTCTGATTACGCGTATCTTATCGCGACTCGTAATCGGCGTGCACCGTGCACGCGAGGTCACCGGTGTTCGATTCCTCACCGCGAAGACCGCCGGAACACTACGAAAGGTGTACGGAGCCACCGCAGGCCTGTTCAGTGTCGTCTACGTGCAAAGTTGTTACCTGCAACCACAAAAAAAGCATAAAACTTTGCGTTACCTAACTCAGGAAAGTTTAGGCAAGCGCCAAAGCTAAAACTGCGTCCAACCTTCGCTGAGAGCACGTCAAATCAATCGCCAAACCTTCAAAGACCGAAATCACAGATGAAGAACGAATCCATGCAACGATTTTTCGCGCACTGAGTAAACGCATCTACGAATGATCTAAATGTGCACCGATATGTGGATTATGGAGATGAAGGTGTACTATAGTACTCATTCTGCATGATCGACACGTGTATTGCCTTATCTATGAGTCTGTAACCGCTCCTTTTTTGTGACTTTCGAGTAACCGTTTTGAAACATTGGGCCTCCTCGATTTACCAGTCCTAGACGGTCCGCGGTCAGTCCGAGGACTGCCCCCGGACCGGAAGCCCCATAGGAATACATGGGAAAAACGAGCGCCGGATCGCTTCTAGGTCAGTCCGAAGACGATCAGGGACTGATAATCGAGGAGGCCCAATGTAAGCCCGGTTTCACGCACGCGCCGTGTGTCCAGAGACCATACCAGAGAGAGCTTTCCGGTCGACCAACTAGTATATGGGGAAACGCATTCGCTTTAACAGCGGAGCTGTTTTACAAGCCGTAAGTTCGCCATTGCAGGAAAAAATACCGGGGCAATGCCG
>NW_027526225.1:89006208-89038387 GCF_048455015.1 Haemaphysalis longicornis | reverse complement strand
GGAAAAAATACCAGGGCAATGCCGAGCACTCGTGAGCGCGTGCTTCGCAGCGACCGCCGAGCGTCCCCGGCACGCGCAGGAGCATTAGAAAAAAATTTCTCCCACCTCCTCTCGCGTGAACCCCTGTGTAGATGTGATGCATAGGGGGTTCCGTTGTTGTTTCCGTTAGGTTGATTCTCCCATCGCGTGAAACGTGCCGTGAACCCCCTGCCGCGGCTATGACGCAACACAATCCAACACAATCCAATCCAAGCCAAGCCAAGCCAAGCCAATCCAAGCCAATCCAATCAAATCCAATCCAATCCAATGCCCCTCGCGAGAGAGTGTTCGCTATCGGAGACCGGGAGAGGGCGAGGAGAATGGGGGAGGGGTGTGGACGGACAACAACAACGCCGTATGGAGGGACAAGGCGAGTGAATGAGATGCAGTCGCATCTAAAAAGCATGACAAAACCCCGACGAGCGAGAAAATGGCGAGTGCTCGTGAGCGCGTGCGGAGCGGCGACCGCCGAGTCCCCGGCTCGAGCAGTAACGGTGGGCCACATACGGAGGGACACATTATGACTTCAACTGCACCCAACGACGCACGCTACAAGTTCTTCGCAATTCCACCCTACGCACCATCACTGGCCTCAGACGTCATACAAAAATTGCAAACCTCCAACAAGCAGCGACCCTCCCACCAATCGACCTCATCGTTCAGGAACAAACAGATCAATACAATTTGAAAAGACAACTCACCCACCAAGGCGTGCTCCGCACCGCGTGGTATCAACGAAGTCATATACCCCTACCTAATGTTCCAGCCCCAACACCCCCCTGGCAGCGGCGCCACTTCACTCAATCCGTCACCTTGCAACCCGTCTCACGCAGGAAGCCCAAGCTTCGACGGCAACGCTGCCGATGCCTTGTCTCAACTAAACGACCGGGTGAAATTGACGTCTATACAGACGCTAGCCGCATAGACCCACACGTAGGAACAGCATGGATCAGCCCGGACAATTTATCCATCATGGGAGCCCAATATCACCGTATTCCCCAATATTACTTCAACGGACGCGGAGCTCATCGCTATCCGCGATTCTCTCGACTACTTCATGTACGATTGCCATCTCCCCATTCCCCTCAACCTTCGCGTCCTAACAGACTCATATGAAGCTCTCCAAGAACTTTGTCATCCCAGGTCCACTCACCCTTCTGTCCACCACATTATTCATCAAATCACTGCCCTCCAAACATCAGGCTGCCAAGTCCGAATCGACTGGGCCCCTTGTCATGAACCAGCCGCTCCTGGGAACCAAGCAGCTCACGTGGGTGCACAGGAGGCCCTTCTCACAATAGCCTCCGATGGACCCCCGGCGCCGCCCTTCTCGGACTACCCCTGGCCTAACTGCCCTGACGATGACCCCACTCTCGCTCCCGCAATCAGACTCCGTAGATCCAGGCAACCGAAACAACAACGCCTCAAGGCACTCACCCCTTCAGGCCACCTCACCTCCTTCCCCACCCTGGCTCGAGCACGAGAAATCTTGAACAAGTTCCTGACCAACACCTGTACGGCACCAGAAACCATTCGACAATGGTATTATCCCCAGCACGTCCCCCGATGTCCCTACTGCCACCACTCTATCGCAGCCGATCTCCACCATCTCATCTGGCGGTGCCCCAAGTTTTCTCGCTTTCGTACATTCACTCCCCCTCACCACGAAACCTCAACTTACATCGACCCAACATCCCTCTCACACGACACACTCTTCGAAATCATCATTTATGCCACAAAAAGCGGCCTAGTGCGGGCAATTATTAGTGGTCTGCACGACTTCTGAAGAGATCCCTTGAGGACGGCGTCATAAAGACTGTGCCCCGTCCTCCCCAATCCCTCCCCCCGCACCTGGCCTTTGGCCTTCCTTTCTAATAAGGTTAACAACAACAACATCCCCGGCTCGTCCAATGGCTCTAGAAAAAAAAAAAAAACCGGCGCTGTTATCAAGCGCTACAACGCATGTAAAAAAACCCAGCGCTAATGCTCAAGATGAAAAGCCACCTTGCTTGGGAGAGGTCACCGCGGCCGCCGCATTCTCTGGAAGCCATTATGGATAATGATTGGAGACATGGCTACGAGTGTGCCACTCCTTTCCGATACGACTAGCAGATCCCGCCACGGCTGCCTCGATTCGATGACGAAGAACTCGTGGAGGTCTACAGTGCTGAAGATGACTTTGCACCCACCACTCGCCGCGAAGAAGACGACGACCTGTTCGATGCATATGACGACGATTATTAGCGCCGCAACTATGCAAATAAACAATGATACTGCAACTTAACTATGTGTGGGGCAATGCTCACCTACAACAGCTTCGCCAAGTCTTTCGTGTGAGAGCAAGCTTACCTGAATTTTTTTTTTTTTTTTTACAGGACGCGATCGCTCCCACTAAGAAAGCTTTCGCTTTAAAACTCCGTGCCTAAAACTTTACCGGATATCCTAACATCAGTTAGTATCTCTCTAACCTGAGCGCTAAAACCACGAACCAGCGCCCACGACCCCCCAGAAGTGTTTCGTGAGACTACGAAAGAGCTCCTCCGCGGCTCAGTCTTCGTCGAGAATCGACCCACGCGGCAAGCCGTCGTCCATATATGCATTACGAACCCAGCAGGCGTCCGCGCACGGATCGAGGCATACTAAATATGCCTCGAGAACTGCGCGGCCCCGTCACAACGCACACGGCGCGCGAAAATACGTTTCTTCCGGGCTGCGCTCCGAACCCTCCTCCAACCCCGCGCTCGATATATATATTCGGCGCTCTTGAGGCCGCATAAGTTTCCTTCGTGTCTGCAAGCTGCTCCAGGCAAGCCGTCGTCGTTCTGAATATCCGTCTCGGGCGCCTACGGCTGTGTGGTGGTGTTGGCGGCGGGGCCCTCATCTCGGCATGCGGCCTGCGTTTCGAGTGGCGCTAACCCGGTTAGCATCGAGCGGTTTCGGCCGCGTATAGCGCAAGCGCAATCTGCCGCCGTTCCGTAACTGGATTTGCGGAGGCGCCCTAACCACGCGACTCGCGTATATATACGCTGCCGCGCCGTGGATCGAAGCCCTCCAACGCCTGCCCGTTTCTTGCGGCGGGAGGGGCGGCGATGATGGTGTCTCGATACTCGGGTTTTACAGAGCTTCACGACGTCGCCGAGAGAGGGCGAAACTGGAGGCACAAAGTCCCGGATGGGAAGGGTATACACTCTCTGCCTAGTCTCGGATAACGTCCCGTAAATACGCGCTACGCTGTCTCAATTGTGTCATATATGATGCCATGACAGACATTTTTCCTGACGATACCGCGGTTGTAGTGCCAATTATTTGGCTTGTCCTGTTGCAGGACCTAATAATAAAGCGTATAATGAAAGGGGCAATAGAGGCCGCGATGAATCAGTATATAACGAGTTGAGCACGAGGTTAAGCGGTGGGAGGACGTTTTTTTAGCGGACGCGAAAGGCAAAACGGCCATGTATCAGTCCATCCCGCTTATAACGAACCCTTCGGGAAACGATTGATTGATTGATTGATTGATTGATTGATTGATTGATTGATTGATTGATTGATTGATTGATTGATTGATTGATTGATTGATTGATTGATTGTAGGGTTTATCGCGGCGACGCAACGCAGGCGACGAGGCGCGCCGTAGTGGAGGGCTCCGGATTAATTTTGACCACCTGGGGATCTTTAACGTGCGCCGAAATCTCGCCCATCGGGAAGCGGAAATCAGTTCGTTATATGCGTTTTTCACTATATCTGAACATGAAATGTGTGTGTATACATGACAATGACAACGGGAAACGAAGATTTGTTCTTTATATCAGGTATTTTGTTAAAACCAGGTTCATAATAAGTGGTCCATAACTATGCTATTTCGGCGAACGTTGAAGAGGTGCGCTAAACTAATCAAAGCCTTATACGTAGACGTGGCTTCAAAACCGTAATCCTGAACTACAATGAGTCTGCGAGGGCGAAGCGAGAACACGAGCAAACGGATGACCACGAGTGAGCGAACGATGTTTAGTAAAAAGGGGAAATCTAGAGGCAAGAATATTTTCGATGGTTGCCGAAGCGAAGTGGGGGTATGAGGCAAGATGGTTCGAGGCAACATGACTCGCCTAGTATGCTAGATAAAAAGGAATGGACTAATTGTAGTGGTAAGACGAAGCATTTCTTTTGGACTGTAATACGACCTACGGCATGGCATCTACGCGACCTACACGTTTTCGAACAGGCTGGAGGTTTCTTGTTGATAGGATTCTCGTTGATAGCTTTTTGTTGGGGGTTTCTGAAGATTGATAATGATTCTCCAGAGGCAATGTTCCATACCCTATGAGCAAAAGGTGTCACTTCACGTCATGCCCCCTTGGAGTGATCATCTGTGAATATCATTTATAGTGCAGAATATAAAACGATAAGCGCTAATACAAAACAATACGCGAAGTATTACAACTCGTAAAGGCAGCACTTCCGCAAGCACAAAGTCACTGCGGGGAAACATCGCGAAGATTTAAGGAGTGTGCTGTGGTGGACAAGGCCCGTGTGTGGTGGTCGAGGTCCCAGCGGAAAATGTGGCTCGAGAGGGGAAGGATTCCGGGAGGGATACTCAGCTACTCGACGAGGCAGAACTATAGAGGTGGCAACGAAGACGGCTGCACGTACCGCGGCAGCGGCTTTCCGTTGCTTTTGCGCCCATTCGCGCTTATGTGCGCGACGTTCTTCCGAGCGAACAACACGCGTCCGTTGCATAGTGAATTACAAGTGCAAATGCTGATAACGGCGCTAGCGCCGTTATCCGGCTCGAGCTTCTGTATAGGTAATCCGACTCTAAAGGGCTTCTGTATAGCGCCTAATTGGGGTACATTGGGCCTTACAGAGGTGCTTATGGCCTTCATATTTCCATACAAGAAATGTGTTTCTAGCAAAGCATTTGTTTATTGTAGTAAAGCCGACTTTAAAATCCTCAGTATGTCGAGTTACATTGCGACACTTGGAGCGCTTGGAAGTATTTAATAATATGTGCTATGGCCTTCCTACTTTGATAGCACATTGCCGACACGACGTCTGGAAAAGTGCCTTCCCAGAAGTGCATGCATGTCCAGTACTGAAGCCTGCTTTAAAGGGCTCGGGTACACTGAGAGGCTTAGCACTTCCCACTTCGGGGTTCTCTACAATTTTTAAAGACGATAGTCTTTCTTGGGCTACTTCAACGCAGAAATTTTAATCTGTCTGTCTGTCTGTCTGTCTGTCTGTCTGTCTGTCTGTCTGTCTGTCTGTCTGTCTGTCTGTCTGTCTGTCTGTCTGTCTGTCTGTCTGTCTGTCTGTCTGTCTGTCTGTCTGTGACTCGATTCAGCCACCCGGCCAAAGTGAAAGGGAAACTGCGCAATAGTCTTATATGCCTAC
Organism: Haemaphysalis longicornis; assembly: GCF_048455015.1. Classification (NCBI taxonomy): domain Eukaryota; kingdom Metazoa; phylum Arthropoda; class Arachnida; order Ixodida; family Ixodidae; genus Haemaphysalis; species Haemaphysalis longicornis. The sequence continues at coordinate 89,032,960 of NW_027526225.1, read as the reverse complement.
AGCCAAATCTAAACGTCGAAGTCCGGTTTTAATGTTCATACTTGTCAACATTGTTCAACAAGAACAAGGCATTACGCAAATATAAGGCAGGAAATCGATACAGGAGTGTTAAAAAATTACGGATGCTTGGTTTTTGCGATAGCAAATAAAATATTACATTAACTGCAGAAAACCGTCGTCTGCTGTTGCCCGCACCACCTGGCGGCATTTGAAAAAATCAAACGGCAACAGCAACGAAAGGTTGCACTAGGTAGTTTCCGCGTTCCGCTTGGAACGCTCGTGGAGTAGGGAAAAGTGGTTCTATAAATGTTGTAGTAGGGTGCCTCGATTCACGCGCGTCTCCGCCGTACGGCAGCTCTGGCATCGAGGAACCCGACTTGGAGCAGTGGAACGCGGTAATTTTAAATTTACTTCAGCAGACCTCCAGCGTGTTATCTTGGGAGGAACGAGAAGGGAGAGGAACAGCCTAAGGTGCGAGCGGGAGAGAAGGGATGCATTTACTTGTCAGGGGCGCCAGTCGACTATCGTCTTTCGGCGACATTTGCAACGAAAGGAGCAGGTACGCGGCCAATTTTTTGTCACTCCTCAACAACTGTAGATTTTGTTTCAATCCTTTTGACTGAGGCGGTCTTCTCTAATTATGAAATCGTTTCTTTCTTTTACTACTGTTAATATATTTTGCCGGTTCAGCCTTTTAATGGCGGCGTTCGTAGAGCAATTGCGCTGGCGTTGCATTCCGATTCCCCGAACTCCGCTTCTGTCTAGGACAAAGGTCGAGCATGCAGTGCTGTTACAAAACGAAGACACATGATATCAAAAAGAAGAAATCGTCGCGTTCGGAAGCGCATTTGCTACAAGCCCTTTCACCGCCTTCTGGTCGGCGCTGTCTTCTTTGACAATCCCGCGAGCCACTCGCCTCGTAGCGCTCAGTTTGCGTTCTAAGCCGCGCTCTCATGTTTCCTCCCGTTTGCACACACACACACACGCACTCTAACCCCGTGTGCCCGAGACGTGCCTTAGCTGCGACGACACCCGACTCAGAAGGCGCGCCACGTGACACCGGAAGCGACTCGAAGCGGACAGTTGGCTATAGTCGGCTATTGTTGGCTAAACGCGCCTCGTCGTCCGCCTTTGCGCGGCCGCGTTCGTTATAGGAGCCACCCCGGAGATGCCTCGCTTGGTACAGCACGACGACGGCGGAGAGATCCGTCGGGCGCGTGCAGCGCCGCTCCCGACTACCGAAGACCACCCGGGCAGTGTTTGCGGCGCACAAACATGGCGGCTGAAAGCAGCGCAAACAGCGGCGTCCCTTAATGGCCTCCCTTCCGGGGAGGGAGCAGGGTCTCTCTTTCTATAGTCTTACAGCGAGTACGACGCACGGGGTGCTGACCTGCCGGCGAGTCCTCGTCGGCTGCTCCCCGCGAATGCTGCTGTGCCGGCGACGACAACGTCGACGTAGTCGCCGACGGCGGCGGCCCTTGTGATGGCGACGAGGCTCCCCCCGGCTGGCACGGCAGAGCAGACGGTGAAGAGGAACCGTCGTCTGCGTCTCGCCTGTTGCCGCGCTGCTGTTGTAGCTGTTCGTGTTGCTGCTGCTGCCTCTGCTGCTGTTGCTGTAGCGCCCGTGAGGCCTCTCGCGCTGCCCGCTTGGCGGCCGCCTCCTTGGCCCGAGCGCCGGAGCCCCGGGCTTGCGCCATGGCCTTGGCGGCCAGGGGCAGGCCGAAGATTGGGCCCGGAGGCAGGAAAGGCAGGGACCGGCCCGTGGCGACGGCGCGCAGGCCCATGGCGATGGCGTCTTCGGCCGCCTGTTGACGCTTGAGGGCAACCTGCAGAGTACGCACGCGAGAATACAAAGCGCTGAAAGAAAAGTTGTCCGAACTCTGGCAATATCGAGGTAGTGATGACAAGTGCGATGGAATTCACTGGCGGCGGTGAAGCAGATAGTGAGCGAGAGGGATTCCAGGGAACCGGCGTAAAGATAGGGCATTCGTCGTCCCTTATCTCTTAATTTTCGCCATATATGATGCACGTAATACTACACGTCAGCAAACGCCATGGCACTTATCAGGGTCACTCCGTACGAACTATATCCGCTCGGAGCTCGACCATATCTGATTTGCTTTACAGAAGCTGTAACGTACAAGCTGTTGAAGACTAGGGCTTTTCGAGTCCGAGAACAAAAAACCCACACGGGACATCCGATTTTTGTAGCATGAGCTACACTGGCCGAGGTTGAGCAGTTTCGCGTGGCTCCTGGAGAGCCGTGCTGCGCATTCGCGACGAGCAGTGACGTCTCACGGCGCACAAAACGTTGCTCGCTGCGCGGCATCTCTCACACACCCCACGCGCCCAGCATCTTCGCCGACCCCCGTTCCGCACGTGGCGGCCCGGTTTACTTGATGATCACTCGAAGGGTAAATTACATGCATGTATCATATAATGCGTATATCCTGTGTGTGTCATTGAAGCAGCAGTAAGCATGATAATCAATCTAATCCTACACCCCTGCCCCAGTGTCGAGTAGCAATCCGGGCTCTAAGCCTGGATAACCTCTCGGCCTTTCCGTTTGCTTTTTTTTCTCCCTCTCTCTCTCAAGACAACCAGGAAAGCTAAGAATAACCAGCTGAACCTTACCTCACGCTACGCATATTCTGGCATAGCCTAGCTAAGCCACTGCTAATTTTTTTTTCTAGTGACGCTGTGGGTAAGCCACGTATAGTTAGGACTTCGGCAGAGCTGCGTGCCTATATATGAAAAGCAACAAAGGATACAGAGAGTGCAAACGGGATACTGAGTGATAAGCGACCAGATAATCGAGTAGCAGATGTAAGACTCTCCTGTGATAGTCGTCGGTTACTGAACCGTGCGTGCCTGCAAGCCAGACAAGAAGCAGCTCATGCTTTTCTTGGAAGAATTTAAACTACAGTACAAGGATTTAAGTGAACCAGCCCATTGCACATAGGTCACGTATAGACTTCGCTTTCTCAAAGAACCAAACACTCTTGACTGGTCAGAGGACAAGGACACTGACTTTGGGAATGTCTGTTCCTTACAATGGAAAGACCAAATTGCGATATCCACTGTGTATAAATCTCCAGGCACACTTTAGTGTCCAATCGCGACGTTCATGACCACGCACTTTGCATGCTTAGGTTAACCGTGATAAGTGACACTACCCCCTGGGATCATCGTTGGAGACCCGAATGACGGCATTCTACAACCAGACAAGGAATGGTTCACATAACTCGTGCTGGGAGAGCTTGGTTTGAAGTACCGCACCAATCCAGGTCCCTTAGCTATTCAGCGGTGGTTAACTTTGGCCAAGAATTTGTCTGGGGTTGCAAGCGAGCCGATCGGTGTATATTACGAAAAGCGCGCACGAAAAATTGACCCTAACGCCCCAAAACCACAGAATGGAAGCTTATCCTCTTTAAAAATGGCACGTTATCCCTTTTAAAAATGGCACACTTCTAATGAAATACGTTAATTAAAAAAATGCCATGGCCGTAGGCCTAGTTCGAATTAGGGGGAGAGGTATAGGTGGCGTGTATGAGGCTGGAAAGAAAGACAAATAAAAGCAGTCAAGAATTTTTGCTCCTCTGATGAGCTCCAGCAAAGCGATGAGCACGTGCTTTCTGCCAGGTGATTCCATAGAGTTATCTTGTTAATAGTATTAAAGATCATGCTCAAACGTTGTCGGCGAATCAGGCCCTGGAGATACCTTACGGGTAGCCTCGTTGTAGCAGGGCCTCTTCGTGCATGTAGCGGATGAATTATAATGGGGTGTCTGAAGATGTCGCAGGGTCAACCAAGGGAAACGAAGTGCGTACTGCTGTTTTTGGGCTGGGCGGCGAGTTTTTTCGGGAACATTCGTGCCCGCGGAGGACCGAGTCTACTGTGGCGAAGAGGCCGTTTTGTCAGAGGATGACATTGTGAAGAAGAATCTGATGGAGTTGACGGGGGTCTTCGTAGTTCTTAAAGGGACAGACAACCAATTTTTGTCGCGTATATGTTCTCTAGCTCATATGAAAGCCAGCGTTTTATATAGCCCGGTAACCACAAGCAATTTATAAACAAATTGGCAGAAATAATTCTAATTTGGCAGCAAACTTTCTGAAATTGGAAGGGTGGCGGATCGTAGTGTCGAAACTTGACACTACAATGTGTGTCCCTGTCACGTGACCTGCAAACCTAGCAGCTACTGTAACGGCTGAAACGTTTATTCACTCATTGAAAACCTTTTAACACAAGTATTTGTATAAGTTTTAATTGTATATGTATTTTTCAACATTATTTTGAACATTTTTGAGACACGCCGCCCGCCGCCGCTGGGTTGCTCTCAGTGGGGCTAACTGAGCCTCCATGCCCAGAATCAATGGCAGTGTTCAGTAAATAGACCCAGTGAAGGAGCTTTGACGATTCTGCATGACTCAGGGGTGTTTTTTTCTGCCAAAATATTTGATTTCAGTTTCCAAATACGCCAACGGCAGCTTAAAAAAAAAAAAAAAAGGACGCGTCCGGGAAGAATCGAACTTCCGACCTCCACAGAGTGAAGCATGCCTGAAGCCAAATTCTACCTATCGTGCATCCCAACAGAAGGCGCCTTCGTGCAAAAACGACTGGTGCATTTAAAAAAAAAACTCACAAATGAATAAGAAAGCCTGCGATTCACACTTTTTTTAGCTCGGGACAAGTTTTTAAATATCGCTTTTAATTTCGCATACAGACAAAAGTATGTTGCCACGCTACTGTATGTCATGGTTGCCAGCATTATTTTGGGGGGGGGGGGGGGGGGGGACACATACGGCTCGTACATCTAAAAATTTCGATTTAAAAAGTTCTAGGGCGTTATCAGCAAAACCGCTTCTCGTTAAGGTGCTTTAAGTGATGCCCTTTCATTTGGAATAGAGGATATATACTCGACAAAAATCGGTTGTCTGTCCCTTTAAATGACGCCAACTGAGCCTGTGAGGATGCGGAGACAGTCCATGCGCATGCTTAAGGGTGCCAATTACAGCTTGTAGGTCAGTCTTAAGTGGGTTGAGTGGCTGATGAGGCGCAAGGTAGTACCCTTATGGTCCACTCATTTAAGAGAATGCCAAATTTTTCAATAGTGTGATCGGTGACACTGGCGTCCTAGTATGTATACCTCTAGTTTACAAGGTAGTCGGCTACTGGATTTTGAGGGCTGCCAGAAGGGGGTGTTGGAGGGGGTGGAGTTGCTAAGGGGTTATAGGAATCGTCAAGGAATGTGTTGCAGTGAAAGGTATCTCATCCGAGTCGATGAGTGCTTGTACTTGTCTGGTAATACTATACGTTTGAAGTCTGCTTGATTAAGGGTTTCTGTGGTTGGATCAATTACCCGCCGCGGTGGCTCAGTGGCTAAGGCGTTGCGCTGCTGAGCACGAGGTCGCGGGTTCGATTCCCGGCCGCGGCGGCAGTTTTTCTGATGGAGGCGAAAAGCAAAAACGCCCGTGTGTACGAGATATCGGCGCACAAAGATCCCCAAGGTGGTCAAAATTAATCCGGAGCCCTCCACTACGGCGCGCCTCATCTCCTACGTTGCGTCGGTGCGTTAAACACTACAATCAATCAATCAATGATTAGATCAATTGGGGGCCAGCGTTGTCACCTTTCAAAGTGCTTTAATCTTCGTAAGCACTCAGTTCGGCCCTGTGGACAAAATTCGGGATTTTGTTGTGAGCGTTGTTGACGTCGTAGAACTGCATGCCATAAGTGTACATTTCGATGTTCCACTGGCTGTGATGCACGGGCGCTATTAAAAAAATTCATTTTGCGTAAAATACAGTGAATTCTTGTTATAACGAAATCACTTTATTCAATTTTTTTTTCACAGTGCCAACTGCACCGCAGGAAGCAAGTAATGCCCGCTTTAAACACAAGAAAGTACCGCTTATAACGAAGTCAGTGTCCTGTCTCGACGACCTTGTTATAACGAGGGTTTTTGCGTTAAGAAGGAACTTGCTGCTTAACGCTGAGGCAAGCCAGAATTTTTATTTAAGAAATAGGAGGTAGCTGTGCACGCTCAGTGTGGAGGCGGTTGGTATGCATTAATGACCCGTGGTGACAAAAATAGTAGTTCTTCAGTTTTTTTTTAAGCATTCCTGGGTAGCTTGAACGGGAATCTTCAGACACGATCTTCGAAAAAAATTTCAGAGTTGCCAGTTCGCTCCGGATTAATTTTGACCACCTGGAGATCTTTAACGTGCGCCGAAATCTCGTACACACTGGCGTTTTTGCTTTTTCGCCTCCATCAGAAAAGCGGCCGCCGCGGCCGGGAACCGAAACCGTGACCTCGTGCTCAGCAGCGCAACGCCTTAGCCACTGAGCCACCACGGCGGGTAAATTTGAATTATAGGTGCTGCGATTCGGCTGTATAAATTACGACGGAAAATGACGTAATACATTTTTAAATAAATTTTTGTATGTCAGCAATAACTTCCTTTTATTAATTTTTTTTGAAACCAGAAAAAAGGAATAAGGTAAAAAAGTACTGTTCGGGATGACATAATGCCTATTCAGTTCAGCGAGCGCCCCCATTTTAATTACATATTGTCAGACTCCTGCCTGGTTTAGAAAGTTTTTCAACTGCACGTTTTAATAACAATGGTCAACAAACACGTCTACACCCCTGCGGAGCCACGGGCACCCGAATAACGCACAAACGACTATGTGTATTATTTTTTTGCAAGGTTTACGACTGCGTGTCAGGTTCAGACCTCTGAAATTCCTCTATTTCCTCGTTTTCTACGTCGTGGCACGCAACAGAATTTCTTAACCGACGTTCATTGGTCCCTGCGCCCGGTAGTATCATCCGACTAGTTTTCCGCCTTCACAAAACTTTCTCGGTTCATTTCTCATGAAGGCTCCAGTGGTGAATCCAGAACGGGCCTCTTTATCCCCCCTCCCCCACTATACCGCTCCACCATATATACCGCCCAGATATCTACTGCCCTACCATGTTGTCCTATAGCACACCACCAGACCACACCGCTTACCATACCGTCGCACCATCCCACCATATAAGCTAACCATGGGCACACCGCCTCACCATCAGCGCTAGGCATCACTCCGATCCGCCCGAGGGAACCTATATTACAGGCAGCTCCACAGATCAAGGGCCTGCCTTTCCCTAGTGTTTTCCCCAGCTTGCTTTCTATACAATATACGCGTTAGACGAAAGTAAGCACAAAATTGAAAGTTACAATTGAAATATCCACGATTGTATCAGCGAAGAAATGTTTGAGTTGAGTTTAGCTAGACAAAAATAAATGAAAACAGGCAGGGTTTCGTCCCTCCGAGCTTTCTGGCTGTGCAGGAAGCGTTTATACATGCTTATAGATTTCCTTAGGTGTGTGTGAATAGTGGTTGAAACAAACAGAACACGAATGGAATATTTTTGCTATTGAATAGAAAACGGATCAAGTTGTAAGAAATGCTAATTTAATATTTAATATTTTGCATGTGTCTACATGGTGTGTGTAAAGTAGAACGACCTACACAAAAGCCCTTCTATAGTCAATGGCTGTTCATGAACACCTCATGTTCCGCTATGTGTACGTCGAACTTGACAAAGAAGTTGGTTGACTGTATAGCTTTCGAAAACACAAATTAAAAAGGAACACTTACATAACAACGTCAGTCAAAAATGTTAAAAAAGTTATCAGAGATGAAGCTGGTTTAATATACTCTTAAACTGTAGGGAAAGCAAGAGAGCTAGTTCAAGCTTGACTATAATATTGAGAGTCGTAATTAAAGATAATTTCGAGTAGCTATCTGAATAAACGTAACCTCGCTGCCAAAAGTTGCAAAATGTAGAAGATGCACAAACACTAAACGCGAAAGAAATTGAGTGTTTTCTTTTTATTTGTGTGTGGAAGTCTGATAATGTTATGAACCGTGCTGGAGGAGATTTTCAGAAGCAGGAGAACGCGATGTATGCACTCACAAGCCTCGCAAGAAAAGAAACAGATTTTTCAACGACAGGCAGTTTTGGTCAATAACGCGGTTATATTTAAACAATCTCTTCCGCACACTCGGATCGCATACTTCAATTAATCGGAGAATTTTTTTAACAATTTCGAGAGAATAATGCTGCCTGGCGTGATAACGAGCATTTGAAAATGATTCGCGAATCGTTGGAATACTAATTGAAACGCTCGAATAGTTTTGAACAAGCACTATTAATTTCGTTCGCCAGATTTAGTAGGAGAATATTTGATCCCCCACTGAAAAATTGTGATCAGGCTACCTTATGCGGGTCAGCGGAATTCGAAAATTTGGAATAATGAAACCACGATTTGAAAATTTGTACTATTCGCACACTACTACGATCTCTTTTTTATAGGTCAGGGCATCATCCTGATCAGGCACAAAAATGTAGCTCAACGGAATTCAAAAATTTCGAACATTCGAAAACTAAACCGAAATGTTGATTATTTTACACCCCTGTTCAGAAATTTCGGGTATTAGGTCACGACTACATTTTTTTTTCTTCTCTGAGGGCAAGGTGTTCCTCTGATCGGGAATTCTTGTGTGGTTCAACGGAATCCGAAAATTTCGAATATTCAAGCCACCGTTCGAAAATTTCGGCTGCTCGAACCATCATCCGAAAATTTCGACTAATCGCACACATCTACGATCTTTTTTCCCCTTATGAGAGGGAGAGACAGCATTCTATTCAGGACTAAGTAGAAGTTTCAGCTTGCCTGTGCTGCCATGATGCGCTGTCTCTCCGCTATGAGGTTGCACTTCGCGCATGCGCAGTCCTTGAAGCGACACTGTCTCTTGTGGCCCTTGAGCCAGGAGATGACGCCGTGGTTACGGCAGCGTGCACACTTGGGTCTGCGGGCTGACGAAGAGGACGAAGTGGAACTCGGCGGAGGACTTCCCGCGCCACCGCTCATCGCTCACAGCACGGCGGCCGCCAGGCGATGACGTCACGGCTTGCGCTGCGTCCTCTGCATGCACCGGATCGTCTGTTGATCGCCCTAGAAATATACACGCACCAACACTTAGTGTCCGCATAAATCACGCACAGTGACTGGTACTAAATACAGTCTACAGGTGTACATCGAATACCATTATTTCGAATTATTGCTTATACCGAATTGGCTGAACATACCCTTAATATTTTTGTGCGTGTTGGATATTTTTATAAGGCGTTACCAAATACAAGGAGCTATTTTGGATGCGCTTCGAATTATTTATATCAGGAACAACTCGCGAGCACCACTAAAAGCTCAGACTGAAATTGGGATAAATACCTAAGGGTATTTATGGTAAATATGGTTATTTAGTAATTATTTAGTAAGTAATTAGTAATTATGGTTCCTAAACAAATATACTGTTCAGCAAACTGATGCCCAGATAATTATAAAACGCTTGACCGGTCGCTTCTGGCGCCCTTTAGCGACGCCATGAACAAGGGCTGCGAGAGATTACCTTAAAGCCTTTACACAAAGTAATTATTTTTCAGCTGTTTTTCTTTACCACGGAGTCCAACTGATGGAGAAAACAGTAATTATGGCAATTGAACTTTCCTGTTCGCCATTTTGAGGCCCGATCATGAGGTCAGTCACCGGACGCCCCCGCTTTGCGAGTGATAAGATAGAGTGATAAGATAGAGCCCCGCCGTAGATGCACAGACCTCCCAACACTACGCTGTTTCGTAGCACAATTCTTTACTGCGCCTCCAGACTGACGCGCGCCCTTGCGGTCAAAGAGACTAATTATACTGCCTCAGGTAGCTCCGCAGCAGCCGCGAATTTCACCGAGGTAACCCACAGTTGAAACTGAACTTGAAAACAGGTGCTCTTCGCAAAAATACCGGGCCATCTCCACTAAAGTGAAACCTGGGGAGGGGCGAAGCATGCATGCAGTGTATACAAGTGTATTCTTGGCGCCTTGACGTTTTTGCCCACGGAGATGAAACCATTTAGGGTAGAGGTATACAGCTTTGCCGTAAGAGTCTCTTGTCTTTGAAGCACGAAGCTCTCTAGCGCAAGGCGTCCCGGTGTTTTTTTTTTTTTAGTACGCGTTACGAAGCGCTCCAGCGCGAGGCATAAACGAGTGTCCCTGTGTTTTTTACTACGCGTTACGTTACAGCGCGAGACATGAACGAGTGTCCCGATGTTTTAGTACCGTGACTACATGAGACGACGATTACGACGACGACGACAGGAGACGCCAACAGCCCCAGCCCCAAATATGCCCCCTCCCCCTTTCCCCCAGTCGGCGCGTGTTTTCGTCGCCTCTTGTTGCTGGTGCGTGTGTGGAAGAGGCTGTAGGCGCGTACGCTGTGGCGTCGCAGGTGACTGTCAGTGAGAGCTGTTCGTGCGACTTTTGGCTGTCCACTTCGCATGTAGAGAAGCTGGAGGGTCGTCCCCGAGAGAGAGAAATGCCAAGGTTTTACAAGGACGAGCTTTGCATGACAGGGGCGGTCTCGTATGAGCATATGAACTATTGGCAGCTCCCGGCGAGACGTGGGGTCTCGACCGTCTATAAGCTATAGGTTGGGACTTATGAGTCCCGTAAGCGAGAGGTAGATTTGAAGTTGAAGATCGCGTTAGAAGTTAAGAGCACAGCTGCGTATTGGCCAACTAGGCGGATCCTGCGGCGGGAACAGAGTCCCAGCCATTGTCGCTAGATCGGTTTGTGTGCACTCGGAGTATAGGAGCGTTAGACTTGGAGTTTGAGGAGCTCAAGTGATGTTCACGAACTTGAAGCTTAAAGTTTTTTTTTGTTTATATCTCATGTCATGAGTTATTTTAACGTAAATAGTTGCATAAAAATTATTGTCTTTCCCTTCATCATATCGAAAACCTCTTGAGTTCGTCAATTCGGCCACCGCCCTCGAAAACTTCAACACCATCGCCCTGCTGGGCCTTCAGAATGCCAAATCAGTTGGAGCCGGGCGATTGGGTAGAGCACTGCACGGGCCCGGGCCGGCCCGAAAGCCCGGGCCCGACCCGGCCCGCGGGCCGGGCCGGGCCGCCCGAAGTCGATTATCAGCGGGCCCGGGTCGGGCCCGGGCTCAGTGCCGCGGGCCCGGGCCGGGCTCGGGCTCGATGCCATGGGCCCGGGCCGGGCTCGGGCTTGAATTCATAGGCCCGGCCGTTAATAGTTCCGACGTGAAGTGTAGAAAAGAGCATAAAATTGAATATTCTGAGTATACGTTTACGCGCTTCTTGATGTTAGTTGTACACATTGTTTTAAAAACGTGTTTTGCTAGGGCTGCTAGTAACTATACTGTAACTTAATGACATTTCATGTACTGCATCAAGATTTTATATTTTGATGTATAACATATCAAAGATACGGTTACAAGGAATGCCCTAGCGGGGAAGGAATTAATTAAGCCACCCTGGAGCTGTGCACCTATGTCTATGTACGTGTGTTTTAGATGTCGAACGAATCTAAATGCGGCTGCCGTGGCTGGAAATCAAACTCGCGTGCTAGAGAAGCACCATCGCCTAACAACCACTCTAGGGAAAATATTTCAACGCACGCACATACTCGTGGATTCAAATGGAGAGCAAGAAATTTCATTACACCAACTTGTGACCGAAACAACCACATGAAGTTGCCAAGAGTCTGGTCATCAAAGGTGATGGTGTCTCTCGTGTAAGAATACGAGCTATTATTACGCCCATGTGGCGTGAACTGCAGATGGTGGGAGCTAAACTACGTGTACTTTTAAACCTTGATTTTTTGCGTTACAATTCAGGGCGTGCTTGTACAGACTAGATGCTCCGTCTGACTTCCCACTACGAAGACACTCGACCAAATATAATAAACAACTTTTCTTCAACGTCTAAGACCAGGCCTGGTCACACACATGTGGGCCATCCCTAGGCTCAAAAAAAGAAGACGGTGCCCGGGCTGGGCGTGGGCTTGAGACGACGGGCCCGCGCCGGGCTTGGGATTGAGACGATGGGCCCGGGCTGGGCCTGGCCTTGAGATGACGGGCCCGGGCCGGGCCCGGGCCGGGCCCGGGCTAGGCTCACTTATAAATGCCCAGGCCCGGGCCGGGCCCGGGCTCGGTGTTACGGGCCCGGGTTGGGTTCGGGCTTCACAAAGCGGGCTCGGGCTGGGCTCGGGCCTTAAAATCAGGCCCGTGCAGTGCTCTACGATTGGGTTCCTGATCGATGCCGCACTTCGGGGTACAAACTTGGCTGTCAGTTTTGACAGTAACCGATTATAGGTATTCCCCAAGGCGGTGCCACATCACGTTTTCTTTACTTAAATTTCGTTTGACATGTATTAAGTACGCATTGCCTCGGATCACGCTGGGACATCGACAAGGGAGGTGTGAAGCCAGATGTTAAGTTGGCGCGAAGTGAAGGATGGCTGCCATGCTGTGTAGCCGATCGCCCTGCGTCAACATTCTCTGCTTGTCTTCTTGGGTATTGTTGGACACATGCAACCGCCCCACATTATACTACCCGCAGTGCAGGCATGCACTGCTGCAGCCCAGCTACGCTCTACCATATGGTTTGGGCATGCCTGTTAAACCCGCGGACCTTGATCCAATCCCTAATGCAACTCGCAAGCAGTGGAAGAGTGAGCTTGCCAGCTCTGACCTGAGTAACCAGCTTTGGCATGCTGAAATTGACATCGTGTTGCATAGTAATATATACTAGAGGAAAACCTGGCGCCACTGTCTAGGGGAGCCGCGCTTCGGCCAGCGTGCCGTCATGTACTACCGGGCAGGCACGTTCCACTTGTCCTTGGCGTGGCTCATGATCAGGCTGAAAAGTTGGCTCTGGCAGCACACAAGCAACGATATTACTGTAGAAGTTTCATCACCTTTGTTTAGTTATTATAAAATTGAACCTCCAAAAAGATTAATTTGTCAGTGATTATGTACAAGCTTCATGCAGGACGAACCAGAAAAAAACGTTGCCCTTTTTGTTGATTTTGGCTTCGAGACAAAAAAGAAGCCATATGGCTAGCTAAGCCAAGTAGGCGAGGACCGTCGCTAGCGGCAATGGCGACGCCGACGGCGGCCCGCGACTGCAGCGACAGATTTCCGTCTGGCAACTCTAAGGCAAGGGCGAAGACGGCAGCCCGCACCAAAGGAGTTAATAAAGTTTTACTCCTCCGCCTCTTCCTGATGTGTCATCTCTTGGATGGCGGTAATAGAGCGACATGATGCCAAAGAGAATGGGCAATGGTGACATTACTTCTTCCCTTTTTAATAGACAGTGACTCGACGCAGCAAAGAAGGATGGCAACGCGTGTGATGTCCTGCTTGCGGCAGCTAGCGTGCTATCGTTCGTAATAAAAGCTGGGCTAAGTGCCCCACGTCCGACTTTGGTGTTCGGTATGATCACCCCACACCTTCAAAGGTGGCTCCGTTGTTACGGTCTCCGATGCGGCTGAACACTTTGCAAGGACCGAAGCAAGTCTTCAAGAGTTCCTCCCTGATGTCCGGGCGGCAAATTGGGGTAGAAATCCAAACCACATCCCCCGGTTTGAAGGGAACGTCCTGCCGACGAAGATTGTAGCGATCAACTTCGAACCGGCCTTGGAGGCTCAGTGGCTAAGGCATTGTGCTGCGGAGCACGAAGTCGCGGGTTCAATTCCAGGCTGCGGCGGCCGCTTTTCTGATGGAGACGAAAAGCAAAAACGCCCGTGTGTGCGAGATTTCGGCGCACGCTCAAGATCCCCAGGTGGTCAAAATTACTCCGGAGCCCTCCACTACGGCGCGCATCATCGCCTGCGTTGCGTCGGCGCGTTAAACCGTATACAATCAATCGATCAACGTCGACAAGTTGCTGGTGCAGTATCCTGACCTCAGCATGATGCCAAGCTTTTCCCCATCGATGGGGAATCAGAGACGCATCCTCATGACTACTGTTGCCTGGTATGTCAGGCAGCTTTCTGTACAGAATCGTGGTAACAGGTAGGCCGTGTTCCAGGATAGAGGACTCCGTTGTCTCCTGGACGGCCGAAAACACGATGGGGAACACACAATCCCCCGCACGGTGCTCTACGTCAATAGACATGATGATCCCAAACGTGATGGATCAAAGTGCTCAGTGATTCTATTTGTAGGTGGTAAAGTGTTGTTCGGTGCGCGGTGGCTGGCTTTTCTCAATCGCACATTGCCCAGCGTAAGTTGAGAAATGAATGCGGATCCACCATCCATTGTGGCTCTATGGAGTCAGTAAAGTCTCAAGGAAGGAAGGAACAAAGGATGGATGTAGAAGGAAGGCAGGAAAGTTAACCTGGCTAGAGCCTAGTTTGCTATCATGCACGTGGGAAAGGGAACATAGGCAAACAAGAGAAAGGAGAGAATGAAAAAAAAAATGGAGCAGACACGTATGCCCAGCGCTAAAGCACCAAACGTTCAAGTTCAGTTATCGGCACTGAAGGCTTATAGTCTGATGTTTAAGTTCATCGCCCGTAGAAAGCGTAATTAACTCAAGAAAGACCATAGACTCAATATTGGCGTCGACACAATTTTGTCTTGCGGGTGGTAAGTGCCCCTTTTGCACCCCCCTTCCGACGCCCATGAACTCAATTAAGGAATTCAATTTCTATGGTGGCTCCTGATGGAAGGGCTTCTGATTTTGCCTGCCGAGTCAAATTGTGTAGGGTATAATAATCAATCGCTTGAAAGTGTTTTATTTGGGAAATGGGCAGGGTGGTTCCATGCACACTTGGTTTGGTGGAAAGGGGATCACCGGTGGTTATGAAGTCTGCGTAAGTCCGGCAGGTACCGTTGCCAACAATACTTCTCACGTATTATCGCTAGCGCTCGATTGTATACAAAAGGTGACTAGCGGTTGGGTGGCCTTGACATACATGGGTTATCTCGTCACGTAGGGTTGTCTGGCACGGCCATGGCTGTTTGCATGTCTGGCTGTTTGCATCGAAACTTCCACAGAAAAAATCCCGGGCCATCTTCACTAACGTGAAACCTGGGGAGGGGAGAAGACTGCAGTGTATAAGTGCATTCATATCGCCTTGGCGTTTTTACCAACGGAGATGAAACCGTTGGGGGGAAGACGTATACAGCTTCGCTGTAAAAGTATCGCGTCTTTGAAGCACGAAGCGTTTTAGCGCGAGGCGTAAACGAGTGTCCCGGTGTTTTTTTTTTTTTTAGTACGCGTTACGAAGCGCTCCAGCGCGAGGCGTAAACTAGTGTCCGTTTTTTTAGCGCGCGTTACCTTCTAGCGCGAGGGGTAAACAAGTTTCCCGGTGTTTTAGTGCCGTGACTACATGAGACGACGATAACGACGACGACAGGAGACGCCAACAGCCCCAGCCCCTAGGGGGCTTGGCCGCTAAAAAGTTATTTTTGTGCAGTGGGTCATTTTGTGCAGTGGGTCATATACTGCGGTGTTGTTATGCTGTCCTTATGTCCGACCCGCACGCGGTAGACACCAATAAAAGACCCGTCAGCCTTCTTGAAAAATTACTTTCCCCCATATGACCTGAACTATGTAGTCCGTGCATGGGGCGGGTGTTTAAAGGTACCCTGTAACACCAGCTAAAAATTTATTTTTTACTGTCCTCCCCCTTCTCATTCCCAACATGAAACGTTCGTCGTCTCCTATATACATTCATTCATTCATTCATTCATTCATTCATTCATTCATTCATTGCAGCACGTGCAGCTACGAAGTGCACCAAATCGTCATGTCAGAATAGCCATCCTACCAATTTTAGTATAACCTTTAAACAATGCAGCTAGACAATAGAGGAAACAGATGACACAATGGCGCCTAACCAGCCGCTTTGTTTCAGCGCCAGTGTGACGTCACAGCGGCTCGTTTGTGCAATGCACGGCCGCCGACAAAAGCTACCGCCAGTAGGCATGGTTGTGCAATTCCATTGCTGCATCTGGTTCCGTTTGATCGCGCTTCTTTAATGCTCAGGTGAAGTTAACACATCGATTGCTCTGTTTTTTAAGCGCATGGCACTTTAGGGCCGCGCCTTGTCGTCGTAGCTCGCTCGCTAGGCCCAAGTAGAGCCACACGGCGTTCCGTCGTAGCTGCTGTTGTCGCGGCGTCCCACAGAGGCTTCGAAAGCCAAGCGGTTTATATATTCATAAGCGTTCGAAGCTCCTGAACTGCTGGCGCTTGTCCTACATCTCCCCGTTGTGTAGCGCAAATAAAACTGCAGGTGCATTTGAGGCAAAATATACGTAGTTAACCGGCAGCGCCCGCGTTCATTCAGTTATGAACGCTGCTTCGGTTCATTTTTACGATAGTAAGCGAAAAAAAGTGGCAGTTTAACGTCGGCACGTGCGGAGGAAAAGCAATCGATAAATTTGATTGTTTGATCGTGGGGTTGAATGCGCCGACGCTACACAGGCGATGACGCGCGGCGTAGAGGAGTACTCCGGATTAATTTTGACCACCTGGGTATCTTTTAACGTGCGCCGAAATCTCGAACACACGGGCGTTTTCGCTTTTCGCCTCCCTCAGAAAAGCGGCTTCCGGGGCCGGAAATCGAACCCGCGTCCTTGGGTATCGATAAATTTGAAAGTTAGTATTTCTGATATTTTTAGTGTATGTGTGTGAAAATAACGTTCGGTGCTGGATTGAATTTGAGCTAGCTATAGCAAAGGCTATAGTTATTTAAGCTAAAACAATTGTATGTTGCCTTCATGTTCATTGAGAAAAAGTTAAAAGATCACTCCAAAGAACTGATTCCATTAGCAGAAGTGTGTATCTGTGTAGTGTGTATAGTGTGTCGACTTTCGTTAATTCGAACTCGATGGGGTCCGAAAAACTGTTTCGTCTTATTAGAGCTTCGTATTAAGCGGGCGAGCTTTGCCACCGTGTGCGCTACAATAAAGCAAAGAAGCCACTCAGGCGACGTATTCAATGATCAGTAAACTATTAATTACAACTGCAAGCATAATGCAGAAGAACGAGGAAACCCGGTGGAGCCAACGATTATATCGTGGTAAACTGTCACTCTGCAGTTGGGCCGAGCGGGAACAGCGTGCGGCTGTGTTTCTTGGCGAACTTGAGCCGCCTGTTTCGAGCGCCCGAGAGATGGAAAGGGACGCGACGTCACAATCGCGTGACGTCATGTCTTTCTTCCGTCCGTCTGCCAGCTGGACTCGGTAACCCCGCGGCGTCGCCGTTGCCGTCTTCCCCAGTCTGCTCGATTTATAGAGTCGCCCGACTCGTCTCGCCCCCCTATGTGACTGACTCATGCATTGCGGGGAAACAAGGGCGAGACGCTGGTATGCGCCTGTCTCGCATGCCAGCGCTTTGTGCGAGCAACGTCGTCTATCGACTTGGGTGGCGCCCGCGAAATTCGAATGACGAACTGTTTTATCTCGGTTAGGCGCTCCGGCCTGGCTCTTTCTTTTCTGTATACAAACTTCCAATATAGTTCGCATTACGCAGTCAGTTTTACAGTTGAAGGCATTTTTAATGCGTAGCATTCTTTGCCGAGTACTGCCGAGTACTTTGCCGAGTATTGCACTTGAAAGCCAGGAATGTGTAACGCCCTGCATTTCCACAATAATGCTGATTTCGCGAACGTGACACCTATAATAGTTATAATAGCGTAAATTGAGATAATTGGTCGAATAGAATTTCGAAAGACTAAAAAATACGAAAAATAAAAAAAATGATATTTTCACAAGAATAATCGGACAAAATAAAAAATGTACACCTTGTACACCCCCCCCCCCCACCCCAAACGGAAGAATAAACAAAAAAGTCCGCAAAAAGATGCTGGAAATGCGCTTAAATAGTGTAAATGGAACACCTGTGCAGTAATACTTGCTTATTCGGAAAAAATACGTAAGTGGCGAATTAAACGCACTTAATCTCTTTAATGGTATATATTTACCTCATTGGCGGAAGGAAACAAAAGAAAGCAAAAATAATAAAATAATTCAACATCTTTCGATACTCCTGGACGTATGTGGCTTGAAAGAACTCGCGCTCTAGGCGCGCGGCATTAGAATGCTACGAAATATAGTAGACAATTATCTGAATTCCCACAGATTTTTTAATGCCCTATAATTTTTATAAGGACTAGAAGAGGAAACCTGCCCGCACGTCTGTGTTACGCTACATGTGTCACACTTTCGACGCATGCGAAAGGGCTGTTAATAAAAGGCGCGAGAGACTTCATACTTTGATATCAGGCTCCTTCTATAGTCCCCAAAAGTGTCTTTCTAGCAACGCACTTGTGTTTGAATGTGAAGCCGGCGTTAAAAAGGTTTCGTTTATCGCTGTGTCTAAAGGTACGTCCGGCGTACCCGCAGCATTTCTTAAAGATACGTCGGACGTACCCGCAAAATTTCTTAAAGATACGTCGGACGTACCCGCAATATTTCTTAAAGATACGTCGGACGTACCCGCAAGATTTTTTAAAGATACTTCGGACGTATCCACGAAACTTTTTTAGGCACGTCGGTGTATTCGGATTCACTCGGCCCAAACATGCAGCGTACGTTCAGCGTTTTCTCGTGTCGACGCCGTGTCGCCAGAAATGCATGGCGACGCGAGCTGAAACTCGAGCGACGCCGATGTCTACGCTCGCCAGATACCGGCATCGACGCAGCGCGAGACAGCATCGGAAAGCGAGTGGCAGCGTCCGTCTTCGCGTGGTTTGGGGTCGTTCCTTTCAGCAGAAAACAATCAATTTCTTTTTAACTTACGGTAATCGGTTGCCTTGAGACAAATTGCAAGCTATTTCTGTTCGCAAGCGCTCATCCATTTGTGGCTTCTTCGGCTTTCATCGAGGAGATCGGGGATCTGCGATAGCTTTGTATGATTTAAATGAGGGAGCTCTGGTTACATCGCATCCAGTATTAGCATAATGTGGCTTGTCAGCAAGATCGGTGCGTGACGAGCAAGCGTTATCAACGCCAGAATTCTGGCGCATTCCATTCCATTCGTAGCTCCTGTGGCTTGCGCAGGGGAGACCGGGGATGTGCGATAGCTTTTTTTGACTCAAATCAGGGAGCTGTGGTTACATCGCTTGTAGCACTAGCATTATTGTCCTCGGTTCCAAGATCGGTGCGCAAGAACCAAGTGTTACCACTGCTCAAATCTCTCAAATGCGACCAAAAGAAAGCACACCCAACACTATTTGTGGGAAGCCTCAGTTGCTACACGGAATTGTTCAAACCTCCTCGTCTGCTCGCGTGGTCGAGCGGTTGAGAGTTGGACTTCTGTTTTGAAAGTCGGTGGTTCCAATCCTAGCAAAGACAGTATTATTAATTATTATTTTTTTTTTGCGCCATGGGTTTGATCAGTTCTTTTTTCTTTTTTACAGGATACAGACAGGGTGCCAGAGTACCCTGTCTTTCAACCTACAAATGACGTTCGACGGTAACCTCAGTATCAAGGCAGCGCTGAAATTTGTTTTGCATAACTTGAATTCGTGAACGTGCAGTCCGTACGCAACATGAAGGTTAAATCAAGTAGCAACTAAAGCAGTTGTGCGAGGTGCGTCTTCGTTTATCATTCTATCTTATTTTGTTCTGATTTGACCGTGAATCCGTGATGGCTCGAGATACATTTCCCAGCATTTCAATATTTGCCCGCCAACATACTTCGCAATAAATAAAGACTCCAAGTGATTTCTTTTTTTTTTTTTTTTTTTTGCTAAAGCTAAAGTCTTGACAATTGCAGTTCAAGAAGCGACAATAACTGCTCATAAACGACTTCAACAGGATGGCATACGTGTCCAGCAACGCCCGCCGACGCAGCGACTGGAGCGCGACTCGCCGGTCTCCTGCGGGCCCGCGCGTTGACGCCGAACGACGCCGACGGACGCGCGACGCGTGATTTCGCGCCCATGTGGTTAGGGCTTTAAACAGAAACATATGAGGGAAAAAAAAAGAAAGATACTCGCGTCGCACATGATTTTGTTTCCCTCTTGCGAGAACCCGTAGTGGTCCGCATTCGATCTCTGACCTCAGCGAAGGCTCTAACCGCCCCTTCAATAAGGTCCAACTAAAGAACACGAGGGAAAAAAATACATTCTGCGTCAGGTTAGGCATCGTTAGATTCTTTGTTTATATACAGCAAACGCGTGATGGTTTTGCCGTCGATGGTTCGAGATAACCACGCTAGTTTCGAGCAACGCCGCTTTCGAGCCACTCTGGGCCCTGTACGTCCGACGTATCTTTAAGAAATCTTGCGGGTACGTCCGACGTATCTTTAAGAAATATTGCGGGTACGTCCGACGTATCTTTAAGAAATATTGCGGGTACGTCCGACGTACCTTTAGACACAGCGTTCGTTTATAGCTGTTATTCACTGGCGAGGCACGCATGCAGGCAACCATGTGAGTACGCCGTCGTTGGCTACTTCGGGCTTCGCGGGATATGGCGGTACTTGTCCGTGCTAAGCACATGATGTGTGTTGGACGTTCCAAAGTCTTCCCCACCGAACGCGAAGTAATGCCTCTACTCCAATGTGAGTGCGATTAATAACCTATCTGTTGACACCCCCGGTGAGAATCGGGTTGAAATAGAGCAGACAACGCACGCCGCTGGTTTTCTTTTTTTTTTTTTTTTCTGTGGCGTGCGGGCGCAGTGGCACAAGTCACACCATGTCCGTGGCGCTTCGGCCATGCCCGTTACCGTTTCCAGTGTTGCCAAGCGAAGAAATTGACAGCTAAACTTTAAAAAAAATACCATCTATAGCATTTTTGGGGGATACGTGGCATCTTATGAGCGCATTTAATAAAAGGCCGTTCGGACAGTATATAGTTCGACATCATACTTCTTATATTTCCCCCCAAAAATGTCTTCCCGGCATTGCATTTGAAAGAAATCCCAGCTATGCACCTCGAAGTTTCTGTAATATTAATTCTCGGCACACTATGTAGGTGCGTAAGTGGATCGATTAAACGGGTGGGAAACGGGTTCGATGTAACCGACCATTCGATATACGCAGTTACATAGTGCGCGGGTAAATTACATTGTCATGTTCATATCGAATTAGGGAACAAAGAGCGCAGGGAGGCGACGAGAAAATGAGACTGAACGAAGTGCCGGCTATCAGCCTAATGGTTTATCACTGTCTACCGGCACACGAAAACTGGCGGGCATTAGTTCCGAAGGAATATATACGTTCGAAAGGTATACCGTCACAATTATTCCTAGACATTCGCGGAAGCGTGAAGTGGGAGGTATCTCAACACTCGTTTAAATGTTCAATGTATATTTCTATACATTGACTTTTCGCGCGTGTAACCCGTCCCTGCATATAATGCGCACCCCCACTTTCAGCCCGCCGAAAAAAAAAAAAGAAACTCGCGTATTGCCCGCACATTTGGTACAGGAAAGGCTGCACCAAAGCTACTGCTCAAGCAACACATCGCATACTATGTAGACAGAAGAAGCGTGTATTTAGCGAGTAGAATACACTGACTGCAAGGCGAAAGTCACAATTCCCTAATATAATTTATTTGTAGACTGCTCTCGTACTTGTGTGTCTTGCGCAGTACGTGGTACAACTACAAACAATGCTGCTCCACAGCTGAAGCAGCAGCGCTTATTGTGTGCTACACATCTCTCATTTTTACTCACATTTTGATTACAAAACAAACGAAAGCAAAGGAAAAAAAAAAGAGGCTTGCGTAACGTGAAAGAAGCAGCAGAACTGAACTGCATTCTGCTCCACGCAATAAAGTTTGCTCGGGTAGGAACATTTTGCATCTTTTGGTTTCGTTTTCGAACTACATTGGGAATGAAATGACTCCAGGATGTTGCATTAGAACGTATGCCACAATTTCATGTTGATTTGGCTGGTGTAAACGAAGTTATCTACTTTCGTACGTAATTACGCCCACCACCAACACCAACAGCAACAAAAAAATACGAGTGGCAAGAATAAACATGCCGCGTGATCCTAGCGATTAATATAGCGCTCACATCGAAGAAAAAAAAACAATGTTTCACATAAACCCTGCAAAAAGCCCTGTACCCCCCACATAATTAAGCTCCCGCTCAGCGCATTTCTAAAACGCCTGCTTGCTTTCTGGCAGCTTAAAACTCGGATGTATTTAGCCGTGTCGCAAACACCATATTAGCGGTTGCGTAACACAAGCCTTGCCTTGTCTAAGGAACTGCGGTATTAGCTACAATTTCAAGAGCTCAGTAACGCGTCCCCGCCGGGTCGTGGCAGAGACGCGTAGCACGGATAACGGCCAGAACGGCCGCGCGAGCTGACGGCGCCCCTGACGACAGCGCCGCCGCGCGGCATTTACGCGAACGGGGGCCAGCTTTTCCTGGCCGGTCATCACACCTTCCCATTCTAGCCACCCTACAATCGCTGCCATGGAAGGCTTAGTCAGTGTTAGTGTTACTGCATAGGGACTTCACGGGACAGCGCGCATTCCGTGAAACTGCACAAAAGGAAAAACCCCGCGTATTATCCGCACCCCTACTTTGCCACTGAAACTTTCGAATTTTTGGTGCGGGTTATACGCGCAAAAATATGGCATGTTAATTAACTATCCGCGATGTGAACACATCAATGTTTAAGGCATCGCTGGGAACGAGCCGCATGCTTTACCCTTCGCGGTCGAGGCGTCATCCTGGGATTAACTAGCAAATGTGTATAAGCTTGAGCGTCCCGCCAGAAAGTGCTCGTCGCGGAAATCAGCGAGAAGGCTGCCTGAATTAAAGATGTCAAGCTTATTCAGAACTTTCGACAGGCCTGGTGGTCACGTGATCTCGTGAAATAAGGCGTACGTGTTCAGCATCGCAGATCGTCACCTAGATTGGCGGCTTGCCGTTCGTTACAGAGCTTGATATACTAAGAACACGATACAAAAGTCCGAGGACGTCTGATCACCTTTATGGGTAGTGAATGCGATAGCATGACGCCCAGTTGATAGGCTTATACCCCTGTCACACGAAAAATCTAATGCCATTCAAAGTGGATGGCATTAGCTGTTAATGACTTTCGGTTTGGCGTGCGGGTCTACGCGGCGAAACAAATGTCATTTGATTGTGATAGCGGTGACGATTAGCGAGCTCCAAAATTATATTTCAAGTGCGGCCAGAAGGCTTTCATGCATAAGAGCTTTTTAAAACAAAACAAAGAACTTTTTTTTTAATTAAAAAGAAGAAAATCATCGTTCTAGGTGACATAACTAGACATCACAAGTCGAGACAAGTCTGCAAGAAATCCGTACCAGGGTAACGCGAGCATTGGGGACGATATTTCTTTTTGGAAGTACTTGTTTGTCTTTCTTTATTTGAAAAGCAGTTTTTAGAAACAGTATTCTTTCGTTTATTACTGAAATTTCTTGTTTAGTTATGCGCCACTGCTGTCGAGGCTACTCGTTTGGCCGCTCAATGAGCTCCCCAACCTCCTTGTATACCAAATGCCAGTCGCCTCGAATGTCATTCAGTATTCTCATGTAGCGCCGAACTAATGACATTAGGCGAAATGACATTCGCTCTAAATGCCGTGTTACCGGGCTTAGAAGTCTTGCTTCTGCCTCGCGTTGTCGAAGGGCTTTATAATCTTGCCTTTCGGCACGCTTCCTTTTGAGATCCGCCCGAACGCTTTCGAATGGCTTCGCTATGTCTCCCTGCGTGTAGGGAGAGAGTTGACGGCGATAGTAGATTTCGCTGGTTTGTCTGCTGGCTCGTTCGGCTTCGTTGTTCCACTCTTGCGTCACTAAATAAAGGCTTTTAGAGTATCGACACTCTTTTCTCCCATTGTTATGTGCCGCCAGGATTTTCATTGGTCCGTCGGCACCACGTGATATTTGTTTACATATGGGCGCAGCCATTTTGTTTCTGGGTGCCTCTCTCTCTCTCTCTCTATCTCGCTGTCTGCTGCGCGGACGCTAGAGCGGCCGGTCACACTCTGCCCGTCACAACCGGCGACGGCTTCGTTGGGAGAGATGGCAACACTGCGAGCCAGAAACAAAATGACCCCCAGACGCTTCCGTGTGCACGAAGTGGCGGTTTTCTTAAGCGTAGCTTATTTAGTGACCCTATTGCACTCCCTTCATCTGCGGTGCAGTACTGTCGTGGACGGGTACCTTTCGCTGCTGTGGAGTTTAAGATCGCGCTATGGAATGCCTCGAGTTATGGAGCGCTTCCCAAGGGGTCGTTTTGCTCTTACAGACGCCGACGCCGCGATGCTGGCTTTTTTGCTCAATGGCCTTACATAGCTTTCGCATTAAAATCTGGGTGATTTTCAAATTGAGATGGAGAGTAGTTTAAGTTAACGTAGCGGAACTTGCGGACGTTTATATTTATTCCAGCTGACAAATATGCTTCACTTTTACAGAGGATCGGCGTTACAAGCATGCAGTTAGCTTTTTTCAATACCAGGGTTTTCTAAAAACAATTGTACACACGCCAATACAAGTACGACATCAGTGAAATGTGTCTTCTGGTCAAGCTAGGGGAAGATTGGCGGTTACACCAAACTTCGACATACCAACTGCGTGTTCGTCACACATGATGTTTCCGCGATATTTGTGTAATGCAACACTCTGTATACGCCAACGAAAATTATTTCTGTATGTAGTGAAAATCGATTTGAAGTGTTGGGATTCGACTAGGATAGTCGCAAAAGAACATTCTTTTAGGGAGGCAGATAAAACCGTCCGGTGAGATTTTCCTGTTTTAAGCATGAAACGCAAAAATAAACCGTGATAGTTAGCAAGCGAACAAACAAGTCGGTATTCAAAGTGGCAGCCCGCAGCCGGTTCATGCACCACGTGTACGCATCTCCACATGTTTAATTTGCATATCATTCGCATAACATGGTTGCATTTAATTTCTTGGCGCAAATGGCTCTTCGGGTGTATTTTGAAAGGGATTGGCCTGGCTATTTCTGGCCAATTCCCCAAAGTGGGTATGCCATTTTGTGAGTTATACGAGCATGGGCCTGGAGCAGCGATATTGCTAGTTTCCTCTCAAAGCGAAAGCCCCAGTTCTCTCTACGTTTCGCGAAACACGTGAGTTGTGCAAAAAATCGTTGTGAGGTATACACAAAATTGCTCGCAAAACCGGGGAGCGCGAGGCGCGAGCCGGCGATAGCGCGTTGGCAAGGGAAACAGCCGTGCTTGACCAGGGTCGGTGTAGCTAGGCTCTGAGAAAGGGCGACGCATCGCGTGTAGGGAAAGGGAAACAGCCGGGGCAGAGGAGGGTATACGCCGGTGCCGACGGCGGTGAACAGGATGCCACTGGCGATGGCAGGTGAGCGGAAGAAGCTTCGAAAGGTATACTGTACGGGGGGCTTGTCAAGTGGTGACGGGCGTGGCCGCAAAGAGAAAGTTTAATAGCACGTGAACAGAAGGTCCAACCAGGCTTTCGCCCTCACATTCTTGGATTGGAAAGTTCTAAGCAACCCGCATAATATTGTTCGCGTTGCTATTTCCCCTTTCGGTGGGATATGGAAGCCACGATACAATTAGCATCAGCATCGTGGACCCTGAAGCACCCCAAAAAATGAAGGAGGCTCACACCAACGCGTAAGAGTTGAAGGTACGAAGCTGTGCGCAACCTTCACGAAGAATTAAGTCCACGATTGTAGCCGATTTGCTTCTTTGCTGCCGCAACGACCTTTACTCCAACATTGTTGCTGTAAGTGTGAGATTTTTTCATTTTTTTGGAAGTGATAATCATAGGGCACCACCTGCCGGTATTGCCGCTATTATATGATGAACGTGTTGCCGCTATTATGATGAATGCTGGAGTATTTTTTTTTGTTGTTGTTGTTGTTCTCCAATCTTGGCCAAGCTCTTTATGTGGGTATGATTGGCTTGACAAACGTGCGCGGGGGACGCTGGACGGTTGTCGCGAGGCACGCACACACGAGCGCTAGGCATTTTCTTGGTTTCGTTAGCAGCCGGGCGGTCGTCGCGAGGCCCGCGCTCACGTGAGCGCTGTCGGCAAAGTGTTGGTATTTTTAACTGCGGACCCGAAAAATTACGGTTCGATAAGCAGCTTCACTTTTAATAAACCATCTGCAGAAAACCTTGCAGCCACGTTATATGTTCACTCTCAGCCAAACGACTTGTGCAGCTCAGAGCCTAACGAAGGCCACTCGAACTCCCCTTCCCCCCTTTGGTGGAGATCAAGTTGGGAGATCGAGTGACCGTGACCTAACAATGGACGCCTCAACAGGAGAGGAGGAATGGAGGATTCGCGGGAGCCCGCAAGTTCGAAGTCGTATGTCCAATCCGTTACGCTCACTGGCCAGCTAAACCAACGTATGTCATACCGCCACGAAATGAAACGTTTCAGGTAGCCAACTCACAACTGACTAGCAATTTGTCGTACATATTTTTTTATCGTCTCAGCCACATGCTCATTCATTTTAAACACTTTTATGTTGGAAACTATTTCCACACTGACTGATATCCTCTAAATTTAGTGTTCGGGGCAAGTCAAGCCTTTAGTCAAAGATTTTATTGCAAACAGAAGGTTCAGTACACGGCTAGGGTACAGAAGGAGGTATATGCAACGGGACCTCCTATAAAAATAGACATACGTGATTTAATAAAGTGCAGCAAACAGGAGATTCGTGTAAAAGCGAGAGTAAATTCGAGTAAATTCTTAGCGTAGATATCTTGACAATTCCTTGTTCATTAGCAACATTGTAGTAAGTGTTAGCCCTCATGAAGCGAGAATGAACATGAATATAAAGATAATAAAAGCGCTAAAGAATTAATATCTACAAGAATGGCAAAGATACAACTAGTATCAATATACTGCTTCAATAAAAATACTAAATCAATCCCGTGCCCTTCC
>NW_027526225.1:88961579-89006108 GCF_048455015.1 Haemaphysalis longicornis | reverse complement strand
CTTGCATTTATCAGATAATTTTCAGCTTGCTGTCTGTGGGGTTCAAACCCATGTCGAGAAGTTAAAGAGAGGTAATAACTAAACCTTGACCAGTTGGCTGAAATCCCGAGTGTGTCTTGAGATTGAAAATATGAACGCCAAAAATAAGCGTATTCATATCCGGGGCTTGGGCCAGGAGAGCAAATAGGCCGAACACGTTTTCAGGTCGAGGCGTCCCCAGGACTTCTCCCACCGCACCGGAACAAAAAATATGGAACCAACCGGGTAATCCTCTTTCCGTCGTCAATGACGGAAGCAACGAAGTACCAAGAATCTACCAAGGACACAGAGCACTGAAGCCTCGCGCCATCTATCAGCGAAGCGAGGTTCCACAGGGAGTCGTTTTCGGATTTCAACCCCAGGTGGCAGCACGCCTGCCTACTCGGAGCCCGGAGCCCCAGTCTCCGCTCTTTTTGCTCTCATTTATCAGAGGTCTCGCAAGCGGTCGGGCGTACGCCTCACATTGTTGAAGTTGCCCTTATAAGCCGCCCTGCAGAATCTTTTTTTTTGTGTGTGTGTGTGGTGAACTATGGAGTTAAAATTTTCGATTTTTTTTTTTCGAGCGAACTGACTGAGTGGCATTCCATCGCGGCCAGCCGATCTGCAGGCGGGAATTTCAATCACGAACGCATGCAGTTTACAATTTAGCACAACAGCATTATCCTCATAAAGCGTGGTGGAAATATATTTCCATCCTGGCGGGCAATTATGGGGCCCTGCCCGTTGCTTTTGCTGCTGGCGTGTGGTTCAGCATCTGGTTTCTCAGCCGTTTCACAAAACCCGATGAGGCCATCGCAATGGTTTCGGAAGCAGAAGCCTCAGGTCATTTGAAATAAAACTGCGCAATAAATATTTATGCGTGTACTTAAATAAAGCTACCTCGGTGTGCATGCGCTTTAGCAGTCAAAAGTCGTAAAAATTGATTTAAGATGACTGCTGTAAAATGTGAGTTATACTGCCGCCCTTCTCCGGGAACATATTACTCCAGTAAAAGCTATGCTGAGGACGGGAATTTCCCGAACGTGCAGAACAATCACGTGAATTAACCAATAATAAGAAGTGCGCGAAACCCAGCACAGTTGTATATTAGTTCTAATGATCAAACAGGCTATAATTTATTCGAAGATATCTGCATTAAAAGTCCAGTTCCGACGTCTTCACGTGAAGTTTTTCTGCCATAAAGCATAAAGCCTGCTGCATGTGAACACGAATGAAATTTCTAAATTATCCCCTTACAGGTTCTCTGTAGAAAAATTTGTTGCAACATCGCTGCTTTGTCTCCAGTGGCGTCGAAAACACTGGTAAGTTGTCCTTCCTTATTTCTTAACTTCTGCTAAAATTGTCTTTTTAGCCTATATAATTCCGTATGCCACGTTATCAACTACGACACGATAAGTGGTGCATTACGAGCAATTTAGCCGTGGTCTGCACGATCTATAAATGCTGCCTCTTCAAGCTGACCTCCATATGGCTTGAACCCCCCCCCCCCTTTTTTTTTCCCTTCTGACCCCCCCCCCCCCCCCCCCCTCTTCTTTTCCCGCTGACCGCAGGCCTCGCTTTTGATTAAGGCTCGCAACAATAACAAGAACGTTCTGCTCTTTTATAATATGATCTCATCGTCTCATTTCGCATTTTGTTTTGTTATTTGGGTTGCAATGAAATTCGCACTTACTCATTGCATTCATTTTGCTGAAAAGGCAGCTTCACTGTGTGCAGCTAAGCCTAAGGTGGTGCACTCTTTACAGGCAGAAACAACTAAGGGGCCATGCAGGCAAAACACAGTTGGGTCATTCCATGCCAAACGTCCCAGCCGTAAAATCGACCATCACGGATTTGCTGGGAAAAGTACAACATGGAGCTAGCGGTGGTGTGCCCATTCCATGAGTACGGGTAACTCAACGGCTGGAAATCAGATGTGCATTTGAAGCATCGGATAATGCAATTCCCGCAAACGCATACAAACAAATCCATTTAACTCGATGGCTCTACCACTGTTTATTTCGTAATTTTCGGCATACTTAAAAATACCACGTATAACATAACATGTTTCTTTAAATGCACGTCCATGTCCAACCGGCCGTTGAGTTACCCGCACTCATGGAATGGGCACACCACCGCTAGTTCCCTGTTGTACTTTTCCCACTAACACGCGAATTATTCCTCTTTCCTGTACTGACGCTACAAATACCATTGCGGTGAGAGGTATTCTTGTAGCGCAAACCCGCTGGCTCACGCCTCTTTAATGCAGGCAGGTACATGCCGTGCAGAGAAGACGCTCTGTGGAACAACGGGGTGAAGTAGTCTAACTACAAATTGAAATTTTTTTTCTGTGCTAAAACAAAAACAATTCTAACTAAACTTTCTGAAATAAACTGCGATCATTTGTACTAGTGAATGGCTTGTATTTGATATTTTTACTACGAGTACAACAATGCGCAATTTGAAGGTGAATATAAGCCAGAAAGGAAATTTTTCCAAGTTCGACAAACGTTTTCTCGCTCATTTCACCTTTTTTCACTGTAAATATCGTTTTTAGAAATTTTCCACGATGCTGAGATACAGGTACAAATGCTTCATTGGCTGAAAGAATGTGCTCGTATTTGCTAAAAATGTTTGAAGATGCTCGACATCGTGTATTTTCTGAATGGCGTAATCGCAGCAAAAAAAAAAGAAAAATACTTTAAACATGTGGCATAGAGCAGCCCAGGGCCTCAACATGGTGTTCACAAAAAATGGTGGCTATTGTGAGAGAAGTTACTTTTTCATGAATTTTTTTCACAGACGTAAGTTTGCTTTAAACCCTGGAGGGAAAAGGGCCGCTAGAAAAAGAACATTTTTTTTGACGAAAACACTTTCAGGGAGCATTGTGGGCCAGGCGAGGGTGACCCACAATTTTTACTGAGCAAATCCGTGATGGTCGATTTTACGGCTGGGACGTTTGGCATGGAATGACTCAACTGTGTTTTTACTGCATGGCCCCTTAGTGGTTTCTGCCTGTAGAGGGTGCACCACCTTAGGCTTAGCTACACACGGTGAAGCTCCCTTTTCAGCAAAGTGAATTCTATGAATAAGTGCGAATTTCATTGCAAGAATGTTTTCGGAGGCTTAAATAGTCTAGTAAAAAATTGGCCGCGTATC
Organism: Haemaphysalis longicornis; assembly: GCF_048455015.1. NCBI lineage: Eukaryota > Metazoa > Arthropoda > Arachnida > Ixodida > Ixodidae > Haemaphysalis > Haemaphysalis longicornis. The sequence continues at coordinate 89,002,931 of NW_027526225.1, read as the reverse complement.
TGCTCCTTTCGTTGCAAATGTCGTCAAATGACGATAGTCTTTGTAGACATTTGCCAAGGAAATGCCCCCTTTGCTTTCCCGCTCACCTCTCAGACTGTTCTGTACCGTCGCGCTCATCCCAAGGTAAACACACTAAAGGTTTGCGCAAGGCGATTTGAATTTACCGCGTTTCACTGCTACAGGCCGGGTTCCTCGATGCCAGCGCTGCAGTACAGCGGAGATGTGCGTGAATGGAGACGGCCGACTAGAAGTTTATAGAGCCGCTTGGCCGTGCTCCTCGTGCGTTCCAAGTAGAACGTGGAACCTAGCTAGTGGAACCTTTCGTTGATGTAGCCGCGTGATTTTTTATATGCCGCCAAGAGGCGGGGGTTTTCTGCAGTAGGTGTAGAATATCATTTGCTATCGAAAAACCAAGCATCCATGAATTTTTTAATAAAGGAACACTGTAAATATCCCTTGTGTACTAATTTCCTGTCTTATATTTGCGTAATGTCTTGTTCTTGTTCAACAAAATTGACAAGTATGAACATATAAACCGGGCTTAGACGTTTACATGTGGCTGTGAGTATATAAGACTATTGCGCAATATCAATTTTACTTTGGCCGGGTGGCTGAATCGAGTCACAGACAGGCAAATGGACAGACAGACATACAAACAGACCAAAATTTCTGGGTTTAAGTAGCCCAAGAAATACTATCGTCTTTAAAAAATAGCAATGAGTACATACTTTTAGCGTTCCTGTTGTCTATTTGTAGACTATACATTCCAAGGCCTTTACGATGATGGGTAAAGTAGGACAACTGTTATAGACCACATTTTATTACCAAACTCCGGTTGTTCTTATTGTTCGCAAGCACTGAAGGGAGGGTTGTAGCACGCGCCCCCCGCGGGCCATCCTCCCGTTCCGAAATCACTGTGCCGATTCCCCCGCGTGGCAAGTGACACGCGAGGGAATCCCCTCTCTCCCTTCCCCTGCGTGCGCCTTTACCCGTGCCAGAACCACCGTTGAAACTGTTGGCCCCTCTCCCCGCGTGGGCCTCTCGGGTACAGCTGTAGAAAACACTGCATGGCACCAAAAAACTACGAGTGCCGATGCGACCCGTGGAACGGCTCGTGCTGGAAGAGTCGACAACGAAATGAGTTGTACGAAGTATAATTTGACACTCAAAAAAAGAAGGCTTCGTTTTTGTTGGCAATGCTTATCTTCAAACTTTCTTTGTATATCAATTACCGCATAACCAGTGGAAATATGCCCTTTGTATGTTTATGTGTCAATACCGCCTAAAATGTAAAAAAATGTGCCTTTTGGGATTCTGTGTGTCAATCGTGTGTTTTATAACCATGTTTTATGAACTTCCTTATTGATCTTGCCCCCCCCCCTTATGTAATACCCCGAAAGGGACCTTTAAAGAAAAAATAAATGATGATGATGATGAATGTCATAAAATCATCTGCCATTCTTTCATCAGCCGCACTAAATGCGTGACAGTGCTGAAGGATCAGCGGAAAAGGGTTGCTTCGTAATGACGTCCCGCTAACCAATCCGCAAATCAAGAAAATTATGTTATCAGAACATTAATCAATTACCTCATACTGACGTTACTTGCGTCTGTCGTTTTAAACGACAGAAGAGTCTGGGAGAAACTGACCCTGCCAAAAGAAAAAAAAAACTAGCGAACCGCAAACACGAAAAGCAAAATACAAGGAGATGTGACAAATCGCTTGCATCAGTTAGCGACTTCAGAGAGAGAGAGAGAGCTAAAACTCTTATTTTGTGTCCCGCTTGTGCGTCATAGCTGCAGCAGCAAGAGACCACGTGGTCTTGAGGGAGACACTCATCTAGAAAAGCAGCAAGAGGAGGACACTGTACTCGGGAGGGAGAACCGGAGTTAGAGAAGGAAAAAGGAGAAAGGGAGGAAGAAGAAGAGGAGACGAACACGTGGTTTAGCTTCGAGATGACTCTATAAAGCAGACACACGGTTGTTCCCGATTATTCTGCCCTCGGACACGCTGGCAATGGGCATCGGAAACAGGACGCACGGAAGAACCGCTGACACACCACAAAACACACCTCCACTCCTCCTCCCCCACCCGCTTTCCTCCAGTATATACACCGCGCACAGTGTCCCGTCAGCCGCAGACACGGTGGCGGTGCGCGTGTTTATTATACAGCGAGGCTGCTACATTGGCGCCGAGAACCGCGAAGAGGCGGCCCTGCCGCCCGCCGTCCCATGCAGCCGGCACGAGGCGGCGGCCCGCAGGGGTGTCACCTGCGTCCGCTCCTGATCTCGTATATACGGATCAAGAAGAATCGGCACCGCCACGCGTTGCCTGTCGTCGATTGTTTCGCACGCCCCTCTCCGCCGTCTCTTCCATTTTGTGCTTTGTTTTTTTGTTGTCGTTTTTTGATATTTTCCTGCGGCAGCCTCAGAACTGCTGCAGGGGATACTGGGTTGCTTATTTTGGTCTGGTTGTGCCTCTTGCGAAAAATGTCTCCGAAACCGGAGCAGAGACAAGCGGCTGCAGAGTTGACTAAAAGAATGACCTCAGTGCTTCTACAGTGACGTCATGTGCGTGGGGCAGATAAGGGATGCGGATGACCTGCAGTACGTGCCTATTTTTAACGCGAAAACATTATGTGGCTTATTCAGCGAAAAAATACCTACATTCCCTTTGGCTCCAGCACCTCACGCGGTTCTATAGCGCGTGCTTCAAACTGCTAGCGCCACAGTGGAAAGGAGAAGGCGGGTGTGTGCCGTCCTTAAGTTAGGCCTAATTATGTTAAACTTTGATCTGCAACGTAGTCAACTGGTGCCCGCTGCTTGACGTACAATGACTTTGATGTTGCTTGGCGGATCGTAAGGCTCATTGTTACGGCTTCCCAATGTTAACGCTAAATATACGCCTAAAAAGAGTGATTGCCCAAGGCTCTTGGTTATAGTGACGGAGCGGAGAAGGAAAGGACGCAAAGGAGAAAGAATGGCGGAGATACTGAAAAGACCCGGGATTTAAGCCCACCACGCCGAGCATTTCACTGGACTCACTCAGTGGCGCAGCAATCAGTAGTGATCCCGAGCACTATGACGGCGCACTCATTTAGAGACAGCGCCTGTTTAGATACAGCGCCTGTTTCTGTGTTACGTGTGTCGTTGAGTGTTAGCGTTGTTTTTATTATTATTATCCGTAATCACCAATTATTTCTGCTCTCAGACCTTTTGGCTTGGGGTTCCAGCATTGTTCACGAAATAATCCTAAGACACTCAAAGTGAGACATGCATTCACCAGCTTAGGCCGGTCAGTTGGACAAACACACAAAAAAAATGCGCTCAAAAATAAATGCATTACTTTAAGCATTACCTAAAATTAAATTAGAAATTCATGACCCAGGCGAGTTATCTGGACGACAGGCGAAGAAGGAACAATACAATTTGGCTATCGGCTAGTTAATTGTTAAGCGAAATCATGAATTTCTTGGTTGGCAAAATTCTAGCCCCATTTCCCTTTATAATTAAGCTTTGTGTTATAATTACTTAGCTGCAGTGATATTAATTCTACCATGTCTGCTTACTGCCTTAGCGTTTTATAGGTCATGGGCTGCGCGTGCAATAATACAACATTTAACCTTCCGAAGACGGTGAATGCTGACACGTGCATATAAACGTGATCATGCGAACACCAGAACATGCTTACTTTTGTCCCCGCCAGACGCTATGCTGTCCGGACAACCACGCAGGTTCAGACAACCGCGTTTAAAAGTGTAATGTCACAGAATGAAGAAATAAAATCACCAAAGAGCTTTGCTTGGTTGCATTAATTTTGTTTTGGGACGGTTAGAAGAACTCTGGTTTGGCAGACTTTTCTGAACAAACCCCCGCCCCTCCAACCACCACCCTAACAAAAACTAATCTAAATTGGAAAATTTTTTATTCATTTTACGGACTCACAAGCATGCCGCTGCGTTTGATATTTTCTTTTCTGGTTCGTTTAAATAAAGAACCTTAGTAAACGTTTACAATACGCAGGAAACCTGTGCTCCACTCCTTTAACCCTTAGATATCTTTCTCTCTCTCTCTGTCTCTCTCTCTCTCTTGGTTCAATTCTAACTCCATCTAGCTGGAAACCTGCTTCCAAAGTTGAGTTTTCCGCTATGTCTCTTCTTACATGTCCAGTGGTGTGTGACACGTTCAAATTGACATTTCTTTGGTATCCCTCTTTTTTTTTCTACGCTTTTTTTTCTGGCTGGAAAAGAAAAATTCCCGGGGGGCAGCAAACGTCGCGAACTCCGTGACAGAACCGATTTCAGACCGATACGCTTGAAGAAAAAAATGAATGAACCGAAATAAAACTAAAAAAAGAAGTAGGGGAATTCAGGTCCAAACCCACGTGGAAGCAATTCTTTCAAGCATCGTCTGTAGAAGCAAAGAAGCAAACGCGCGCCAAGCCCTACAGAGAAACGAAAGTTGCGTTGCCCTCAGAGAGAAAATGACGGTAACAGAAACGCAGCCGCATTGGAAAGAAAGTGAGAATGAAGAAAAATAAGAAAAAAGAGGAAAGGAGTGCCTTAGGTGTTGTTTCAACCGGGCGCGCCGCGCGCTTCCATTACGGCGCGAGAAATTGAAAGTTTAGCACAGTCGGTTGCTCGGATTGATATACGCTGTCCGAGACAGCCGATCCGCCAGAAGGCAATCGTTTCTCCACCCTCTTCCACATCTTCCATCCTTCCTCCCTTTGCGACCAGCGTTGCGTCCCAGCTCTCCAGCCTCACCGCCACTACGTTGGCACCCCCTATAGGTGAGAAGGCCTACAGTCTACCTCAGCAACGAGTACAGGGGGAACTGAATTTGTCCTTCGTGATTGGCTGAGATGGAAAGGAAAAAAAAAACGTCATCAGAACTGATCTCATGCTGCGGATTTCTCAGAGCACTGCAGAATTGAGGAAGAGAGGAGGGCCGAATGGGTCTTCCAAACTAAGAGATGGAGACACGAGGATAGGTAAATGGAAAGGGGAAGGACCGTATCCACTGGGTGCTCCGCACGACTAATAAGCCACTCAAAAATAATTACACATTTTTCTTTTCGAAATTATTTCGTTTTCAAATGGGTTAAGTATTTCTTTTTCACCTGTGCTTGGCTTTGTAGAGGAAAGAAGTGTTGTGAGTGCGGTATACCTTGCTCTGCTCGCGACTAAGGAGTAAAGTGCCCAAAATTATATTTTGTCCTTATGGCGCTCTAAGTTGATCTCCCTAGGGACCGTTCCGAGGGTCGCTAGTGGTTAAGGTGTTGGGCTCCTACAAACAAGGTTGCACGTACGATTGCAAACCGTTGCAGATGTATACAATTCTGATAGAGCAGAGACACAAAAATTACGCCCATCTTCCCGCGAGGGAACCCTGGTGTGATGCGACGCATCGGGGGGTTCAATTGACGTTTCCATTGGGTTGATTCTCTAAATCGGGTGAAACGTGTTGTGAACGCGTATGATGCATTCCATCACATGCGGGTGTTCTCATACGCGGGAAGATGGGCGTAATTTTACTTTTCATGAAGGGACCGTCGCTTCCATCACGTCTTCATCGGAAGAATCAAGTCAAGCACGCAGTCGTCAAGCAAAGTGACGCGAAGTCGAACGAGAGCGAGCGCTGACTGAACCGCCGCAGCGCGATACCCGCTTTATATTCACAGCGCCTCAAGGAGAGGAGACAACGGAGGAGAGTCGCGCATGCGCACACTTGCGCGACGGAAGCGGAGCGAAGCGAGCGAAGCGCGCGCACACAGCTGTTGTTTATGATAATGAGGCGGAGTGGGAGCATTGCGCGCACAGCTGTCGGAGAGAAGACCGGAGGAGAGTCGCGCATGCGCAGCTGGCGCGCGTACGCCGGACTACGCCTACGCAGGAGGGACATGCCTCAGAGCAAGAGATGCGTCGCATCTAAAAGGTTGGTGCAGCTTGCACTAGTGGTGCAAGGCTGGAATAACAGCAGAGCTGGAGGCCTCTCTCCCTTCGTCGGATACCCGGATGTTGCACCTCACATAGATTTCCTAACTTGCCGCTGAAAGTTCTCCATGACTGGCAGGCCCGGATCGTTTCGTCCGCAGGCTTTCACATCTCTCCCAAAGTGGAGCACGCCAGGACGCGCTAGAACTCGCGGCAACCGGTTTCTTGAACTGGACGTCTGTAGCGCGAACTCGGCTTCTGGGCTCTCCACTTCAGGCGCGAATGCACGTGAACTGGCGAGTAGAAGAGAACGCCCACCATCGCTGGGCGGAGTGTTCTCGAAGGCCGAGCTGGCCGACGCCGGCCGCTCCCCACGAGGCGCACGCTACCGTGCGCTTGGTATTTTTATTAGATGCGACGCATCTCTTGCTCTGAGGCATGTCCCTCCTGCGTAGGCGTAGTCCGGCGTTCGCACGCTAGCTGCGCATGCGCGACTCTCCTCCCGTCTTCTCTCCGACAGCTGTGCGCGCAACGCTCTCACTCCGTCTCATTATCATAAACAACAGCTGTGTGCGCGCGCTTCGCTCCGCTCCCTTCGCGCAAGTGTGCGCATGCGCGACTCTCCTCCGTTGTCTCCTCTCCTTGAGGCGCTGGGAATATAAAGCGGGTATCGCGCTGCGGCGGTTCAGTCAGCGCTAGCTCTCGTTCGACTTCGCGTCACTTTGCTTGACGACTGCGTGCTTGACGCGTCACTTTGCTTGACGACTGCGTGCTTGACTTGATTCTTCCGATGAAGACGTGATCTTCATCGTGTTGAAGTGATGAAAACGTGAAGGGAAGCGACGGTCCCTTCAGCGAGTGGTGTGACACAATCGAATACCGGCGTCACTCCAAACGAACCCCCCGATGCGTCGCATCACACCAGGGTTCCCTCGCGGGAAGATGGGCGTAATTTTTGTATTTTTTCGAGCTCCTCATGTGGCGCTAGCCCACGTGCAAGCCCGGCCGACGCCGGACGTTCCTCACGTGGCTCACGCTGACGTTCGCTCGGTATTTTTTTACCGGCAACGCTCGACGGCGGAACTGTAAAGTTATACAGCTCTGCTGTTATAAAGTTCAAACCTCTTCCCCTAGTGTGAGAATAGAAGACCAGCGAAGCTGTACTGAGTGGTTAACTTACTATAACGGCCGATGAAAGACATTCACAAAATTAATTACCTTAGAAATATTCTAAAAAATATTTGCCGTATAATTTTTTTCGGGATAATGTCGATAAAAAAGAGTTACCGCTGCTTTCTGTAACCATGCTCCCTCCGTGGACGACCATGCCTTGACAGCAGACGGGAACGTCAACAGGAAATGATACACGGCTTAATAATAAAGTCGTCTTAGCATCCAATTTCAGCCTGCTTTTTCTTCCAAAATACATATTCAGTTGAGCCTCGTTATAACGAACACTGATATAGCGAATTATCGGCTCTAGCGAACTAAACACTAACTTTGGGTGGTCACGCTTCATTTCAATGACACTTATTCTTTTATAACTAAAGTGAAACTGTGAGAGCCACGTGCACCATCGGATATAACGAAGAAATATCTGGCCAGTAGGCCGAGAAGCTACTTGGAAAAACTCCCGGCGACCGAAACTGCAGAAGCAGAAAAGGCCCCTTTGTTCGTGGGCACTGTGGAAAACTTCATCCTGCTCAGTGCTGTGAATAGTCACCAGACAAGGATCACATCCTTCCTCGATAAAATGGGAACGCAGGACTGTTTTGTCAAATTAACTTTGTTCTGCTGTAATTTCCTGTTTCTGGGTCTGGTTCATCGAGCTTGAAATGCCTCAAGGAGAAATATAAAGGTTACGCTGTTTATAGTACGTTCCAAGATTAAAATAATGCGTTTTGGTACAAAGGTTTCTCGCGGGAGCCAGAGTACCGATTGGTTTGAACCGATTGTTAGCTCTACTGTTGCAACGAATATCGGATAAAACTAACTAAATTACTGTCCCCATGCTAATTCGTTAGTACGAGGTTCGACTGTATTAGAGTAAGAGCTGCACAACATTATACACCATTTGTGTAATGATCACGGATGATTCTTTGCCGACGGAACCAGACAGACGCACGCAATGTTAGTCTGAGCCTAGCGCAAGTCAGCTTCACTGCAAAACGCAAGCAACGGCCTAAGTTTTGCCACGGCTGTCGGTTCGTCTGCGAACGAGAGAGATAGAGAAAATGGTGTGGCGGAGGAAAGGATGGAGAGCGCTGCGGGGCTTCGATCAAACCGAACCCGCAACCTTGTCGCGGCACGACTGCGACAAGGCGCTTTCACCGCTAACAAAAGAAAGGCCTCGCGTTTCACTGCCACCGCCATCCGAGACGCCGTGAACGAGCCAGCGTGACAGGCCGCGATCTTACAATAGTTCCCAAACAACCCCGCGTAGGCGCACAATGGTCGGCGTCCTTCAAAAGAGGCTGAGGAGGGGAGATAACAAGTCAGCTCGAATCGGATCACGCTGCCATTAACAGCAATAGAGACGGCCGGCTCGCTGAAGCCAGCGCCGACACCGACGGCGGCTGAACGTGCTAATGAATGGCGCAGCCGCCGCGGCGGGCATCAACCAAAAAGGACTACTCGCAGTTTGGCAAACACCTCTTTGATAGCAATGCCTTTGTACTAACTCGTTTCAAACGGGTGCTCGCCATCCTTAGGATGTTCTTACTGAACTCGGTGCTTGAGAGTAACTGACAGAAGTTGTAACTAGGATTCAGACAAACCACTGTGTGAATGATTGAAGTACTTCTCCGGCCTCATTATCTAAGTGGCGTCCACAAAGCACTCAAAATCGGAGCTTCCTCCCCTTTGCGATTCCATTTTTTCCTATCATATCTCCTCCTATGACCCCCGTGGCTTTCTTTCTTCGCGTGTGTACGTTCGCCACGGTTGTTCGCAAAGGGAGTTGTGATTTTTATGCACCGACCTATGGCGCGCTGAAAACGGCGCCACCTCGTTGTCCCACTCCAGTTTCCAGTCGACGAGTAAAAAGGTGCCATTGTGTCGACGTCGAGCATTCCCTCCCTTCCATGCCCTGGCGTCGGGGGTACGGTGTAGATGGCCCTCGGCAATATGAGTACGTGGGAGCCCAATTTACGTGCGACAGTGTACTGCTAAGTAGAAACGGCCTCTCGCGTTGGCTTCCGGAAAAGCGGGAGAATATTGCCAGGGACTGGGAACCTCAGAGAGGAGGAGGGGAGGAGCCACTTTGTGACAGCTGTCTTTACGCGCCACTTTATAAAGTGCGCTTTATCAACATTGTTCGCCGGTGCCGTCCCTATTATTCTTTCCTTCTAACCATGTCTTTCCTCCGGCACTACACTTTTGTACGACAGCTTCGTAGCTGTATGTTTATTAAAAATCTGCGACGGCACTTTTTGTAGGCCGATACTTTTTTTGTGTGTCCCTCACTTTTCAATGTCACCTGCACGCCATGCTGCACGTCATCTGTGTGTGGAGCGATAAAATATACTCTGTGCGGAGGCCGGAGTCAAAAGTTACGTTTGTTGTTCAAGCTCTTTCGATGGTTGCCAAAAAAGTTCCAGTCAGCGACAATGAAAACCTCTCAGCTGAAGGATAGAATTTGTGGTCTCCAACCAGGATGCATACGTCAGGTTAGACGTTCGGGTTAATTTTATTTATTTTTCTTTTTATTCAGTTGAAAGCTTCCTCCTGCAGTTCTAGGCTTCGGATTTGCTGCTGTGTTTTATACTCGTGCGTCGCTCATTTACGTAGTTTGGAAATAGAATTCAAAAATATAAAGCAGAGGTGGGAAATCGTCGTGCTTCTCTCTTGTGTTTGTATGATAACTAATTTTACACCTGATATGTAATTTATTTGGTTTACACACACGTACTTATTTAGTGAAATCGGTGTCAGTTCCATTCGTCTTGCAGGCTGTGACTTTTGTGCGCATTTTTTTTTTTTTGTTAGCGTCATGCACTGGCCGATTCATGAGGAACTCTGTGAGTGTGGTGCCGTCATACCACCATAACTTTCATATTTGTCGGAACTGCCATAAGATTGTCATGATTCAGTAAGATAGATTAGGGTATGACAAAAAAACAATCAGAATTTCACATAAAACTCGTCTATTTAATGAAAACCAGACATCTATAATGCATAGGCGAAACAATAGCTTTGTCAGAGAGGGTGGTTGCACGTATCACAATATTTCCAAATTTTCTTAACTTCAAGGCGTTGCTTTCGATACCCAACAAAACAACACACACGGACAATGCGTGTGAACCCTTTCTCCCCACGCCCATCCCATCATCAGACTTGGTTCGATTAGTTCCTGCATCGTTTTCCCTCCGATTTCTTCATTTACCGATCGATGTCCGTTCCGCAGCTAGAGGGAAAAAAAATGAAGCAGTTCCATACGTGAAAGCTGTCAAGAGCGGAATACTTATTCGTCAAATGGGCAGTGGCGCCCCCTCTCTTGACAAGTTTCAGTTTCAGCCTGGCATTGATACCGAAAGTACTCAGGACAGGGCACCGCACCTCTTGAAAAGGCCTGTAAAGAGACACTGGGTTGAGTTTTTTTTTAACTTGGGGTAGTTATCGGGTTAATTTGTGATTTCTTCCTTATTTTATATCATCGCGTACTTATTTGCAGTCTATCAACGGCAGAATTCGTGGCAACGGCGCATCGCAAAGATCACCTTTAACACTATGCATATCAGTAACGTGTGCCTCTGTGGCGGAAATGGATTGATATTGGTTTCACAACGTGAGGTACCCAGTTTGTGTGTCCTTATTTGTGTTTGTAGTGTCTGTGTGAGTTTTTGTGTCCTCGCTTCCTTTCACTTTCGCACCTCTCATGTTCATGTGGAGTAGCAAGCTTAGCTCGCTGCTAGGATGACTTCTCCTCATCATTAAAGGCATTCCTCCCTCCCTCCTCCTCCAGGTTCTATCCCTACCAGGGGAAGCGGTGATCTCTTCGATGCCTCTGTTTGGGTTAGGCTTACCAACCGTCCCGAATTTCGCGGGACTGTCCCGACATTTCATACAACGTCCCGAGTCCTGCGCCGTCCCCGTCGGGACAGCTATAGTCCCGGATTGGTTCTGGACCGTCCAGTTAGAAATTTTGATGTGATCCAACGTACGGTCGACAACGCGCGTATAGCCAAGTAAGGAACACGAAGTTAGCACGAACTTGTCCCGGAAGCTCAACTTCCGCGTTAAGTGCGACAACTTTTACGAGTACATTCTTCAGCAAGAGCAATTGTTGCGAGCAGAATGCAGCCAGATGAAGTACCACCTCAAGAGGCTGCAACAATAAATAAGTAATGACTTTGTATGGAAGATATACCGCAATGAAAAATGGCAGCATCTCCACTCCCTGGATGATGGCGAGGGTGCGGAGTACGGAGACTCGAAATGACATCCAAGTTGCGCCCCGAGTGTCATCCGATTTGCGCCCCGACCGCCATTCGATTTGAGCCTTGAGTTGCAGCTTGATTATTCCCTAAATGAAACTGCAACTCACGGCTCAAATGGAATTTCGCTTGATCTTCGCTTGATGGTGGTGTGCGCACGGATGGACGCGGACGGACATTGGGAGGTTTTAGGGTACTCCGCACCGTCACAGGCGAGGGAGCAAGCCGTTTGACTCTCGGGTACTAACTCACGGTCGTAGCCCAACGGGTAAGACGACTGACACTAACTCTGTCTGGTCTACCAGACGCAGGCTCGAGTCCTGCCGGTGCCTGTGTGATTTTTTGCGATTGTAAATGCTATGCGCACGGACGCGGACGGACATTGGGAGGTCCTATAGGTACTCCGCACCTAAAAAAACTGATTTCGTTCCTTTCCTATGTCAAAGTACGCTATCACTCCCCCCCTCCCCCTTCCCCCCCCCCTCTTACCTAAAGCCCCTATATTTGGGAAAGTAGCGACTTTCTTGGATCTTTGCCGCCGTTTCCCTTACCCGCCACTGCCCTCCTCGCACACCCTCTCAGGAGGGGAGACGACGGGGCTTCCGCGGGCCGTAATTGGCTGCGGGTAGCGTAAACGTCAACAAACGTCATAGTGACATCTCCGCCGCTCGTCAAGCGGGTGTCGAACTTGTTTCCATTTGTATTTTTTTTCCGCCGGACGCCATTTACCGCCCTGTGGCCACGGCGACTTTCAGAGCGCTCGCGCTTCTTCGCGCTTGTTCATAATCGCAATGCCGTTCTGCGGCATTGCGATTATGATGTAATAGTAAAAGTGAAAAAGGATTCTCGCTGTTTACCATTCCGAGTGTCAAAAGAGGTGTCCAGCGCAAGAAGCAGTGGCTCCACATCGGAAGAAAAGACTTTGCGCATACCAGAAGGACTTTGTTGTGCGACTGCTATTCCGACTGCTATTTCCGCGCGTGCACGAGGAGTTGACAGAATCTGGTGAACTCGCTCTTTCACTTTCACAGCTGTTCTTATTTTTTTCGAAACTAGGCTTCCTTTTTTTTACGGAGAAGCGGGTCGGGACACCGCAAAGTGAGGTCCAGTAAAATGCGCGCCTCTGCATCGACTCAAACTCTAATGCGGATTTAAGATACCTTTATTAAAAATGTATACATTTATTTTCTCCTCTCTATTGGTCTGTAACGGTGTGCTATTACGGTAGAATTTTTCCCACGTGTCTTTAGAAATTGTTGTACAGCTTTATTTTGTTTTAGAAACGCTATAAAGAAGTTGTTTTTGATAGTAAACAAAAAGCCGCTTACTGTAATATGTTAGTTATGTTCAGCAACACGTATTTTTTTAATATTGCGGTATTTAAATTTGTATTTTGTATATTTACACGGGTTGTCCATTCGTGAGGTACTGGTTAGAGCTCATATATGAACTTCCACGTCACAACAGGAGGAATTGAGGCTATGATTCAGTTCTTTTCTTCTTTTTTGCCGATCGGAATGTTTTAAAACCAATACCAGAGAAGTGTTCGTGATACCACAGTTTCAAATAATCGTATTATTGTTTTGCACCTCCATTTTATTGAAGATCAATTCGAACCATTCATACTGCAGAAGTATGGGAAAAAAGAGGCTAAAACCAAACGCCGTTCCAACTTTGTTTTCTCACCGGCCGGCTCCAAAGAAACGAAAACCTCCCGTCAAAAGATGCGAAATTCGCACACATTTGCAGCAAGGTCCTTAAAGACATTTTGCGTGTGTTGTTAAAGGTTCGAGTTCAAATACTTGCCACGAATGAAGATGCAAAAGTAGCTACGATGAAAAGTAGCAAATGCGGCAGTAATAGTGTTGGCATGCGTGCGGCTGTTGCGAGGTTCGGTGACAGTGCGGTGAAGTTATTTTGTGCATAATTTGTTAGAGAGATATGTTCATTCTTGTTAGTGTTGTTTTATGATTGTCTTCTTGAACTGCGTGTATATATCCTAAAATGTAATGTACGCGCCTTTCCTTCGCGTGAGCATGTCTTCGAAAAATGTATTTATATGTCCAGTATTTTGGGGGTGCAGCACGGTGTCCTAATTATATTACAGACGAAGTACAAATAAAGAGTTTTCGTAGAGTGCTCTAATCAGCGTGTATTTATGTTTTTATAAATAATACCGACACGGGCGAATTGACATTACAGAGGGGAGTGGGTACAGAAACATAAAAAAGTAGCAAAACGCTGCTGAAGGTAGTGATTCCTAATTATGTACTAGTAAATAAATAAATAAATAAATAAAAATAGTAAATAAAAACACTTAGTAAATAAAAACATAAATATAATGCATAAAACAACATAAAACATAAACATACTAAAAGCACTTAGTAAATAAAAACACATAGTAAATAAAAGCACTTTAAGCATGGTTCAGTATATAAAATGTTAGCTGGAGCGAAAAAAAAACAAACAAACGCAACAAACGGAGTGGCAATGTACCTGGCAATAAAATAACAGGATTCTGTGTTTGTCGTCGCTTTTCTCGTCGCTACTTCATCGCGAAGGGGTTAAAACCTGTACATCACAATCGTCTGGCCTTTGCATAGCCATCGTGACGTCTGCATGCGACAGTTCGCAGCATCTCGAGAGCGCAGGGCGACAAAGCGTGCCGTGTGCAGCGCGCCGGCCGGTGCGAGAGTGAAATCCGAGGAGGAAAGCGGCCGGAGGGAGGAGAGTGTCGCTACTTTCCAAAATAGAGGGGCTTTACTCTTACCGACTTCCTTCATTGACTAATTGGTAACCCTAGTTTGGGTGCGTGCATGGTTCCGCGTGATTACGGTGGCTAGACCCCGTGACCCTGGACGAGATACGATGGCAAGCCGGGCCCTGAAGTGTTCTCCGCACTCAAAAATTGAGTTCCATTCTACTCTTCGAAGGCAGATGACCAGCGGAGCTGTTTGTGAGTGATTAGTTGGACACAAACCCCTTTCAAACCACGCTGTTTACGCCTTTGAACCGCTCAGCGGGACTGTCACCACGCCCACGTCTTGTGTTCCCCCGTCTCGATATATTCGGTGTTCCGACGGGCCACGCGCTTATGCTTGGCCGCCGCGGCCTGACCGTCGTCGGTGCTCTCCATCCCCCCCCCTTCGCGCACATTGCCGCCTTTTTTTTATTCTTTACAAGTAGGCTTCACTGTGCAACACGCAATGTGAAAACGCCAGCTTACAACGGCCAAGCTTACCCCGATCTTCTTAAAGTCGGCTTCACATACAACATAAATGCATCCCTGATAAGACATTTGTCCAAGAGGCAATATACGAATACCTCCACAGGCGAACAGGTGGATGATGGAAGGGAGTGAGCTGAAGTGGGGAGGAGGTCTGCGAACGCAAAAGACGGGAGAGGTAGCCTACAGCTGCTCGGTTGTGAAAAAAATTGTAGATTTACTTTATGGCAGTAGAGTTACCGATAAGCTTCACCAAAAAACAATAAACTCGATTAACTTGTAAGGCCAGCAAAGTTAACTTCTTTGGTAACGCCTGTAGTGAAAACACCCGTGATGCGAACGTGAAATGATATCACGTGAAGTGGTATCAACAGAGGGAGCCTGACATAAAATTGCGTAATTGCAATGCAATGACGTACGAGAGCGTACGCCCTGAACTATTCAAGAGAGCATAGAGACAAAATGTAACTTTTTCAGTCTGAAAGAACTAGCCTTTGATAGCTCACTCTGCGCCATTCCAGCCACGAAAGACTTTTCTAACAAAAAAAAAACATAATAATGGCGAAATTTTAAATTTCGCGCCAGAGTAGCATAACATGGACAGAAGTGACAAAGTACGGGGCAGCAATAAAAACATTACTATAAGTGTGTTAAAGAAACCGTGCAACACTTTTTCAACTTTTCTCTATATCTTGAATGCTTTCATAACGTAGTCAAAAAACACATCCAGTACTTAGATTAGGGCACCACAAAGTACCTCAGCCAAAAATAACTGCTGTGTGCCCGTCACATACCTTGAAAAGTCGCTCAAGATATTTTTCTCTCTTTCCCGAGTCTTGGCGTTCTTTGAGCGCTCGAATTGTGGCATTACAGCAATGTAGCGGCTGTTGGCCGCTTCTTTTATGTTGCAGCGATAAACGCATTCGATAGCAACCTTAGAAAAAGACACCAAGCAAAGCAGAAACGGAGGGCGAATAGTTCTGCTGCGATGAGCACGTCAAGGAAATCCCGCAATACCACTCCGGGCTGCGTATAACTATAGATTCGAGAATGCTCCCAGACGCGAAGGAAAGAGTGACGGCGTTTATCGGAAGTGTTGCAGAGTCCCTTTATCTGCACGTTAGCATTCAAGAGATGCGATAAAACGGAAGTATAGGCTTCACTAAAATAACCCAGTCATGTTTTTTTGGTGATGGTACAAGTCGGCGGCCGACATTCGCACAAACAAGATTCTGTGACGTCATAGAAGAGTTGCTAGAAAGTGGCCTGAGAGTCGCCACCGCTTAGTTTGGTTTGCCCAGTATATCCATTATTTTTTTTTTAAGTGTGCGACTAATTTGTTATCCACACAGGCAGTTTTTTTAATGAAACAAACTTGCACGTTGTCTTCATGGCCCCTTTAAGTCGTGCGGCCGAAGAGGAGCTGAAACTAGCACGGAAGACCCGTAAAAGACAAAGGCGAAAGTGAAAGCAGCTTGGTGAGATGATTGCTTAACAATCTTGATTGTTAAGCAATCATTAGCAAGGCGGTCACTCATGAGCCAGATAAGCAAGATGATTGCTTAACGTACTACAATCAGACGTTCTGCCGTTCTGTCAGTTTTTGTACCAGTGGGAACTCTTCTTGTATTGCGTAGGAACAATGAAACATTAAGAAAACTAGAAATGACGCTAAAGTACGGGCCAAAAGTTGCCGACACTCCGACATAACGACATGTTCGAACTGTGTGGAGCAGTTTTGCATAAGGGTTTAATGAGCGGGTGTCGGTCGCGACCTTTTGCTCTACTTGTAATGTGCTTAGCATACTCCCTGTTTTCTGAATAGCATGTGTAAGCATGACAACAGAAGGATGAAACGTCTTATATTGTGTACCAATTTTAGGTTAGAAACACCAGATGAAAACGTTTTTTTGAAGCCCCGACATTTCCTTTTCTCAAGAGGAAATGTTTGTCCTGCATTTTTTTAGCAACTTTGCGCCTCAAATAACATCGACGTCGCGACGGTCACCGCCATTTTACCGCGTGTTTACCGCCATTTTACGGTCACCGCTTGTTTACGTGTTATCGGACAAACCAAGTTTGAGGTATCTATATGTAGACCACGCCGTGTTGCGCTCGCTAAAAAACTGAACCGGAGTTTATTTTCTTCTATTTCCTCTATGCATGAGCGCACTTTTTGAAAATATATGGCCGATTCAATTCTTTAACGGAAGGGATGAGTGAGCACCTACTCCCCCTTCCTCGCGAACTTGAGGCTGGCCGCGATGCGTCCGCCTTGCTCCCGCTTTAGAGGTGTTTCTCGCACGCCCTCCCCGCACCGTGCCAACCATGTTTTGCGATCTAGCCGCCTCAGTGTTCACATTTGCTCGCTACAGCAGCGGAACTGGCTGTCTGTCGACTGTCCACTAGCATCCTTTTGTTGTGGCCGTCAATATTCCCATCACATCTTCTGTTGCTGCCGCCTACTCGGCCCTGCATGCGCTCCAGACCCAACGTTAGAACTCGTACAAGCGCTAACAGCTCTCTTCTAGACGCCATGCGGTGGGCGCGTTGGCAGAGTGAAAGAAGTGCCACAACTGCCAACGCCGTCGTCGGCGGCTCTCTGCAAGCGCTTTGTTGTTCTCCGTTCTTCCGTCACTCTGCACACAAATCGACGGCGGTAATTTTAACACGAAAGTGTTTTATTCCGGAATGCACAAACATTTCACTGACGTCATATCCGTCACGGAAATGACGACAGTACAATGAAGCAAGCAGCCTGTAAAGGGTGCACCCCTGCACACATGGTCTTCTTGCGGGGAAGCAACCCTTGAAACTTAAGAGTACGTTATGTTTAGGATTGTTCGTTTTGGGGATTTATATTTTAACACGAAAGTGTTTTATGTCGGGATACACCAAGATTTCACTGACGTCATATCCGTCACGGAAGGTGACGCCAGTTAACCTTTGCCGAAGCGGCCTGCCAGCAGGACGTCGCTCGCCAAGCACACCCACAAGACAACCGCCGACCGGCAAATCATGCTCAGCTGCATATTTTGCTTCACATTTTCCTTTCGTTTTTTGCCGATTCCTATGACAGAGGAATGTTTTTCTTTTTTTGTCGACACGCCCCACCCTTTGCTCACACCATTAAAAAAGGCAAAAATAATGTGTGGTTAGACGACCGAACAGCACACTTTTCACGGGACCTCTTCAGCTGTCATTCGGTATAGGTATCGGCACCCGAAGCAAAGCTATCCGTTGTTAGTCTGCGTTCGTCCACATCCTCCTCCCTGCATCCCGCAGCCACCTTCTCCTGTGTCCGTCCCCATCCTTTCCCGCGTTCTCCGCATACTTGTCAGTACGAACTCCAGCTAAAGGCCGATTCACTCCATTACAAGTCCGTTTCCGCAGTCCACCCTCGTTCCCGACTCCTCCGAGCACCAAAGACCTACACTTCCAGCGTTTGGCGACAGCAGCAAGAGGCTATACACGCCACGGAAAGAAGGGTTCTGGTGGCGGGCGCCCCACTCGACGAGAGTTTAATTAAAAGCCCTGCCTCTGGAGCCTAACGAGTCTGTTGTGTACATTGACGAGAGGGCTGGCTGTGGCGAGACCTGCTCCTGGCACGGCCACCGAAACAAGTGGCCCGGCAAGAAGAAGTCCTCGTCGTCGTACACCGGTTAGAGAGTCGAGTTTTCGGGGTTCGATCGATGCCCCTTTTTCCGGCGAAACTCCGACTACTTTACGCCCTCTTTGTGCGAAACCCCTTAGCGCGTCGCCACGCGCATCTCTGCTTTTCTCGCTGTCTCTCTCGCTCGCGGAAAGTGCAGGAATCGCGCCTCGCTGTCCGCGGCATGCGGCGCAAGCCTTGTTTCCTGGTCGCCATCGCTTTGCCGTGTCTCTAAGCCACGCCTTTCTTTGGCCCGACCCACGAGCGAGCGGTACACCGAAAAGAGTTAATTACTTTCCCCGTCGTTTCACGCGCGTTTTGGTTTCGCGTTCAGTCGCCCGAGTTAACTTTTCCGCTTGCGTCGGAGGTTGTTTATAGGAGCTAAGTCGATGGGAGGGAGGGGCTTTGAAATCGGCCGCGTTGCATACGGGCTCGTTCGGCGTTCGCTTTTGAGTCGTGTCGGGCAGCTCGTTGTCTCTCCTCACCCCTCACCTCCCCCTCACCTCCCAACAAATTTTCGCACCCCATAAAGTTGCACTCACTGCTGCGTATGGAGCCTTAATTTTTTAATCTCCCATCTCGTCAGTATGTATGGATGTTGATGTGGGTCAACATCTATAGGTTGTGTGGGTCAACCTATTGATGTTGACCCGCACAGTTCTCACAGGCAGGCATTCGGAAAAGGGTAGTCGTAAGCACTGTTGTTACACTAACTACCCATTTTCCCTAGCGACCCATTCGTGACGTCGTGTAGCGTCTACGGCAGGCTCTCGTTATTGGCGGTGAGCGCTAGCACGGGCGGCGCTGCGGAGCACGCCTCTGTGACGTCGGCTTAGGGATTCTCGCATTTGTCGTCTGCTTCACTCGGGCTCGCTCTGTGTGCTGTTTCTTTGCGCGCGGTTGATTTTTTGTGCTTGTCCGCCGCAGATCTCGCGTATGCGCAACTTTTTTTTCGTAACAAAAGACTTATAATCGCATGAACTAGCTCAAGGAGTGATTTTAAGTATAGTTTCTGACACCGCTCCGGAAAAAAACTTTGCCGGCGTCGCCCATGCATTGCTGCGAAGCTGGTCCTGTGCGGAGCGTGAAGATTCGGAGCTAGGCGTCAGCTTTTGTATTCAGCAATCTTTTGAACAAAGGTAACAGCCGGAGTCTGACAACCGACAACTGCGAAAATGGAAGACCAAAACAAATTCCAGGCCTTCGGGGCTGCCGGCTTTGGCAGAAGGCATTACGATTCCAGCTAATCGTATGTAAGGTAAAACAGATTTGGACACCTTGCCTAACGCTCGAAACTATTGTATCAAGTCACTCTACGTTGTCACGGCATGAAAGTGTGCCGGCATGCACTATGGGGCACAAATAATGTAAGTTGATTTCCAAATAACCTGCTGTGTGTATGTAGGCGCGTGCTGGTTTTATACCAGGCTTCTAACCAGTATGGAGGCTTATTGAGCAAAACGAGCGACCTGTATGGCAAACATACAGTAAGACTATGTTTGTTCAGATTTGGAGGGATATTTCGGTAAATTTGCCACAGCCATATCATCCCAATATTAAGATAGGCGTTGTAGTAAAACTGCACTCAAGAGGAGAAGTACGAGGAGGAGGAGGAGAAAACTTTAACAGTAAACTCGAGCTGGTTCGTGGGCAGGCTCCTCAGTCCAAGACGATAGAGTAAGAGTAATTTTCTTCAATTCATCGAACGTCATCCAGAGTAGGCCAGGATTTGTTCTTTGCGACTGAAGGGGTTGGAAAACAATAAAGAGCTGTTTGGACATATTCATCGATTTCGAATTGTGTTATACTGAAAAACGACATGTATACTATTTATTGCGTTCGTTAGCAAGCATATCAAGCCTTCAACACCGTAATCATGTCATAACTGCTCGGGTTGAGATTGAGTTCGTTACGATAACGATAGTTCGATAGAACTTCGGTGCACAAAAGCCGCCTTCGAGTACTGTGGACAATGTTCACTGCGCCGTTTCGCGGTGGCGTATATAGTACAAACCTTCTCATTGCATTTGCATGTGAATAAACAACGCACGCTGAGGGTATGTACTTTTGTACGCAGCCATAAGGAAAACCCTTTTCTGAAGAAGGTACTGTATACCTTACAGCTATCCATTCGAACTTTGTGAACCTCACAAAGATCCCCAAACCTCCTAGGACGTTTGGGACGGAGAAGAAAAATTAATGTGTTGGGCGCAGAAAAAAACATTCATCTAACACAAGTCAACAACAACGAAAGAAATAGAAGACACCCGTTTTATTTCCTTCTGTGCGACCCGCTGCTTGGTGCGTAGCATTAGACTGTGGAGTCTTCATAAGAGCATCTCAGAAATAGTTTAGGGAAGCCTACGCATTTTGAATACTTATATATCGAGGAGCTCTGAGCACTGAAACTCTCAAATACGCTAGATAGTACGAGGTACACACAATCGTCTGAGCGATGCTCTATCGAAGTCGTTCTCTCTCTCCTCGCGTGTTGTAAACTTGTGGGGGATAAAGCATGAAATTATGCAGAGCTGTAAGAATTTGACTGAAAATACGCTTTTTAAAGCACCAAAGCATCAAAGCGGGCGATTTCTAGCACAGGCACTGCTGCCAGTCACAAGCGGACGACCGCAGCGCGGGTGTAGCAGCGGCGCAAATGTAGCAGACGACAGCAGAGCGAGTCCCTAAGCCGACGTCAGAGCCAGGGGGCGCCACTCAAACATCTCACCGCCAATAAAGTTAACGGCGACAGCATGAACTGTTAGTAACTGTACCCACAAGCGACTGCTCAACACCTCCAGTTCTACCACGATGGGCTCGGGTGTTCTGGAAGAAACGCCGGACACGGTCTGGCTACGCTTACACTTACGATTATGTCACTGGTTTGCGGCTGTGGACGTTCAATGGCGTTGCAAGGTTCCAATACTAGCAGTTTCGTCATGACAGAGTCACCATTTGTCTAACGGGGAAGAGGTATCAACAATCCGCCTCCTAATTATTGTTTTCGGAAAGCGCCGTGCTCACACTGACTCGCATTAAACACCGTTATGTCAGGGTACCCCGCTGCGAGCACTGAAGAAAACCACGCGGTCGACACAGTCACGTTGACCGCGTTACGGTGATTGGTGAGCGATGCGGCCATAGCGAGACATTAATAGGATAAATACCCTACGCCTGTGAGCGTTGCCTGTAAGCGTAGCCTGTGAGATAACACGAGGAATGTCAAGAAAGAGGACCAAAATGAACGTCACTCCTCTTGAATCCACGATTAACTTTTATGAGGAACAGCGAAACGACTTCAGTGAGAAGCATGACAACCATCCCTACCTTTTATGATTTTCACCATGAGTTGTGCTGTTTTATTGATCTGTTAATGATCACAATGTTAATGTTTTGTTAATCAATTTCTATGCTGAAAGCTGTCTTCACCTTATGCCTAAGTGTTCTGAGGTAAAACAACAAAAGACTCGTAGTTAAACCAATCCGGCGTGGGCTTTCAATGCGATAGCATTTGTGTAACTATTTGCAGTGTTCGTTTTCTCTTGTTTGCTTTTGTTTGCTTTCTTTAAATTTCTTTTTTCTGTTCCGTGCTATAAAATGCTGTTACCCACCCCCTCTGTAGCGCTTTACAGGCCTTGGGGTAAATAATAAATAAATAAATAAATAAATAAATAAATAAATAAATAAATAAATAAATAAATAAATAAATAAATAAATAAATAAATAAATAAATAAATAAATAAATAAATAAGTGGACCACTGAGCAGCAAAATTCGCCTCCCGGTCGGTGTCGGTAGCAGAGAAACAGGTACTTAAATGGCGATGACGCCAAGGGAATAAAACTTTAAAAAAATATTTTAAAGGAAAACTCGGCGAAACAAGAATGTTAAAAGTAAATTAATTTATATAACCGCACGTTAAAGCTGAATATTGGCACAACAACGTACCCACTCAGCTGGATTTCGCGAGTGACGATGACAGCTGCCTTCATAAGCTGACGGGCGAATCACTAATTTCCATGTGGCGGCAGCGTCAACACAGCCAAACCAAATTTTCACATGCCGACCTAGCGGAATTGGTCAGTGGCGATGACTCCTGCATCATAGGCTCACGGCTGATTCATGAATCTGATTGGTTGCGAAACCACCCCAACCACTCGAAAAAAAAAAAAAAACTCTGCGGCGTTAAATCGTAGAATATAGCTTTCGCATTCGAAACTCGTAAGAAGTGCGTAGGCGTCCTCGAACTGTTTCAGATGCGAAGCATCTCTTACTCGGAGCTGTGTGCCTCCCTCCCTCTCTCGTTGTCGTTGTCGTCCGCCGTCCGCACTCTACTGCGCATGCGCGTATCTTCAGCCCCGTCAGCGTTCGGGCTGACGTCAGCGCAGTCCACTATAAAAAGAAATAGTTAGGCGCCCGGTGTCGATCCCACGACTCTCTGGCCGCAACGGGAGGTACGTGGCGCTCTTCCCACTGCCCTACAAAGCGACAAGGGAGCATATGCTACGAACGCGCCTTATGTCCTTCACTCATTCAAACTACGTCAAGCAGCTACTGATACAACGGAGGCACGCGAAGCTGAACGTCAACGGAAACGACGAACTGAAAACTAATGGGAACTTCAGTCGACAACATGGCTGCTTCGCATACAATAGGGTTCCCCTACGAGAAGGTGGTGTAATTTTTCTTTTTGCCGTTCTCCAAGGTCATTTCAGTTATTAGTTAGTGTTCTTCTTGCCTCCTCCACTTACGGTTGCATCTCCCCCTTTTCCGCTTTCTCTTTCTTCCCTCCTAGTTGCATTCAATATACATCAGGGGCTACTTGGCACAGAATTTATTATTATAAGGTTGTGCACAGAGTGCCGTCCGACTGTACTATAAGCACTCCACTAAAGTAACGTCCATGGGCGTGCTGATGAAAAAACACAGCGTCGGTCAGTGCTGCGCTTTCCATTAACGTAACGTAAACAAGCCTAACAAACAGAAAGAAAAATAATTTAAAACACCATAAACTTACCTTAGCCTTGACAGTTAAAATAAAAACAAGATGTAAAAATTGCCTCCATCTCCCCGCGAGGGAACCCTGGTGTGATGCGGCGCATCTGGGGGTTCAATTGGCGTTTCCATTGGGTTGGTTCTCTACATCGCGGGAAACGTATTGTGAACGCGTAGGATGCCTTCCATTACATACGGATGTTCTCATACACGGGACGATGGAGGCAATTTTACATTTTCATGCCCATGCATACGCGAAATGATAGAGTACGCGTGTTTTAGCGGCCACCACCCAGCGCGATACCCGCTTTATATTCACAGCGCTTGAAGGAGAGGAGACCGCGGAGGAGAGTCGTGCATGCGCGCACATGCGCACCGGAGCAGCTGTTAACGCAGCGTTAACGCAGCGAAGAGCGCGCCAACCAAGCGCGCCAGCTGTCGTTATGCTAATGCGCCGGAGTGAGAGTGTTGCACACAGCTCTGGGAGAGGCGAACGGAGGAGGGCTGCGGACGGACGCCGCCGCCGCCGACGACGACGCAGGAGGGACATGCCTCAGAGCAAAAGATGCGCCGCATCTAAAAAATAAAGCAGGCGAGATCCAGAATCGAACCGCCGTCATCGCGAGTAGGAAGCTAAGACGGAACCTCAAAACTACAATGGCATTTGTGAGTGTGAGTGTGAGTGTGTGCGTGTGCGTGTGTGTGTGGGCGTGTGTGTGTGGGCGTGTGCGTGTGGACGCGTGGGCGTGTGCGTGCGTGTCTGTGTGCGTGTGCGTGCGTGCGTGCGTGCGTGTGCGCGTGGGTGTGGGTGCGTGCGTGTGTGTGTGTGTGTGTGTGTGTGTGTGTGTGTGTGTGTGTGTGTGTGTGTGCACGCGCATGCGTGGGTGCGTGTGTGTGTGTGCGCGTGGTGCGTGTGTGTGCGTTCGTGCGTGCGTGCGTGCGTGCGTGTTCCACATGATATTTATTGCACTGCAGGTCAACGTATGAAAAGATATTTACAACGCATATCAAAAAGTATGTACAGGTCCGCGCAGAAGTAAACGGAGCACGGGAGCGGTGGCCGAACTGCATCGCTGCGCCGCGTATGGGCACCGACGGGAACCATGGAGCGGCCAAAGAGTGTGTTCGCACTGCCCCCGCCGCCATACCTGATATGTTTAATCGACGCTCTGCTGGCGTGTCATGCTGGGCGAGCCGGTCTTCAAAGGCAGCGCTGGGCTATAGCGAGGCGCTGGTTGCATTGCCGCTCGCAGGCATCAGAGGCGAACGAATAGCTGGACGAAGCTGCGAGCGCCCGGAAACGTGCCTCGTTGCGCGCTGTAAAGGGCGGTATAAAATTGTAGGCCGCTGCGGTTTGACATAGCATGTCATTGCGATATAATTAATTGTAAGCCGGCAACAAAATTGCCATGTACAATATAGAAAGCACGTTCACAGACATCTCCGTTGTTCGACAAAGAAATCTCGCTTACGAGATTTCTTCTTTAATGTTGGGTTTGTCCCAAGTTATTGCTGCCGGTCAGTCCAGGTCTGTTCTGAAGAAAAGGAAATAAAAAACGTTCATACGGTGGAAATTCTGTATTAGAGAACATCGTAAAGAATAGGTACATTCGTTGCATGCTATTACAGCATGCCTCATTGGGCGCATATTTTGTTGCCGCAAGCAGGGGATACCGGTCAGGGCAAGAGCCATTTTGGTCGTACACATCTTTAAGATTAATGGTCATTTGCCAAAAGTGTGATCTGGAAGAAACCATAGGCTCAGCGTGTCTATCCAGCATTCGCGTTTTTCATAAACTATGCCCAGCGATTAGAAAAAAAAAAAAAAGCAATAAAGTGGCAGACGCTGTGGCCTGTATCAGCCTAGTCTTAAAAATTCGAATATCGTCGGACGGCACTCTAGCCTTGGCTAGCGCTGAGATGGAGTGCCGTCGGCGGCACTCTATAATAAACACTGCGTTATTATGAATAAACCCATAACATTTTGTTGCGGCGATTCTCATGTTTTCTTACTCTCGATATGCCAATCTTGAAGTCATGGCTTCGTTTCTGCATGGGCTTTCTGAAAGAAGGCAGGATGTAACCACGGTTTTTTTTGTGTGTGTGTCTGTTTGTGCCTGTGTTTTTATCTCAGTTGGTCATAACCATTCATCGATGCTTCAGGAGCACTACCCGTGGTGATGGCTAACCAGGAGAATCACAGCACGGTTGTAGAGTCACTAACAAATGAAACGCGAACACGAAAATATGAACCAAAAAACACAAATAGCGTGATTCGTTTCAATGCAAGCCAAATTGTCACGTGACTTTAGTACAGTACGAAAGTTGGGAAAATTGGCTTTTCAAATATACCAATAGCGCGCCGTTATTTGACCTCAACGAACAGTATTTTTCAATTGCGCTCTTTTTGGTTCATATTGTTCTGATCGCATTTCATTTGTCAGTGACTGTACTTGCTTCCCACTGCGCATTGCTTGCGTACAACTACAGCAAAACCTTGCTATAACAAAATAGCTTTCTTGAAAATTTTCGCCGTATTCGAAGCATCCCCCCGCCCCTTGTAGCCCACCATTCGCTCTTCTAACAAAGCACCGCTTACAACGAACACATGAGTCCGGTCTCGAGGACTTCGTTATATTAAGAGCCTACTGTAATTATATACATAAATGTATTCTTATTAAGTTTTTGTTCAGTCCGTATGTGGGGTTAAAGAAGCTTTCTGTAAGAAAAAAAAAAAACCGTATCGTTATTTTCTGGGGCACGCAAATTCGCTCCCATATGCTCCCTTCAAACGAAACCATCCCTGTCGTCGTCTTCAGCGATGCGAAATGATTTCCAGAATGAGCGGCTACAGCGGCAAACGCATTCGCAGGTAACAAACCGTAATGTGACCAAAAATACTAACAACAAGCGCACTGCGTGGCACCGCGTTCGCGTCCCCGAAGGCACACCACACGACAAGAAAAAGTCGGAGGGAGGAGGGGCATAAACTGGTGGATGGTGGGGGGATGATAAAGACGAGTTACAGTTGGACAAATCGAGTCGGGAAAGCCATGCGTGAATCCATAATAGTATCCCGCTGTATTCTTTCCGATGGACCGCCGAGGGGCGTCGCGCAGGTCACGCACCCTCCATGTGCACTCGCATGACGAGACTGCCAGTTTTGTCCTTTGTGGACGAGATTCCCAGGAAGTCATTGATAAGAGGCATGCGCGCGCGATCGGAGAGCGAGTGACTCGGCGGAAACGTCGCTCTCGTCGTCGAACCTTTGTGTGTCGCCGCCTCGCCTGACTGACTGCTCGGAGCGTTTTGGCAAGCGTTGAGAAAAGAAATGCGTCCGGGAGCTGAGAATTTTTTTGAACTATTCAATTTTCCCGCCCCTTCGCTTTCATGCAGGAAGTTGCGGCGACAATGCGGAGGACGTCCCGTGGTTGCTTTACTGCCTGCTCCGAAATCAAAGAGAGAGGGGAATGAATGTTTGGTCCACACAACGTACAGGACAAGGCCTGAGAAATAAACCCCAGTTGATTTTCAGCTTCTTAGTGGCCGGGACTGAATGACATCACAGGAGAGGGAGTAATGAACTAACTGGGGAGAGGCAAAAGAAGAGACGGTGTAGTTTTCTTCGGCCGGCCGGGCCCCGGCTTCAACGTGCGGCTCTGCAACCGAGAGCTCCAGTAGCTTCCGCCGTCCGCCACAGTGCAGAGCTCTCGGCGGGGTAGCTATCGCGCCTGGCCGATCAAAGCGGGTCGCCGACGGCCGAACAATGGGACGCTGGGAGGCTGCGGGAGGGCTCGGTCTGAAGAGGATCTCCTGTCAAACACGTGGGGCTATTATCGCAGTGATGAGCCGTGCGAGTCGCTCAGTGGCCGTGTGATGTCGTTTATACGTGGGCGCGCGCGATTTTAAAGCCGCCTACCGGACCCTGGTATACGGGAAAGCGGGCCTTCAAAAATGACGTAAGAAACACGTACGCGGTTGGGGTTGCGGCGCGTAGTAACGATTCGTTGCGGCGGAGTGAGTGGTTCAGGGTCAAGGGTATAAAATTAACATTTTGTAACATTTTGAAACATTTTTTACCCGTACCACGATTTCCTGTACGGTAAGCAGTTGTGGGCGCTACGTATGTTGTATTCGGATGGTCGTTTTAGAGCGCTCTGGAGCACTCCGGAAAGCGACTCCGAGTTCGGGTGGTCGAATCGAGCGCTCGACGTATGTTCGGTTGTTCGTCTCAGAGCGTCGTCCTCCATTCCGAGTGCCTCCGATCGACTGCTCTGACTCCGAAGTGGGAGTGCCGCCGAAATCTGGACGTGATCGGGTCACGTGACCCCGGCCACCGCGGCTCGCCCATACTCGGCCTAGCCAGCGGTTTGTTGTGGGAGTATTTCGACTTTTTTGCTTCTCGTGCTATTACTGAAGGCATCTACGCATCACGTTGAAACGGCGACGCCTATTGAGTGTAGGGGAACAGTCTCCGTTGCTTCTGCGGCATTCTGCAGCATTAGGCAGCTCGATGTCGACGCCGAGGAGGACAGCAGCTCAGACGACGAAGGCTCGCACGTTTACGCGACGAAGTTCGCCGAACTGTTCGCCGCACCGCTTCCTGTGTTCAAAGGGCAGGAATTTCACAACTTTGGCTTGCAGCTAACGCGTCCGATCTGGAGGCCGCCATTTGTTTAAACACCTTGGCCGGCCTGGCTGTTTGCAGTTGCCGTGTTGGCCGCGCCGCGGCGCCACGGTCGCGTTCTGCTTCAAGATGTCCAAGATCGGGTACGCGTTCGGTTGGGGGGCGGTGACTCTAGCTCGGATTGGGGGAAGCAGCGCATCGGCGTGCTCCGAGTCGGATTATCAGAGCGACCACCCAAATGCAGCATTAAACAACGCAAGCCGGTTCCGAAGAATTCAGTCATACGTTCGCGACATGAAGTTTGATTTAATTTTGAACAGCTTTTTTTTGTAGTGCAGTGTGACACGTTGGCACAGGTAGCCCCTTTACGTCTCACACATGTATGTCACGAGTCAGTATGTAGCCTGGGTGGATGCCGCGACATGCCCATGTGGATATGCAACCAAGGAGGCTGAGGTGCATACGTCGCACATCGGTGTGTTAAGTTTCACGCTGCCCGACTTCCTCTATACCTCGTAGAAAGGTAAATAAACTGCCAGTTAACAATTTCCTTACCGCGGGACATTAACCGATGTTTAGTGGTCTAAAAGAACACTTTTTTTAAATACATATTGATTGATTGATTGATGGTGGGGTTTAACGCGCCGACGCAACGCAGGAGATGAGGCGCGCCGTAGTGGAGGGCTCCGGATTAATTTTGACCACCTGGGGATCTTTAACGTGCGCCGAAATCTCGTACACACGGGCGTTTTTGCTTTTCGCTTCCTTCAGAAAAGCGGCCGCCACGGTCGAGAATCGAACCTGTGACCTCGTGCTCAGCAGCGCAACGCCTTAGCCACTGAGCCACCACGGCGGGTAATACATATTGGTGAGGAACTAATTGCAGCGACATAAAATGCAGAGGATTTAACGCCCTTTCTAACAACACTAGTTTTTAAAATGTTTTTGTATTTTATTATCTTCTTTGCGAACGAAATACAAAATTCAAAATTTTTGTCAACTATTCGTAGAAAAGTGTAAAAAAAGGAGTTGTGTATAACAAACCACCGGTAGTAGAAAAAATTTCGAATATGCATTTTGTAGGGAAACATTTTAAAAATACGTGCTAGAAAAAATGTTGACTTGCGGGAACAGTTTATCAGATATAAATAAAAATGTTAGCACGCAACGTGCCCACAGTCTTGCGGGGAAGTCCAACCTCCATTTCAAAATGCGCAATTTTGGGTGGTTCTCTGAAAGAAATATGGCGGTTTGACATTATAAAAAGCGCCAATTTGTCCCCACGTGGCGTAAAAACATCTTGCCAATGACTGAATTTGTATTTACGGCCAGCACAGTATTCGAGAAAAGTACGCGATGCGGAAAAATTTGCATGGAATTGAAAATTTGATTTCGATTGTATTTCGCACAACTTATAAAATGCGCAGTGCGATTTTGCACTCGTCGTCACAAGTATAAAACGACTGCCATTATTTGCTGCGAAGGAAAGCAAGTGATCTCCTGTGCCCGTCGGTATTGCGGGTTTAAAAAAAGGCGGAAACTTTCACGTGGACATTGTCGGGAAAAAAACTTTACCATCCCTTTTTTTACGAAAGTTGAGGGAAGCGCCAAAGCTTTCTTGTATCGTCAGAACGTTCGCTAAAAGTGCACCAATCCTTCGCTGAAAGTGCGTACAATCGACCGTCAAACTTTCAAAGACTCAAATATCAAGCGAAGAGCGAACCAACGCGACGATTTTTCGCGCCGTAAGTAAGCGCGTCTATGAACGATGTAAATGCATACCCCTTCGTGGTTTATGAGATGAAGGTATACGATTGTACTCCTCCTTCGGGTTCTATGCGTAACGTTGTCTTATCTAGAAGCGTTCCTTTTTTCCGATTTTATAGTAAACGTTTTAACACGATGCAAGCCCGGTTTCACGCATGTGCCGTGTGTCCAGAGTTCTTATCAGAGCTTTTCGGTCGACCAACCGGTCTATGGGGAAATGCATTAGTTTTTTTTTTTTACAGGAGGCTATCAGTCCCACGAAGAAAGCTTTAGCTGTAATAATTCTTAGACCGCATTGCCAATACTGAGCCTTATAAAATTGGCTTCACTGCCACGCACACGAGCATTGCTCAGCAGACATTTTTTTTTTTATGTATAATCGAGGAGGCCTTACTTGAAAATGTGAAAACCCTGACGCCTTATGTTAGCGACATTTTCGTTTACGGCGAACGTGTGACACTTATATTAGGGTTCCACAAGGTACCCAGCCCAATATTGCTGCTTTTTGCCCATCAGTTAAATTGGAAGCTTGCTAAAAAGATTTTTATCTCTTTCCCGGTCTTGGCATTGTTCGACCTCTGGAATTACGTCATTACAGCGCTGTGGCGGCTGTTGGCCGGCTTTCGTTTAGTTGCAGCTATGAACGCATTCGATAGCCACTTTAAAAAGAAAGTCACAAAAGCAAAGCCGAAACGGGGGGCCTATCTTCTGCGATGAGCAAAGCGCGCAGTGCCACTCCGTGTTGGCGATGACTGTAGCCTTTGCAGTGCTTCCAGACGAGAAGGAAAGCCTGAGAGCGTTTATCGAAAGTGTTGCAGGGTCCCTTTAAAATAGCTGCATAGTTGTGCGTGATGGAAGAGCAATTTCACGAAAAGAGGCTTTTTCAGGTTGGGCTTTTTTTTGTTTTCGAGCGTTTGGGCTTCTCGTAATTATGGTGCAAGTTCCGAATCGACGAAAAATACGTATGCACGTAACGTAACGCTTTCCATTTTCTCTCTTTTGGTTCCACTAAACTTTTTTGCTTCCTGTAGACAGTTCTGAATTATTTTATTTTGTTGATGTTCATGTTGCTGATTGATGGGGAGTGAAGCAGACTTCGATGATTTTTTTTTTCTGGTACCCTTAGTGCGATAGCTGATGTGTAGTGTTTTCCCCCGTTATAACCCTGCTATTCGCCTGCCTCGGCGCGTATTGGTCGTACGTATCAAATTCGTATTCTCTACGTCCGGCCAACTGTAACTACGTTTTTAGATGCTTTCGGGTTGCATAGTTAATTTGTAACTCATTTTTTGTCATTTACTATTCGTCTTGTAAAGATGGGGGGAGGGGTACTACATGTATAGTACGGAGTGCGCCCTAGTCGAGCCTCGTCATAACGAAGCAGTATCTGGACACTAATTTAGTTCGTTATAACCGATATTCGTTGTAACAGTAGAGTTAAAAATCGGCTCAAACCAGTCGTCAATCCGGTTTCCGCAAAAAAAAATCCTTGATACAAAAACGCATTATTTTGAGATTCGAGCTTACTATAAACAAGGTAACCCTTACCTTTCTCCTTGTGGCATTTCAAGCTCAATGAATCGGAACACGAAACCTGAAATTACAACAGAACGAAGTTCATTTGACAAAAAAATGCCTGTTTTCTTACTTTTTCTGAGAAACTTGTGATCTCCGTCTGGTGGCTATTCACAACACTGGGAAGCATGAAGTTTTCCAGTGTCCACAAACAAAAAGGCCTTTTCTACTTTTGCAGTTTCGGACGCCGGGAGTGGGTTCTCAGCCTACTGGTAAAATATTTCTTCGTTATATCTGATATTGCGCGTGCTCTCACGGTTTCAATTTCGTTATAAAAGAATACGTGTCATTAAAAATGAAGCATGGGCAACCAAAGTTCGGATTTAGTTCGCTATAGCCGATAATTTGCTATATCAGTGTTCGTTATAACGAGGTTCAACTGTACATGACACCCTGCAGCGACCATTAAGAAAGTGCCACAACAGAGTTTGACCATGTGGAAGTAATGCTTTGGCGCTCATCATTTACTCTTCGGCACATAGGCTTAATATTATGCCCGGTGGGGATATGGCCGATAAGCGTTGTGTCTCTGCTTTATTTAATTGTGATGCTAGCAGCGACAATAGTTTTTCTCGTCTTTATCTGATAAAATATTGCCTAATTATTAGCGTATTTTCCAGCGCTTCGAATTCCGATGGCCGTTTGTTCTATATTTCGTTTCTGTCTTTCTACAATGCTGAGCAGTAATGATTAACTTGGTTCGCGAGATTTCAACTTACAGAAAATGTGAAAAAGGCGCTCAAGAAAAAAAAAAACGGTGAGAGACGGAGGCTTCGGTCGAATAACCATCTATACACTAAATAATGGAGATAACGTGCTCGAAAAACCTGCCATATTATTCTCAGAAAGCCTCATGACTTTGAAGGCAGAACCGGCTTGGAATAATATCAACGTTATTTTAGTGCACAAGAAGGGAGGTGTCAAAGAGTTTAAGAATTGTGGACTCACCAGCGCGTACTCTCTCCTGTGTACAAGTTGTTTACAGGGTTATAGTTAACTGCATTAGTGACGCCCTAGATTCTCAACAACGTCGGGAGCGGTCTAGATTTGGGAAAAGTTGCCTTGTCCATTCTTTAATTCCGGGCTGCATTTTTGTTTTGCGTGTGTGGGAGTGCTTGTTTGCCTTAGTAAACGTTCCAATCTTCCAATCCTGCAGCATTTGTACCTCTTCACTCAAATAGACTTCATCTATTTTTCCGCTTTGACGACTCAAAACCCAACTCATTCCCACCATCCCCCCCCCTTTTTTTTGTCGTGCAAATTTATCAAAATTGGCAACGACCGTATCCAAGTACGACGCCGATGATCCAAACCCGACGAACAATCCCATCTCCCTCCAGGTCGGAGTACAGAGCTTCTGTTCGTGTCGTCCCGTCATTCAAACACCTCGAGTGGGAATCCGGGTTTGTATAACAGGGTAGCGACATGCACACAAAGGTTGCTTCAGATAAGTGCGCCCTCTAGCGTACCGCGGCAACAGCGGCCCATCCGAAACGCGCTGCCTTTGACACGCCGAGTGGCAGGCGTGTATCGTCCGCGTGGCCACCAAGGTGAGGATCACTGGCAGCAAAGAAAAGAACAAGAGATAGAGATAGAGTGGCAGCGAATGGGTAGGACGTTATAGAGAGAAAGAGAGAGAGAGAGAGACGGTGGCGAAATTGAGAGCGTGTCTCTGTGTGTCGGAGAGGGACGGTTGTGCAACCCTGTTTCGGCTCGAAATCCCCGCGACAAGCGTCCGCCCACCGGTCGTGCGGAGGCTTGAGCCCCGGCCGGAGCAGCGCGGGCGTATAATGCTTCCCGAAAGTGGCTCCCTCGCGCGCCTGTCAGGGAAACCTGCATCCCCAAAACCTCTTTGTGGGGCGTTACACAAGGCGGCTGCGAAGCCACGTGCGGAACAGCCGTCCCACGTTCGCGTGGCCGACGCTGCGGTTCCCCCCAAGGCCTCCCCCTCTCTCCCTTACTTTTCCTTTTCCCAACTTCCCCTGGTCCCTATATGATTGTCGTTGATTCTATTTTTTTTTTCTGCATCCCCATCCTGTCTACGAGGGTCGAGATGAATGAGGTTTATGAGGAGTGGATTTGCCGGGGGGACCCTGAAGATCCGGGTCGCTTGTATACGGCGGACGGGTTGAACACATTCTTTATAAGCATGCCCAGTGGCGGATCCGAGGTGACCTTTAGGGGACGGGGCGGAATGCCGGATTTGTTTTGGTGTGTCCAAGAGAAGGGGGGGGGGGGTGGGGGGGGAAGAGGGTTACAGCGACTTTGTGGTTAGCAGTGCTGAGTGAATGGCAGCACTTTGATCGATCAGTGCATTAGTGTTGCACTGGGTTCGGTTGAATAAGGTTAAGGGAGCAGCGATTAAATCGAGGCGTCGGAACGACGACTTCATTTGTGTATGCCAGCTGGCACAGAATCACTCGAGTCTTAGGTAAAACCTGAATCGAAGACACGTTACAAACAATCTTGTTTTGTACGTTGCAGAGCTTTCTCAAGTCCATCATGGTGGCCAATTTGATAATTAGCTGTCCGAAGGCGTTAAACGCAAAGACAAAAAATATAGTACCGACACTTTGTAGTCAACCAACTCCCCCCCCCCCCCCCCAATCTATGTTATCAATCAGCGTCTTATGCATAGAAACACTGCAGGCTCTGCCAATGAAGTGCATTAATGCATGCGTTCTGCAGCTAATCTAGCCCTTGTACTACAAAATGTGACCCATAAAGTTTCGCCCACGGACTCAATTCGCTGTCAAAAGCGGTATTAATTTTTACTAGTAATCTCCTTCCCTTCCTCTTGCAACAACAAAAAAATATTCCATTCTATACTCTATACTAGTATACTCTATTCTACCATGTCAACGCAGAGAAAGTGAAAACTAAAGCTTCCGAAGGTTTGACCACCCTGGCGAACACTTATGGCCAACCATATAGTAAACGAGTAAAGTTTTACCCCGAATGAAAAGCACCCCCTCCCCCCCCCCCCCCCTCGTCAGCGGGCATGGACCTGGGGCTTTGCGGGGCAGGTCACCTTCACGGGAGACTGGGATTGGGGGGAACGGCAAAGGAACAAATGCGCCGGTAAACGTACGCGAGGGAAAGCTAGATATCGTTTCTAGGAAGTTGCGGGGATGCATGACGATGAAGAATGAAGAAGGGAGCGGCCGCACAATCGAATGAGCGCTGTAATATGTACAGTGAAAGAACGTTTATAAAACCGCCCCTCTCCAAGCGAAACGATCCGAATGAATGGCGTCACGGTTATATGCGGCCCTTCATACACGACAAGGCCGCTTCGGTTGGCTGCACGGGAATCATGTTGCGGAGAGAAGTGCATCCTTAAACACCGTGGTATACGGCTGGTTTCAGATTAATGTTTGTGAAGTGCGTGGAAATATTGATTGTGGTGTTTAGCACGCCCAATTACTTTGGCGATGAGGGGTGCCGTAGCGGAGCGCTCCGGATTAATTTTGACCACCTGGGGATTTTTAACTTGCGCCGAAATCTCCACAAACGGGCTTTTTCGCTTTTAGCCTCAATGTGAAAAGCCGCTACCGCGGCTCGGCTCGAACCTGAATCCTAGGGCTCAGCAGCACAACGCTTTAGGCAAGAGCCACCGCGGCTGGTAAATACGTAGAAGGGACGTCTTCGTGAGTATGCATGTGTATACCAGTGTTGTGTCGAGTGGCGATGTTTGTGATGACGGTTCTGTTCCAGTGTTACACTTGGGCGACGACAGTGTTGTGTTGAAGGGCAGTGCAGCGTGTGGCTTTCAAAGAGACTTCGCTGCACGAATCAAACACCACACACGTTGGACTTGTTGGAGGAGAAATTTATTTGCACGTTTCCTTTTCATGTTTCTATGGTAACATTTGACGTGAACACGTATGAAACTCGGCGCGAAGTTTTCGCGCGACACACCGGTTCGTTGCGCCTCTGTAGCCGTAGGATCTTCGAGAAGGGGCAGTGAAGTGAGTCGTAAACAATTTCAAATTTCTTTGGCATGTTAAACTTTAGGCTTCCCTAGTTATGACATTTTTAAGGCTGAGTGGCAGATTTTTTTTTTTTTTTTCACGTGTCAATTGTTTTGTTTCAACTACAATTCTCTCACGATCTAGTGACGGCACTCGTGAGTTCTGAGGGCGGCGTTGACGAGATTGCGAGAATGTCATGCGCTGTAAAATTATTATTCCAGAACAGGATCTACCTTGGTAGGCGTCATCACACAAGTCGAAACTCAAACGGGGGTGAATGAGGTGCCATTCAACCAAATTTCAAACCCCCGTGACGTCATTGTGCGGTGCAGTTCGCGAGACGTCTGCGTGATAGGAGCAGTTAATTTACCTTCTTTCACGCTTTAAAAATGAACTAAAACTCTAAACTTCCACATCCGACATTACATGGATTAAACGACAATGCGAAGACGTTTTACTTCACTTCAGTGCCCCTTCCGAACGTGAGGACTCGATGCAGGAAGTGTGCCGTCTGTAGGAAATAGGCGACAAACGTCGTTTCATTTTATTGTGTCCAGCTCACAGGTAGCGGCAAGGGCAACAGTCTATAACCCCTTTTTTTAATACATATCGGTAACTCTCGTCATGATGCCATGCTGAAGCCATCGTGTACAATTCAACGCACCAAAAGTCCGCACACAGTTCGCGCCAAACCTATCGTAAGGGAGTACAGTAAGAAGCTCAGTCCATTCACTACAAACAGTGGCTGGGGGGCCAAATCTAATGGCGTGCCGTAAAACTTCCGCCGGGTTTGATTTCTCACGCGGTCTCACGTGATTGGATGCGCGCGCTTACACCTCCCGGATAACTGTGCGCTGAGGTAATCACGTGAGAGGGCGTAAAAAATCAACCCCGCCGGAAGTCTTACGGCGTAAACAAGCTACGGCGCACTGTGAAAGTTCTGTAATCTGGATCTTCATGCTAGTGAAACCAGAAAGTGAGCAAATGCGCCCTAGTTATTTGTCAACAGCACGCTTTGTTCGCGACTAGTTGTCAAAAAATGATCACGTGGATGGGACGCAGTGTTGTCCGACGCTGATATTCATCGCTCTGAGAACAACTATCTTCCAGTTTTCATCTCAAGGTGTCATG
The DNA here is from genome assembly GCF_048455015.1 of Haemaphysalis longicornis. Lineage (NCBI taxonomy): Eukaryota > Metazoa > Arthropoda > Arachnida > Ixodida > Ixodidae > Haemaphysalis > Haemaphysalis longicornis. The sequence goes on along the minus strand of NW_027526225.1, from coordinate 88,966,614 downwards.
CTCAAGGGCGTGTGAGGTCCGCTCAAGCCTTTTGTCCACGTATTTTAGAGGATGTCGTAGATAACGGTCACGTGTCAGCGACATGTCTGCAATCCCGTGGAAGGCACACTCGCCTGCTCAAGCACCTGGTGGGGGTAAACGGGAGTGAATACTGTAACGGTAAAGGCCCGGAAAGGCTATGCTCGTTGCGTGCTTGACATCGTTGCACTTCCAAAGCTCGCGTACCGCGAACGAATACACCAAGCGGCTGGCGACAAGCGCCGAAGAAGTGCCGCTGTGACTTCACAGCCGGTTGGCCGGTTGGGCTGCCCACGTGGCTTCATCTGCTCCTTCTGCCCTCTCAACATTAGTCTCGCTCTATAGCTGTCGGCTTAACATTGTACGCGTTTTATTCGAAACTGACAGCCCATGTAAACTGGATACTGTGTTGCAGTCATGAACGCGGCGTCACTTCTTTTATGGCCTGCGCTTAGTTCTCCGCTAAAGTTGACCGATAGTTTTGGGACCGTTGGCAACTGCTCCTTCCCGCGTTTTCGCGTGCACTGGAGTCATTGGGCGAATCCCAGGCTTAGACGCCGCTATGGATTTGTCTTGAGTACAATCTCAGTCGGAACGTCAAGCATCCGTAAGACGTTGTGCGCGGAATACTCTTATGGCGTGCCACAGGCAATGCGCAATGACAGCGACGCATGTCGTCGTTCATATATAGCTTACGATGGCTCGACAAAACGTCGCCCGATTGCGGGGGAAGAGGGGCGGGTGCGCAAATTATTGTCAGAGATACGAGCACCTTGTAGGTATATATCCCTTCACATATTGAGGAACATCGTTGCCGTTTTACGAAGCAGACACCAAGCTTCTGAGGCGGGCACAAACTCTGTTTTCGTCTCCACCAGAGAAATTTAGCTTCTCTACCCGTGACGTCTACCCGTGACGCCTGTCTATCCGTGACGCCTGTCTATCCCTGACGTCCAACCGTGACGCCTGTTTATCCGTGACGTCTATCCGTGACGCGTCTATCCACCACCTCTATCCGTGACGCCTGTCCTGTTCATTCCTCTTTCCTAGTTTTTTCTTAAAATGCTAGTACTCCTAACTAGCCTAATTTTCTGGCTTACGCTTCTCTATCCGTCTCCGAGAACGACAAATATACATCGCCAATGGCTCCACCTTCAAGCGGGAGCTTTTACGGTGGGAGACGAAACAACGCAACTGGGGCGTAGACACAAAGAAGAGTAGACACGCACGAGTGCTGACACTGTCTAAGGCAGCACTGTTTACCCTTACTTCTGTCCACGTCTCAGCTTCGCTGTTTTTTTTTTTTTTCTTAATCTCGCCAAACCAACATGCACAAATATCCGCTTCAGAGCTATGATGGCCCCCATTCACTCAGTAGCGCGCCGGATTGCGATATACCGTTCCGAGGTAGGTACAGCCAGGCACGTCTGGTGCGATGCAGACGGTTGATTAAACGTGTTAGCATGCCGCACTCCGCCCTTAAGTCGACTTAAAATGTACAAAACTACCCATATTTGCGAGAAGAAAGCATACAGCGGAGCTAAGGGAACATTTTACAGTAAAAGAAGTTACAGGGCCTGCAAAAGTTGGGCACTGCCCGGACTCGAACCCAGGTATGCGCACCCAAAATCCGCGATTCTGGCTGCACTGGTCGAACAGGCTAGGTCAGCGGCCGTAACACGTGGCCTACCGGAATAGGATGGCCGGCCTTGCCGGTTTTACCCTCCGAAATCTTCAAAAAGAAATGCTCTCTCTCTCTCTCTCTCTCTCTCTCTCTCTCTCTCTCTCTCTCTCTCTCTCTCTCTCTCTCTCTCTCTCTCTCTCTCTCTCTCTCTCTCTCTCTCTCTCTCTCTCTCTTTTCCTCTCTCTATTTCTCTCTCTCGAATTCGCTACCTCTCTCTCTTTGTAGGCTACCGAGGTTAAACAGTGGGGCTTTTTTACCAGTTGCTCAAAATAATGTAAGGAATGTTCAAATCAAGTCACTAGATGGCGCTGCGGGCGTGCAGGAAGTAGCAGGCTTGTACCCACCAGGAAATGGAATCTCGCTGCCGGATTAAAGGGATTGCTCGCGGTTCAGTTATAATACTATTACTTCTTCGAGAAGGCATTCGTCAACCGCCGCCCTCGACACTTCAGCTGGGTGGTCGGGAAGGACAGTAGGGTCGTCGTAACATAATACTCCTGCAATACTGAGACGGCGGTGGGTGGATGGAAGAGGCTGCTGGGGAGGGAGGATGGAGAGCCAACGAGGGCGAGAGGAGAGGCGCCGCTCAGTCTGCGGCCGCGCCGCTCTTGTGGTGGTGCTCGGCGGCGGCCTGCTGCTGCGGTGCCCAGAGGCTGGCCAGCCGCTTGGCGTGCTCGGCGGGCGACGGAGGCGGCGGGAACAGGCCCGGGTAGGCAGGCACGGCTCCGAGCAGCGTGGCCGAGTGAGGCGGCGGGTGGTGGGGCGGCGGCCGCCGGTAGTCCAGCGGTGGCGGGGGCGGCGGCGGAGGCTCCTGCAGCAGCAGTTGGTCGAGCGCCTGGAGGACGTCGCCTCCGCAGCGGTCCAGCACGGCCGCCAGAGACGCCTGGCCCTGCGCGTATGGAGGTGGAATGTGCCGCTCATTGCTATTTAAGGGAACCCGATCTCGACCGCCTGCACTCAAAACAAAATCGGAACCGTTTTCCTCCGAATGTTGGCTGTCACCGGCAAGGACAAACCCTCACCAGCAGGTGCTCTTATCCTGGTTGTAGCAGCGTTCACGTCAGAGGCGATCATGTGACAGGTTGTCGCACACCACTGCTTTTATGCGGCAATGAATTGTATGATTACGAACGCTTTGTTTATGTTTAATTTAGATAACTTTTGGTTTTCCTCATTGGTTCAGTCGTTATCTACCTGGATGGGAGGCTTTCTTAGCGTAAGGAGAGCGCTGCAGCTGTCAAGCCTGCACCCGGAAGTAGAGTGATGATGGATATCGACTTTTCTTATTTTAACAGCAGAGCTGTTTGAGCTTTTAGTTCCGCCGTATAGCGTTGCCTGAAAAAAAAAAATACCGAGAAAATAGACCAAGCGCACGTGAGCGTACGCCTCGTAAGGCGTCGGCCAGCTCGACCTTCGAGAACACTCTCCCCAGCGTTCGTGGCGTGATCTCTCGCGTGCTGATCTCCTTGCCAGTTCACACGCGTTCGCGCCTGAAGTGGGCAGCACAGACGCCGAGTTTGCGCTACAGACGCCGAGTTCGCGAAGCCGAGTGCTGCGGGTTATAGCGCGCGCTAACGCGGTCAGCTTTGGTAGAGATGTGAAAGGCTGCGGAGAAAACAATCGGGCCTGCAAATCACGGAGAACTTTGAGCGGCGAGTTCGGAAATCCATGTAAGGTTCTACAGCCAGGTCTCCGACGAATTGGGCCGCCAGCTCTAGTATTTCTCCATTCTTGCACCACTATAGTGCAAGCTGCATGCGCCAACTTTTTAAATATTGATATCGAATTTCGATAGATAGCAAATATCGATTTCCATTTTGATAGCGAGGGGACGATGACAATTGCTGCACCATTTGTTTCACTCACAGAGGTTTCCGCATAATCTTTACCCACTATCTCGCTAAATTGGCCAAAACAGTGCTGCTTGTATGTTCACACTTTCCACCTTAGGGCGCACAGTGTGAGCCCATTGGCCAATTCTCATTGCCCTTGCCTGAGCTATAGTTAAGTCACGCATATAAGCGGCCCTTTAGCCGGTGACAGCCGTGTGTACACGCTTACCCTCGGTCGAGCGGCGTACCCCGCTGCAAAGACGACGAGCGTCCTAAACTTGCCGCTGTGCAAGCTAGTACTTCAGCCAATCCCTGTTTCCCTTACCTGACTTATAATTACGGCACGCATATAAGCTTCCCTTGTCGGTGACAGCCGTGTGTACACGCTTACCCTCTGTCGAGGGGCGATCGGCGCTGCAATGACGCGAGCGGCCTAAACTTGCAACTGTGCGAGTACTCCAGCCAATCGCTGTCTCTCTTATCTAAGTTATAGTTACGGCACGCATATAAGCTCCCTTTGCCGGTGACAGCCGGTGACAGTGTACACGCTTACCCTCTGTCGAGCGGCGATCGGTGCTGCAAAGACGACAAGCGGCCTAAACTTGCCACTGTGCGAGTACTCCAGCATATCCTAGTTTCTGTCACCTAAGATATAGTCACGGCACGCGTATAAGCGGCCCGCGGGGAGTGGGGAAAAGCGTGCGTAATGTCCTCACCCTGGTGGGAAAGAGCCTGGCCAGCGTGTCGAGCGGCGACCGGCGCTGCGAAGACGACGAGCGGCCGTCCAGTGCCAGCGGTTGTTCGGGCGGCGAGACCGACCGGTCGCTGCTGTCGTCCGCGTCGCCACCGCAGCGCGCCGCCACTCCGTCGTCGGTGGCCGAGGAAGAGACCGGCGCGGGGCTCCCGCTGCTCCCGCTCGGCTCCTCCGACGACGCGTCGTCCGACGGCGGGCCGCCGCTGCTGCTGCCTCCTCCCCCGCGCTTCCACTCTGCGCAGGCAGGAGGGAAACCGGGAAATAAATCTGAAGCAGGCTCAAATTAAGCAAGAAATACATCGGAAGCAGGACAACTTAAGAACGACAACGGAAGTTGCCCCGGAAGAACTTGAAAGAACTACAGCTTTATCGTTGCAGACAGACCTGGGAATGCCTGTTTCAGGGCGGCTTTGCGACGCTGGCTTGGAGCGGCTTTTCAGTGATTCCGGCTCAGGTCGTTTTATATATATATATATATATATATATATATATATATATATATATATATATATATATATATAGTCGTTTGAGCCTTGTTACGCAGATTGTTCCTTCTGAAAGCCTTATGACCAGATGGTCTTATGATCTGATGACTATTTGTGGATGTCTAAGGAGACCTTGGCAAGATTTTTCATTGATTGATTGATTGATTGATTGATTGATTGATTGATTGATTGATTGATTGATTGATTGATTGATTGATTGATTGATTGATTGATTGATTGATTGTAACGACGACTGACTGAG
>NW_027526225.1:88733543-88961479 GCF_048455015.1 Haemaphysalis longicornis | reverse complement strand
TCTCCCGAGGGACCATTCCGAGGGTCGTTAGTGGTTAAGGTGTTGGGCTCCTGCAAGCGAGATTGCCGGTATGATTGCAAACCGTTGCAGATGTATACAATTCTGATAAAAGGAGAGACACAAAAAGGTTGGCGCAGCTTGCACTAATGGTGCAAGGCTGGAGAAACAGCAGAGCTGTACGCCCCTTGCCCTTCGTCGGATACCCAGATGTTGCACCTCACATATATTTCTGAACTGGCCGCTGAAAGTCCTCCATGACTGGCAGGGCCGGATCGGTTTCGTCCGCAGGCTCTCACATCTCTCCCAAAGTGGACCGCGTTAGCACGCGCTAGAACCCACAGCAACCGGCTTCTTGAACTCGACGTCTTGAGCACGCCCACGTCTTGAGCACGCCCACTATCACTGGGCGGAGTGTTCTCGAAGGCCGAGCTGGCCGACGCCGTGGGCGCTCCTCACAAGGCGCGCGCTAACGTGCGCTTGGTATTTTTATTTGTATTTTTTCGAGCGCCTCATGTGGCGCTAGCCCGCGTGCAAGCCCGGCCAACGCCGGACGCTCCTCACGTGGCTTACGCTGACGTTCGCTCGGTATTTTTTTTACCGGAAACGCTCGATGGTGGAACTGTAAAGTTATGCAGGTCTGCTGTTATAAAGTTCAGGCCTGAGAATAGAAGACCAATGAATACCAGCGAAGCTGTATTGAGTGGTTAACTTACTATAACAACCGATGAAATACATTAACATAATTAATTAGCTTAGGAATATTTTTTAAAATAATTGCCGTATAATTTGTTTCGGCATAGTGTCGATAAAAGAAGAGTTACAGCTGCTTTCTGTAACCATGCTCCCTCCATGGGCGGCGCCTATGTGTTGACAGCAGACAGGAATGTAAACACTTAATGATACACGGCTTAATAATAAAGTCGTCTTAGCATCCAATTTCAGTTCGCTTTTCTTCCAAAATACCTATACAGTCGGACCTCGTTATAACGAACACTGATATAGTGAATTATTGGCTGTAGCGAACTAAATGCAAAGTTTGGTTGTCACGCTTCATTTCAATGACACTTATTCTTTTATAACGAAACTGAAACTGCGAGAGCCCCGCGCACCATCGGATATAACGAAGACATATCTGACCAGGAGGCTGAGAAGCTACTTGGAAAAACTCCCGGCGTCCGAAATTGCAGAAGTAGAAAAGGCCCCTTTGTTCGTGGACACTGTGGAAAACTTCATCCTGCTCAGTGCAATGAATAGCCACCAAACAAAGAGCACATCCTTCCCCGATAAAATGGGAACGCAGGACTGTTTTGTCAAATTGACTTTGTTCTGCTGTAATTTCCTGTTTCAGGGTCTGGTTCATTGAGCTTGAAATGCCACAAGGAGAAATATAAAGGTTACGTTGTTTATAGTACGTTTCAAGATTAAAATAATGCGTTTTTGTAGAAAGGTTTCTCGCGGGATTGGTTGGAACCGATTGTTAGCTCTACTGTTGCAACAAATATCGGATAACACTAACTAAATTACTGTCCCCATACTACTTCTTTAGGACGAGGTTCGACTGTATTAGATTAAGAGCTGCACAACATTTTACAACATTTGTGTAACGATCGCGGGTGATTCTTTGCCGACGGAACCAGATAGACGCACACAATGCTAGTCTGAACCTAGCGCAAGACAGCTTCACTGCAAAACGCAAGCAACGGTCCAAGTTTTGCCACGGCTGTCGGTTCGTCTGCGAACGAGAGAGATAGAGAAAATGGGGAGAGAAAATGGTGTGGCGGAGGAAAGGATGGAGAGCGCTGCGGGGCTTCGATCAAACCGAACCCGCAACCTTGTCGCGGCACGACTGCGACAAGGCGCTTTCACCGCTAACAAAAGAAAGGCCTCGCGTTTCACTGCCACCGCCATCCGAGACGCCCCGGAGCGCACAAGACGAGCACGCACCCAGATAGAGACGCTCGCTCGCGCGCGTGCGCACACCCGTGAACGAGCCAGCGCGACAGGCCGCGATCTTACAATAGTTCCCAAACAACCCCGCGTAGGCGCACAATGGTCGGCGTCCTTCAAAAGAGGCTGAGGAGGGGAGATAACAAGTCAGCTCGAATCGGATCACGCTGCCATTAACAGCAATAGGGACGGCCGGCTCGCTGAAGCCAGCGCCGACACCGACGGCGGCTGAACGTGCTAATGAATGGCGCAGCCGCCGCGGCTGGCATCAACCAAAAAGGACGACTCGCAGTTTGGCAAACACCTCTTTGATAGCAATGCCTTTGTACTAACTCGTTTCAAACGGGTGTTCGCCATCCATAGGGTGTTCTTACTGAACTCGGTGCTTGAGGGTAACTGACGCAAGAAGTTGTAACTATGATTCAGAGAAACCGCTAAGTGAATGATTGAAGTACTTCTCCGGCGTTATTATCTAAGTGGTGAACGCAAAGCACTCAAAATCGGAGCTTCCTCCCCTTTGCGATTCCATTTTTTCCTATCATATCTCCTCGTATGACCCCCGTGGCTTTCTTTCTTCGCGTGTGTACGTTCGCCACCGTTGTTCGCAAAGGGAGTTGTGATTTTTATGCGCCGACCTATGGCGCGCTGAAAACGGAACTGGCGCCGCCACCTCGTTGTCCCACTCCAGTTTCCAGTCGACGAGCAAAAAGGTGCCATTGTGTCGACGTCGAGCACTCCCCCCCCCCCCCTCCCCCCCCCCTCCCCCCCCTCCCCCCCCCCCCCGTGCCCTGGCGTCGGGGGTATGGTGTAGATGGCCCCCGGCAATATGAGTACGTGGGAGCCCAATTTACGTGCGACAGTGTACTGCTAAGTATGAACGGCCTCTCGCGTTGGCTACCGATAAAGCGAACGAGTATTGCCAGGGACTGGGAACCTCAGAGAGGAGGAGGGGAGGAGCCACTTTGTGACAGCTGTCTCGACGCACCACTTTATAAAGTGCGCTTTATCAATGTTCGCCGGTGGCGCCCTTATTATTCTTTCCTTCTAACCATGTCTTTCCTCCGGCACTACACTTTTGTCCGAAAGATTGGTAGCTGTATGTTTATTAAAAATCTGCGACGGCACTTTTTGTAGGCCGATACTTTTTTTGTGTGTCCCTCCCTCACTTTTCAATGTCACCTGCACGCCATGCTGCACGTCATCTGTGTGTGGAGCGATAAAATATATTCTGTGCGGAGGCCGGAGTCAAAAGTTACGTTTGTTGTTCAAGCTCTTTCGAAGGTTGCCAAAAAAGTTCCAGTCAGCGACAATGAAAACCTTTCAGCTGAAGGATGGAATTTGTGGTCTCCATCGAGGATGCATACGTCAGGTTAGGCGTTCGGGTTAGTTTTATTTGTTTTTCTTTTTATTCTGTTGAAAGCTTCCTCCTGCAGTTCTAGCCTTCGGATTTACTGCGTCGCTCATTTACGTAGTTTGGAAATAGAATTCAAAAATATAAAACAGAGGCGGAAAATCAATCGTCCTGCTTCTCTCTTGGGTTTGTATGATAACTAATTTTACACCTGATATGTAATTTATTTGGTTTACACACACCGTACTTATTTAGTGAAATCGGCGTCAGTTCCATTCGTCTTGCAGGCTGTGACTTTTGTGCGCATTTTTTTTTTTGCTTTGTTAGCGTCATGCACTGGCCGATTCATGAAGAACCCTGTGAGTGCGGTGCCGTCATGACATTCATCCAACCGCCATAACTTTCGTAGTTGTCAGAACTGCCATAAGATTGTCATGATTCAGTAACATAGATTAGGGTATGACAAAAAAACAATCAGAATTTCAAATAAAACTCGCCTATATAATGAAAACCAGACATCTATAATGCATATGCGAAACAATAGCTTTGTCAGAGAGGGTGGTTGCACGTATCACAATATTTCCAAATTTTCTTAACTTCAAGGCGTTGCTTTCGATACCCAACAAAACAACACACACGGACAATGCGTGTGAACCCTTTCTCCCCATGCCCATCCCATCATCAGACTTGGTTCGATTAGTTCCTGCACCGTTTTCCCTCCGATTTCTTCATTTACCGATCGATGTCCGTTTCGCAGCTAGAGGAAAAAAATTGAAGCAGTTCCATACGTGAAAGCTGTCGAGAGCGGAGTACTTATTCGTCAAATGGGCTGTGGCGCCCCCTCTCTTGACAAGTTTCAGTATCAGCCTGGCATTGATACCGAAAGTGCTCAGGACAGGGCACCGCACCTCTTGAAAAGGCCTGTAAAGAGACACTGGGTTGAGTTTTTTTTTAACTTGGGGTAGTTATCGGGTTAATTTGTGATTTCTTCCTTATTTTATATCATCGCGTACTTATTTGCAGTCTATCAACGGCAGAATTCGTGGCAACGGCTCAGCGCAAAGATCACCTTTAACACTATGCATATGAGTAACGTGTGCCTCTGTGGCGTAACTGGATTGACATCGGCTTCGTAATATGAGGTACCCAGTTTGTATGTGCTTATTTGTGTTTGTAGTGTCTGTATGAGTTTTTGTGTCTTCGCTTCCTTTCACTTTCGCACCTCTCATGTTCATGTGGAGTAGCAAGCTTAGCTCGCTGCTAGGATGACTTCTCCTCATCATTAAAGGCATTCCTCCCTCCCTCCTCCTCCAGGTTCTATCTCTACCAGGGGAAGCGGTGATCTCTCCGATGCCTCTGTTTGGGTTAGGCTTACAAACCGTCCCGAATTTCGCGGGACTGTCCCGACATTTCATACAACGTCCCGAGTCCCGCACCGTCCCCGTCGGGACAGCTATAGTACCGGATTGGTTCTGGACCGTCCAGTTAGAAATTTTGATGTGATCCAACGTACGCTGGACAACGCGCGTATAGCTAAGTAAGGAACACGAAGTTAGCACGAACGTGTTTCGAAAGCTGAACTTCCGCGTTAAGTGCGACAACTTTTACGAGTACATTCTTCAGCAAGAGCAATTGTGGCGAGCAGAATGTAGCCAGATGAAGTGCCACCTCAAGAGGTTCCAACAATAAATAAGTAATGACTTTGTATGGAAGATATACCGCAATGAAAAATGGCAGCATCTCCACTCCCTGGATGGTGGCGAGGGTGCGGAGTACGGGGACTCGAAATGACATCCAAGTTGCGCCCCGAGTGACATCCGATTTGCGCCCCGACCGTCATTCGATTTGAGCCTTGAGTTTAAGCTTGATTATTCCCTAAATGAAACTGCAAATCACGGCTCAAATCGAATTTCGCTTGATTTTCGCTTGATGGTGGTGTGCGCACGAATGGACGCGGACGGACATTGGGAGGTCCTAAGGGTCTCCGCACCGTTACAGGCGAGGGAGTAAGCCGTTTGACTCTCGGGTCCTAACTCACGGTCGTAGCCCAATGGGTAAGACGACTGACACTAACGCTGTCTGGTCTACCAGACACAGGTTCGAATCCTGCCGGTGCGTGTGCGTTTTTTTGCGTTTGTTAAGGCTATGCGCACGGACGCAGACGGACATTGGGAGGTCCTAAGGTACTCCGCACCTAAAAAACTGACTTCGTTCGTTCCTTTCCTATGTCAAAGTACGCTATCACTCCCCCCGCACCGACTTCCTTCATTGACTAATTGGTAACCGTAGTTTGGGTGCGTAGTTCCGCGTGATTACGGTGGCTAGACCCCATGACCCTGGACGAGCTACGATGGCAAGCCGGGCCCCTGAAGTGCTCCGCACTCAAAAATTGAGTGCCGTTCTACTCTTTCAATGCAGATGACCATCGGAGCTGTTTGTGAGTGATTAGTTGTATACAAACCCCCTTCAAACCACGCCGTTACGCCTTTGAAGCGCTCAGCGGGACTATAACCACGCCCACGTCTTGTGTTCCCCCGTCTCGAGATATTCGGTGTTCCAACGGGCCACGCGCTTACGCTTGGCCGCCGCGGCCTGACCGTCGTCGGTGCTCTCCATCCCCCGCCTTCACGCACATTGCCGCATTTTTATTCTTTATAAGTAGGCTTCACTGTGCAACACGCAATGTGAAAACGCCAGCTTACAACGGCCAAGCTTACCCCGATCTTCTTAAAGACGGCTTCACATACAACATAAATGCATCCCTGAGAAGACATTTGTCCAAGAGGCAATATACGAATACCTCCACAGGCGAACAGGTGGATGATGGAAGGGAGTAGCTGAAGTGGGGAGGAGGTCTGCGAACGCAAAAGACGGGAGAGGTAGCCTACAGCTGCTCGGTTGTGAAAAAAAATTGTAGATTTACTTTATGGCAGTAGAGTTACCGATAAGCTTCACCAAAAAACAATAAACTCGATTAACTTACAAGGGCAGCAAGGTTAACTTCTTTGGTAACGCCTGCAGTGAAAACACTCGTGATGCGAACGTGAAATGATATCACGTGAAGTGGTATCAACAGAGGGAGCCTGACATAAAATTGCGTAATTGCAATGCAATGACGTACCAGAGGGTACGCACTCAACTATTAAAGAGAGCATAGAGACAAAATGTAACTTTTTCAGTCTGAAAGAACTAGCATTTGATAGCTCACTCTGCGCCATTCCAGCCACGAAAAACTTTTCTAACAAAAAAAAAACCATAATAATGGCGAAATTTTAAATTTCGCGCCAGAGTAGCATAACATGGACAGAAGTGACAAAGTACGGGGCAGCAATAAAAACATTACTATAAGTGTGTTAAAGAAACCGTGCAACACTTTTTCAACTTTTCTCTATATCTTGAATGCTTTCATAACGTAGTCAAAAAACACATCCAGTACTTAGATTAGGGCACCACAAAGTACCTCAGCCAAAAATAACTGCTGTGTGCCCGTCACATACCTTGAAAAGTCGCTCAAGATATCTTTCTCTCTTTCCCGAGTCTTGGCGTTCTTTGAGCGCTCGAATTATGGCATTACAGCAATGTAGCGGCTGTTGGCCGCTTCCTTTGTGTTGCAGTGATTAACGCATTCGATAGCCACTTTAGAAAAAGCCACAAAGCAAAGCATAAACGGAGGGCGAATAGTTCTGCTGCGATGAGCAAGTCAAGGAAATCCCGCAATGCCACTCTGGGCTGTTGATAACTATAGATTCGAGAATGCTCCCAGACACGAAGGAAAGAGTGACGGCGTTTATCGGAAGTGTTGCAGAGTCCCTTTATCTGCACATTAGCATTCAAGGGATGCGATAAAACTGAAGTAGAGGCTTCACTAAAATAACCCAGTCATGTTTTTTTGGTGATGGTACAAGTCGGCGGCCGACATTCGCACAAACAAGATTCTGTGACGTCATAGAATAGTTGCTAGAAAGTGGCCTGAGAGTCGCCACCGCTTAATTTGGTTTGCCCAGTATATCCATTATTTTTTTTTTTAAGTGTGCGACTAATTTGTTATCCACACAGGCAGTTTTTTTAATGAAACAAACTTGCACGTTGTCTTCATGGCCCCTTTAAGTCGTGCGGCCGAAGAGGAGCTGAAACTAGCACGGAAGACCCGTAAAAGACAAAGGCGAAAGTGAAAGCAGCTTGGTGAGATGATTGCTTAACAATCTTGATTGTTAAGCAATCATTAGCAAGGCGGTCACTCATGAGCCAGATAAGCAAGATGATTGCTTAACGTACTACAATCAGACGTTCTGCCGTTCTGTCAGTTTTTGTACCAGTGGGAACTCTTCTTGTATTGCGTAGGAACAATGAAACATTAAGAAAACTAGAAATGACGCTAAAGTACGGGCCAAAAGTTGCCGACACTCCGACATAACGACATGTTCGAACTGTGTGGAGCAGTTTTGCATAAGGGTTTAATGAGCGGGTGTCGGTCGCGACCTTTTGCTCTACTTGTAATGTGCTTAGCATACTCCCTGTTTTCTGAATAGCATGTGTAAGCATGACAACAGAAGGATGAAACGTCTTATATTGTGTACCAATTTTAGGTTAGAAACACCAGATGAAAACTTTTTTTTGAAGCCCCGACATTTCCTTTTCTCAAGAGGAAATGTTTGTCCTGCATTTTTTTAGCAACCGACCGGCAAATCATGCTCAGCTGCATATTTTGCTTCACATTTTCCTTTCGTTTTTTGCCGATTCCTGTGACAGAGGAATGTTTTTCTTTTTTTGTCGACACGCCCCACCCTTTGCTCACACCATTAAAAAAGGCAAAAATAATGTGCGGTTAGACGACCGAACAGCACACTTTTCACGGGACCTCTTCAGCTGTCATTCGGTATAGGTATCGGCACCCGAAGCAAAGCTATCCGTTGTTAGTCTGCGTTCGTCCACATCCTCCTCCCTGCATCCCGCAGCCACCTTCTCCTGTGTCCGTCCCCATCCTTTCCCGCGTTCTCCGCATACTTGTCAGTACGAACTCCAGCTAAAGGCCGATTCACTCCATTACAAGTCCGTTTCCGCAGTCCACCCTCGTTCCCGACTCCTCCGAGCACCAAAGACCTACACTTCCAGCGTTTGGCGACAGCAGCAAGAGGCTATACACGCCACGGAAAGAAGGGTTCTGGTGGCGGGCGCCCCACTCGACGAGAGTTTAATTAAAAGCCCTGCCTCTGGAGCCTAACGAGTCTGTTGTGTACATTGACGAGAGGGCTGGCTGTGGCGAGACCTGCTCCTGGCACGGCCACCGAAACAAGTGGCCCGGCAAGAAGAAGTCCTCGTCGTCGTACACCGGTTAGAGAGTCGAGTTTTCGGGGTTCGATCGATGCCCCTTTTTCCGGCGAAACTCCGACTACTTTACGCCCTCTTTATGCGAAACCCCTTAGCGCGTCGCCACGCGCATCTCTGCTTTTCTCGCTGTCTCTCTCGCTCGCGGAAAGTGCAGGAATCGCGCCTCGCTGTCCGCGGCATGCGGCGCAAGTCTTGTTTCCTGGTCGCCATCGCTTTGCCGTGTCTCTAAGCCACGCCTTTCTTTGGCCCGACCCACGAGCGAGCGGTACACCGAAAAGAGTTAATTACTTTCCCCGTCGTTTCACGCGCGTTTTGGTTTCGCGTTCAGTCGCCCGAGTTAACTTTTCCGCTTGCGTCGGAGGTTGTTTATAGGAGCTAAGTCGATGGGAGGGAGGGGCTTTGAAATCGGCCGCGTTGCATACGGGCTCGTTCGGCGTTCGCTTTTGAGTCGTGTCGGGCAGCTCGTTGTCTCTCCTCACCCCTCACCTCCCCCTCACCTCCCAACAAATTTTCGCACCCCATAAAGTTGCACTCACTGCTGCGTATGGAGCCGAAATTTTTTAATCTCCCATCTCGTCAGTATGTATTGATGTTGATGTGGGTCAACATCTATAGGTTGTGTGGGTCAACCTATTGATGTTGACCCGCACAGTTCTCACAGGCAGGCATTCGGAAAAGGGTAGTCGTAAGCACTGTTGTTACACTAACTACCCATTTTCCCTAGCGACCCATTCGTGACGTCGTGTAGCGTCTACGGCAGGCTCTCGTTATTGGCGGTGAGCGCTAGCACGGGCGGCGCTGCGGAGCACGCCTCTGTGACGTCGGCTTAGGGATTCTCGCATTTGTCGTCTGCTTCACTCGGGCTCGCTCTGTGTGCTGTTTCTTTGCGCGCGGTTGATTTTTTGTGCTTGTCCGCCGCAGATCTCGCGTATGCGCAACTTTTTTTTCGTAACAAAAGACTTATAATCGCATGAACTAGCTCAAGGAGTGATTTTAAGTATAGTTTCTGACACCGCTCCGGAAAAAAACTTTGCCGGCGTCGCCCATGCATTGCTGCGAAGCTGGTCCTGTGCGGAGCGTGAAGATTCGGAGCTAGGCGTCAGCTTTTGTATTCAGCAATCTTTTGAACAAAGGTAACAGCCGGAGTCTGACAACCGACAACTGCGAAAATGGAAGACCAAAACAAATTCCAGGCCTTCGGAGCTGCCGGCTTTGGCAGAAGGCATTACGATTCCAGCTAATCGTATGTAAGGTAAAACAGATTTGGACACCTTGCCTAACGCTCGAAACTATTGTATCAAGTCACTCTACGTTGTCACGGCATGAAAGTGTGCCGGCATGCACTATGGGGCACAAATAATGTAAGTTGATTTACAAATAACCTGCTGTGTGTATGTAGGCGCGTGCTGGTTTTATACCAGGCTTCTAACCAGTATGGAGGCTTATTGAGCAAAACGAGCGACCTGTATGGCAAACATACAGTAAGACTATGTTTGTTCAGATTTGGAGGGATATTTCGGTAAATTTGCCACAGCCATATCATCCCAATATTAAGATAGGCGTTGTAGTAAAACTGCACTCAAGAGGAGGAGTACGAGGAGGAGGAGGAGAAAACTTTAACAGTAAACTCGAGCTGGTTCGTGGGCAGGCTCCTCAGTCCAAGACGATAGAGTAAGAGTAATTTTCTTCAATTCATCGAACGTCATCCAGAGTAGGCCAGGATTTGTTCTTTGCGACTGAAGGGGTTGGAAAACAATAAAGAGCTGTTTGGACATATTCATCGATTTCGAATTGTGTTATACTGAAAAACGACATGTATACTATTTATTGCGTTCGTTAGCAAGCATATCAAGCCTTCAACACCGTAATCATGTCATAACTGCTCGGGTTGAGATTGAGTTCATTACGATAACGATAGTTCGATAGAACTTCGGTGCACAAAACCCGCCTTCGAGTACTGTGGACAATGTTCACTGCGCCGTTTCGCGGTGGCGTATATAGTACAAACCTTCTCATTGCATTTGCATGTGAATAAACAACGCACGCTGAGGGTATGTACTTTTGTACGCAGCCATAAGGAAAACCCTTTTCTGAAGAAGGTACTGTATACCTTACAGCTATCCATTCGAACTTTGTGAACCTCACAAAGATCCCCAAACCTCCTAGGACGTTTGGGACGGAGAAGAAAAATTAATGTGTTGGGCGCAGAAAAAAACATTCATCTAACACAAGTCAACAACAACGAAAGAAATAGAAGACACCCGTTTTATTTCCTTCTGTGCGACCCGCTGCTTGGTGCGTAGCATTAGACTGTGGAGTCTTCATAAGAGCATCTCAGAAATAGTTTAGGGAAGCCTACGCATTTTGAATACTTATATATCGAGGAGCTCTGAGCACTGAAACTCTCAAATACGCTAGATAGTACGAGGTACACACGATCGTCTGAGCGATGCTCTATCGAAGTCGTTCTCTCTCTCCTCGCGTGTTGTAAACTTGTGGGGGATAAAGCATGAAATTATGCAGAGCTGTAAGAATTTGACTGAAAATACGCTTTTTAAAGCACCAAAGCATCAAAGCGGGCGATTTCTAGCACAGGCACTGCTGCCAGTCACAAGCGGACGACCGCAGCGCGGGTGTAGCAGCGGCGCGAATGTAGCAGACGACAGCAGAGCGAGTCCCTAAGCCGACGTCAGAGCCAGGGGGCGCCACTCAAACATCTCACCGCCAATAAAGTTAACGGCGACAGCATGAACTGTTAGTAACTGTACCCACAAGCGACTGCTCAACACCTCCAGTTCTACCACGATGGGCTCGGGTGTTCTGGAAGAAACGCCGGACACGGTCTGGCTACGCTTACACTTACGATTATGTCACTGGTTTGCGGCTGTGGACGTTCAATGGCGTTGCAAGGTTCCAATACTAGCAGTTTCGTCATGACAGAGTCACCATTTGTCTAACGGGGAAGAGGTATCAACAATCCGCCTCCTAATTATTGTTTTCGGAAAGCGCCGTGCTCACACTGACTCGCATTAAACACCGTCATGTCAGGGTACCCCGCTGCGAGCACTGAAGAAAACCACGCGGTCGACACAGTCACGTTGACCGCGTTACGGTGATTGGTGAGCGATGCGGCCATAGCGAGACATTAATAGGATAAATACCCTACGCCTGTGAGCGTTGCCTGTAAGCGTAGCCTGTGAGATAACACGAGGAATGTCAAGAAAGAGGACCAAAATGAACGTCACTCCTCTTGAATCCACGATTAACTTTTATGAGGAACAGCGAAACGACTTCAGTGAGAAGCATGACAACCATCCCTACCTTTTATGATTTTCACCATGAGTTGTGCTGTTTTATTGATCTGTTAATGATCACAATGTTAATGTTTTGTTAATCAATTTCTATGCTGAAAGCTGTCTTCACCTTATGCCTAAGTGTTCTGAGGTAAAACAACAAAAGACTCGTAGTTAAACCAATCCGGCGTGGGCTTTCAATGCGATAGCATTTGTGTAACTATTTGCAGTGTTCGTTTTCTCTTGTTTGCTTTTGTTTGCTTTCTTTAAATTTCTTTTTTCTGTTCCGTGCTATAAAATGCTGTTACCCACCCCCTCTGTAGCGCTTTACAGGCCTTGGGGTATCCAAATAAATAAATAAATAAATAAATAAATAAATAAATAAATAAATAAATAAATAAATAAATAAATAAATAAATAAATAAATAAATAAATAAATAAATAAATAAATAAATAAATAAATAAATAAATAAATAAATAAATAAATAAATAAATAAATAAATAAATAAATAAATAAATAAATAAATAAATAAATAAATAAATAAATAAATAAGTGGACCACTGAGCAGCAAAATTCGCCTCCCGGTCGGTGTCGGTAGCAGAGAAACAGGTACTTAAATGGCGATGACGCCAAGGGAATAAAACTTTAAAAAAATATTTTAAAGGAAAACTCGGCGAAACAAGAATGTTAAAAGTAAATTAATTTATATAACCGCACGTTAAAGCTGAATATTGGCACAACAACGTACCCACTCAGCTGGATTTCGCGAGTGACGATGACAGCTGCCTTCATAAGCTGACGGGCGAATCACTAATTTCCATGTGGCGGCAGCGTCAACACAGCCAAACCAAATTTTCACATGCCGACCTAGCGGAATTGGTCAGTGGCGATGACTCCTGCATCATAGGCTCACGGCTGATTCATGAATCTGATTGGTTGCGAAACCACCCCAACCACTCGAAAAAAAAAAAAAAAACTCTGCGGCGTTAAATCGTAGAATATAGCTTTCGCATTCGAAACTCGTAAGAAGTGCGTAGGCGTCCTCGAACTGTTTCAGATGCGAAGCATCTCTTACTCGGAGCTGTGTGCCTCCCTCCCTCTCTCGTTGTCGTTGTCGTCCGCCGTCCGCACTCTACTGCGCATGCGCGTATCTTCAGCCCCGTCAGCGTTCGGGCTGACGTCAGCGCAGTCCACTATAAAAAGAAATAGTTAGGCGCCCGGTGTCGATCCCACGACTCTCTGGCCGCAACGGGAGGTACGTGGCGCTCTTCCCACTGCCCTACAAAGCGACAAGGGAGCATATGCTACGAACGCGCCTTATGTCCTTCACTCATTCAAACTACGTCAAGCAGCTACTGATACAACGGAGGCACGCGAAGCTGAACGTCAACGGAAACGACGAACTGAAAACTAATGGGAACTTCAGTCGACAACATGGCTGCTTCGCATACAATAGGGTTCCCCTACGAGAAGGTGGTGTAATTTTTCTTTTTGCCGTTCTCCAAGGTCATTTCAGTTATTAGTTAGTGTTCTTCTTGCCTCCTCCACTTACGGTTGCATCTCCCCCTTTTCCGCTTTCTCTTTCTTCCCTCCTAGTTGCATTCAATATACATCAGGGGCTACTTGGCACAGAATTTATTATTATAAGGTTGTGCACAGAGTGCCGTCCGACTGTACTATAAGCACTCCACTAAAGTGACGTCCATGGGCGTGCTGATGAAAAAACACAGCGTCGGTCAGTGCTGCGCTTTCCATTAACGTAACGTAAACAAGCCTAACAAACAGAAAGAAAAATAATTTAAAACACCATAAACTTACCTTAGCCTTGACAGTTAAAATAAAAACAAGATGTAAAAATTGCCTCCATCTCCCCGCGAGGGAACCCTGGTGTGATGCGGCGCATCTGGGGGTTTAATTGGCGTTTCCATTGGGTTGGTTCTCTACATCGCGGGAAACGTATTGTGAACGCGTAGGATGCCTTCCATTACATACGGATGTTCTCATACACGGGACGATGGAGGCAATTTTACATTTTCATGCCCATGCATACGCGAAATGATAGAGTACGCGTGTTTTAGCGGCCACCACCCAGCGCGATACCCGCTTTATATTCACAGCGCTTGAAGGAGAGGAGACCGCGGAGGAGAGTCGTGCATGCGCGCACATGCGCACCGGAGCAGCTGTTAACGCAGCGTTAACGCAGCGAAGAGCGCGCCAACCAAGCGCGCCAGCTGTCGTTATGCTAATGCGCCGGAGTGAGAGTGTTGCACACAGCTCTGGGAGAGGCGAACGCAGGAGGGCTGCGGACGGACGCCGCCGCCGACGACGACGACGCAGGAGGGACATGCCTCAGAGCAAAAGATGCGCCGCATCTAAAAAATAAAGCAGGCGAGATCCAGAATCGAGCCGCCGTCATCGGGAGTAGGAAGCTAAGACGGAACCTCAAAACTACAATGGCATTTGTGAGTGTGAGTGTGAGTGTGTGCGTGTGCGTGTGTGTGTGGGCGTGTGTGTGTGGGCGTGTGCGTGTGGACGCGTGGGCGTGTGCGTGCGTGTCTGTGTGCGTGTGCGTGCGTGCGTGCGTGCGTGTGCGCGTGGGTGTGGGTGCGTGCGTGTGTGTGTGTGTGTGTGTGTGTGTGTGTGTGTGTGTGTGTGTGTGTGCACGCGCATGCGTGGGTGCGTGTGTGTGTGTGCGCGTGGTGCGTGTGTGTGCGTTCGTGCGTGCGTGCGTGCGTGTTCCACATGATATTTATTGCACTGCAGGTCAACGTATGAAAAGATATTTACAACGCATATCAAAAAGTATGTACAGGTCCGCGCAGAAGTAAACGGAGCACGGGAGCGGTGGCCGAACTGCATCGCTGCGCCGCGTATGGGCACCGACGGGAACCATGGAGCGGCCAAAGAGTGTGTTCGCACTGCCCCCGCCGCCATACCTGATATGTTTAATCGACGCTCTGCTGGCGTGTCATGCTGGGCGAGCCGGTCTTCAAAGGCAGCGCTGGGCTATAGCGAGGCGCTGGTTGCATTGCCGCTCGCAGGCATCAGAGGCGAACGAATAGCTGGACGAAGCTGCGAGCGCCCGGAAACGTGCCTCGTTGCGCGCTGTAAAGGGCGGTATAAAATTGTAGGCCGCTGCGGTTTGACATAGCATGTCATTGCGATATAATTAATTGTAAGCCGGCAACAAAATTGCCATGTACAATATAGAAAGCACGTTCACAGACATCTCCGTTGTTCGACAAAGAAATCTCGCTTACGAGATTTCTTCTTTAATGTTGGGTTTGTCCCAAGTTATTGCTGCCGGTCAGTCCAGGTCTGTTCTGAAGAAAAGGAAATAAAAAACGTTCATACGGTGGAAATTCTGTATTAGAGAACATCGTAAAGAATAGGTACATTCGTTGCATGCTATTACAGCATGCCTCATTGGGCGCATATTTTGTTGCCGCAAGCAGGGGATACCGGTCAGGGCAAGAGCCATTTTGGTCGTACACATCTTTAAGATTAATGGTCATTTGCCAAAAGTGTGATCTGGAAGAAACCATAGGCTCAGCGTGTCTATCCAGCATTCGCGTTTTTCATAAACTATGCCGAGCGATTAGAAAAAAAAAAGCAATAAAGTGGCAGACGCTGTGGCCTGTATCAGCCTAGTCTTAAAAATTCGAATATCGTCGGACGGCACTCTAGCCTTGGCTAGCGCTGAGATGGAGTGCCGTCGGCGGCACTCTATAATAAACACTGCGTTATTATGAATAAACCCATAACATTTTGTTGCGGCGATTCTCATGTTTTCTTACTCTCGATATGCCAATCTTGAAGTCATGGCTTCGTTTCTGCATGGGCTTTCTGAAAGAAGGTAGGATGTAACCACGGTTTTTTTTTTGTGTGTGTGTCTGTTTGTGCCTGTGTTTTTATCTCAGTTGGTCATAACCATTCATCGATGCTTCAGGAGCACTACCCGCGGTGATGGCTAACCAGGAGAATCACAGCACGGTTGTAGAGTCACTAACAAATGAAACGCGAACACGAAAATATGAACCAAAAAAACACAAATAGCGTGATTCGTTTCAATGCAAGCCAAATTGTCACGTGACTTAAGTACAGTACGAAAGTTGGGAAAATTGGCTTTTCAAATATACCAATAGCGCGCCGTTATTTGACCTCAACGAACAGTATTTTTCAATTGCGCTCTTTTTGGTTCATATTGTTCTGATCGCATTTCATTTGTCAGTGACTGTACTTGCTTCCCACTGCGCATTGCTTGCGTACAACTACAGCAAAACCTTGCTATAACAAAATAGCTTTCTTGAAAATTTTCGCTGTATTCGAAGCATCCCCCCGCCCCTTGTAGCCCACCATTCGCTCTTCTAACAAAGCACCGCTTACAACGAACACATGAGTCCGGTCTCGAGGACTTCGTTATATTAAGAGCCTACTGTAATTATATACATAAATGTATTCTTATTAAGTTTTTGTTCAGTCCGTATGTGGGGTTAAAGAAGCTTTCTGTAAGAAAAAAAAACCGTATCGTTATTTTCTGGGGCACGCAAATTCGCTCCCATATGCTCCCTTCAAACGAAACCATCCCTGTCGTCGTCTTCAGCGATGCGAAATGATTTCCAGAATGAGCGGCTACAGCGGCAAACGCATTCGCAGGTAACAAACCGTAATGTGACCAAAAATACTAACAACAAGCGCACTGCGTGGCACCGCGTTCGCGTCCCCGAAGGCACACCACACGACAAGAAAAAGTCGGAGGGAGGAGGGGCATAAACTGGTGGATGGTGGGGGGATGATAAAGACGAGTTACAGTTGGACAAATCGAGTCGGGAAAGCCATGCGTGCATCCATAATAGTATCCCGCTGTATTCTTTCCGATGGACCGCCGAGGGGCGTCGCGCAGGTCCCGCACCCTCCATGTGCACTCGCATGACGAGACTGCCAGTTTTGTCCTTTGTGGACGAGATTCCCAGGAAGTCATTGATAAGAGGCATGCGCGCGCGATCGGAGAGCGAGTGACTCGGCCGAAACGTCGCTCTCGTCGTCGAACCTTTGTGTGTCGCCGCCTCGCCTGACTGACTGCTCGGAGCGTTTTGGCAAGCGTTGAGAAAAGAAATGCGTCCGGGAGCTGAGAATTTTTTTGAACTATTCAATTTTCCCGCCCCTTCGCTTTCATGCAGGAAGTTGCGGCGACAATGCGGAGGACGTCCCGTGGTTGCTTTACTGCCTGCTCCGAAATCAAAGAGAGAGGGGAATGAATGTTGGGTCCACACAACGTACAGGACAAGGCCTGAGAAATAAACCCCAGTTGATTTTCAGCTTCTTAGTGGCCGGGACTGAATGACATCACAGGAGAGGGAGTAATGAACTAACTGGGGAGAGGCAAAAGAAGAGACGGTGTAGTTTTCTTCGGCCGGCCGCGCCCCGGCTTCAACGTGCGGCTCTGCAACCGAGAGCTCCAGTAGCTTCCGCCGTCCGCCACAGTGCAGAGCTCTCGGCGGGGTAGCTATCGCGCCTGGCCGATCAAAGCGGGTCGCCGACGGCCGAACAATGGGACGCTGGGAGGCTGCGGGAGGGCTCGGTCTGAAGAGGATCTCCTGTCAAACACGTGGGGCTATTATCGCAGTGATGAGCCGTGCGAGTCGCTCAGTGGCCGTGTGATGTCGTTTATACGTGGGCGCGCGCGATTTTAAAGCCGCCTACCGGACCCTGGTATACGGGAAAGCGGGCCTTCAAAAACGACGTAAGAAACACGTACGCGGTTGGGGTTGCGGCGCGTAGTAACGATTCGTTGCGGCGGAGTGAGTGGTTCAGGGTCAAGGGTATAAAGTTAACATTTTGTAACATTATGAAACATTTTTTACCCGTACCACGATTTCCTGTACGGTAAGCAGTTGTGGGCGCTACGTATGTTGTATTCGGATGGTCGTTTTAGAGCGCTCTGGAGCACTCCGGAAAGCGACTCCGAGTTCGGGTGGTCGAATCGAGCGCTCGACGTATGTTCGGTTGTTCGTCTCAGAGCGTCGTCCTCCATTCCGAGTGCCTCCGATCGACTGCTCTGACTCCGAAGTGGGAGTGCCGCCGAAATCTGGACGTGATCGGGTCACGTGACCCCGGCCACCGCGGCTCGCCCATACTCGGCCTAGCCAGCGGTTTGTTGTGGGAGTATTTCGACTTTTTTGCTTCTCGTGCTATTACTGAAGGCATCTACGCATCACGTTGAAACGGCGACGCCTATTGAGTGTAGGGGAACAGTCTCCGTTGCTTCTGCGGCATTCTGCAGCATTAGGCAGCTCGATGTCGACGCCGAGGAGGACAGCAGCTCAGACGACGAAGGCTCGCACGTTTACGCGACGAAGTTCGCCGAACTGTTCGCCGCACCGCTTCCTGTGTTCAAAGGGCAGGAATTTCACAACTTTGGCTTGCAGCTAACGCGTCCGATCTGGAGGCCGCCATTTGTTCAAACACCTTGGCCGGCCTGGCTGTTTGCAGTTGCCGTGTTGGCCGCGCCGCGGCGCCACGGTCGCGTTCTGCTTCAAGATGTCCAAGATCGGGTACGCGTTCGGTTGGGGAGCGGTGACTCTAGCTCGGATTGGGGGAAGCAGCGCATCGGCGTGCTCCGAGTCGGATTATCAGAGCGACCACCCGAATGCAGCATTAAACAACGCAAGCCGGTTCCGAAGAATTCAGTCATACGTTCGCGACATGAAGTTTGATTTAATTTTGAACAGCTTTTTTTTTTGTAGTGCAGTGTGACACGTTGGCACAGGTAGCCCCTTTACGTCTCACACATGTATGTCACGAGTCAGTATGTAGCCTGGGTGGATGCCGCGACATGCCCATGTGGATATGCAACCAAGGAGGCTGAGGTGCATACGTCGCACATCGGTGTGTTAAGTTTCACGCTGCCCGACTTCCTCTATACCTCGTAGAAAGGTAAATAAACTGCCAGTTAACAATTTCCTTACCGCGGGACATTAACCGATGTTTAGTGGTCTAAAAGAACACTTTTTTTAAATACATATTGGTTGATTGATTGATGGTGGGGTTTAACGCGCCGACGCAACGCAGGAGATGAGGCGCGCCGTAGTGGAGGGCTCCGGATTAATTTTGACCACCTGGGGATCTTTAACGTGCGCCGAAATCTCGTACACACGGGCGTTTTTGCTTTTCGCTTCCTTCAGAAAAGCGGCCGCCACGGTCGAGAATCGAACCTGTGACCTCGTGCTCAGCAGCGCAACGCCTTAGCCACTGAGCCACCACGGCGGGTAATACATATTGGTGAGGAACTAATTGCAGCGACATAAAATGCAGAGGATTTAACGCCCTTTCTAACAACACTAGTTTTTAAAATGTTTTTGTATTTTATTATCTTCTTTGCGAACGAAATACAAAATTCAAAATTTTTGTCAACTATTCGTAGAAAAGTGTAAAAAAAGGAGTTGTGTATAACAAACCACCGGTAGTAGAAAAAATTTCGAATATGCATTTTGTAGGGAAACATTTTAAAAATACGTGCTAGAAAAAATGTTGACTTGCGGGAACAGTTTATCAGATATAAATAAAAATGTTAGCACGCAACGTGCCACAGTCTTGCGGGGAAGCCCAACCTCCATTTCAAAATGCGCAATTTTGGGTGGTTCTCTGAAAGAAATATGGCGGTTTGACATTATAAAAAGCGCCAATTTGTCCCCACGTGGCGTAAAAACATCTTGCCAATGACTGAATTTGTATTTACGGCCAGCACAGTATTCGAGAAAAGTACGCGATGCGGAAAAATTTGCATGGAATTGAAAATTTGATTTCGATTGCATTTCGCACAACTTATAAAATGCGCAGTGCGATTTTGCACTCGTCGTCACAAGTATAAAACGACTGCCATTATTTGCTGCGAAGGAAAGCAAGTGATCTCCTGTGCCCGTCGGTATTGCGGGTTTAAAAAAAGGCGGAAACTTTCACGTGGACATTGTCGGGAAAAAAACTTTACCATCCCTTTTTTTACGAAAGTTGAGGGAAGCGCCAAAGCTTTCTTGTATCGTCAGAACGTTCGCTAAAAGTGCACCAATCCTTCGCTGAAAGTGCGTACAATCGACCTTCAAACTTTCAAAGACTCAAATATCAAGCGAAGAGCGAACCAACGCGACGATTTTTCGCGCCGTAAGTAAGCGCGTCTATGAACGATGTAAATGCATACCCCTTCGTGGTTTATGAGATGAAGGTATACGATTGTACTCCTCCTTCGGGTTCTATGCGTAACGTTGTCTTATCTAGAAGCGTTCCTTTTTTCCGATTTTATAGTAAACGTTTTAACACGATGCAAGCCCGGTTTCACGCATGTGCCGTGTGTCCAGAGTTCTTATCAGAGCTTTTCGGTCGACCAACCGGTCTATGGGGAAATGCATTAGTTTTTTTTTTTTACAGGAGGCTATCAGTCCCACGAAGAAAGCTTTAGCTGTAATAATTCTTAGACCGCATTGCCAATACTGAGCCTTATAAAATTGGCTTCACTGCCACGCACACGAGCATTGCTCAGCAGACATTTTTTTTTAATGTATAATCGAGGAGGCCTTACTTGAAAATGTGAAAACCCTGACGCCTTATGTTAGCGACATTTTCGTTTACGGCGAACGTGTGACACTTATATTAGGGTTCCACAAGGTACCCAGCCCAATATTGCTGCTCTTTGCCCATCAGTTAAATTGGAAGCTTGCTAAAAAGATTTTTATCTCTTTCCCGGTCTTGGCATTGTTCGACCGCTGGAATTACGTCATTACAGCGCTGTGGCGGCTGTTGGCCGGCTTTCGTTCAGTTGCAGCTATGAACGCATTCGATAGCCACTTTAAAAAGAAAGTCACAAAAGCAAAGCCGAAACGGGGGGCCTATCTTCTGCGATGAGCAAAGCGCGCAGTGCCACTCCGTGTTGGCGATGACTGTAGCCTTTGCAGTGCTTCCAGACGAGAAGGAAAGCCTGAGAGCGTTTATCGAAAGTGTTGCAGGGTCCCTTTAAAATAGCTGCATAGTTGTGCGTGATGGAAGAGCAATTTCACGAAAAGAGGCTTTTTCAGGTTGGGCTTTTTTTTTGTTTTCGAGCGTTTGGGCTTCTCGTAATTATGGTGCAAGTTCCGAATCGACGAAAAATACGTATGCACGTAACGTAACGCTTTCCATTTTCTCTCTTTTGGTTCCACTAAACTTTTTTGCTTCCTGTAGACAGTTCTGAATTATTTTATTTTGTTGATGTTCATGTTGCTGATTGATGGGGAGTGAAGCAGACTTCGATGAATTTTTTTTTTCTGGTACCCTTAGTGCGATAGCTGATGTGTAGTGTTTTCCCCCGTTATAACCCTGCTATTCGCCTGCCTCGGCGCGTATTGGTCGTACGTATCAAATTCGTATTCTCTACGTCCGGCCAACTGTAACTACGTTTTTAGATGCTTTCGGGTTGCATAGTTAATTTGTAACTCATTTTTTGTCATTTACTATTCGTCTTGTAAAGATGGGGGGAGGGGTACTACATGTATAGTACGGAGTGCGCCCTAGTCGAGCCTCGTCATAACGAAGCAGTATCTGGACACTAATTTAGTTCGTTATAACCGATATTCGTTGTAACAGTAGAGTTAAAAATCGGCTCATACCAGTCGTCAATCCGGTTTCCGCAAAAAAAAATCCTTGATACAAAAACGCATTATTTTGAGATTCGAGCTTACTATAAACAAGGTAACCCTTACCTTTCTCCTTGTGGCATTTCAAGCTCAATGAATCGGAACACGAAACCTGAAATTACAACAGAACGAAGTTCATTTGACAAAAAAATGCCTGTTTTCTTACTTTTTCGGAGAAACTTGTGATCTCCGTCTGGTGGCTATTCACAACACTGGGAAGCATGAAGTTTTCCAGTGTCCACAAACAAAAAGGCCTTTTCTACTTTTGCAGTTTCGGACGCCGGGAGTGGGTTCTCAGCCTACTGGTAAAATATTTCTTCGTTATATCTGATATTGCGCGCGCTCTCACGGTTTCAATTTCGTTATAAAAGAATACGTGTCATTAAAAATGAAGCATGGGCAACCAAAGTTCGGATTTAGTTCGCTATAGCCGATAATTTGCTATATCAGTGTTCGTTATAACGAGGTTCAACTGTACATGACACCCTGCAGCGACCATTAAGAAAGTGCCACAACAGAGTTTGACCATGTGGAAGTAATGCTTTGGCGCTCATCATTTACTCTTCGGCACATAGGCTTAATATTATGCCCGGTGGGGATATGGCCGATAAGCGTTGTGTCTCTGCTTTATTTAATTGTGATGCTAGCAGCGACAATAGTTTTTCTCGTCTTTATCTGGTAAAATATTGCCTAATTATTAGCGTATTTTTCAGCGCTTCCCATTCCGATGGCCGTTTGTTCTATATTTCGTTTCTGTCTTTCTACAATGCTGAGCAGTAATGATTAACTTGGTTCGCGAGATTTCAACTTACAGAAAATGTGAAAAAGGCGCTCAAGAAAAAAAAAAAAAACGGTGAGAGACGGAGGCTTCGGTCGAATAACCATCTATACACTAAATAATGGAGATAACGTGCTCGAAAAACCTGCCATATTATTCTCAGAAAGCCTCATGACTTTGAAGGCAGAACCGGCTTGGAATAATATCAACGTTATTTTAGTGCACAAGAAGGGAGGTGTCAAAGAGTTTAAGAATTGTGGACTCACCAGCGCGTACTCTCTCCTGTGTACAAGTTGTTTACAGGGTTATAGTTAACTGCATTAGTGACGCCCTAGATTCTCAACAACGTCGGGAGCGGGCTAGATTTGGGAAAAGTTGCCTTGTCCATTCTTTAATTCCGGGCTGCATTTTTGTTTTGCGTGTGTGGGAGTGCTTGTTTGCCTTAGTAAACGTTCCAATCTTCCAATCCTGCAGCATTTGTACCTCTTCACTCAAATAGACTTCATCTATTTTTCCGCTTTGACGACTCAAAACCCAACTCATTCCCACCATCCCCCCCTTTTTTTTTTGTCGTGCAAATTTATCAAAATTGGCAACGACCGTATCCAAGTACGACGCCGATGATCCAAACCCGACGAACAATCCCATCTCCCTCCAGGTCGGAGTACAGAGCTTCTGTTCGTGTCGTCCCGTCATTCAAACACCTCGAGTGGGAATCCGGGTTTGTATAACAGGGTAGCGACATGCACACAAAGGTTGCTTCAGATAAGTGCGTCCTCTAGCGTACCGCGGCAACAGCGGCCCATCCGAAACGCGCTGCCTTTGACACGCCGAGTGGCAGGCGTGTATCGTCCGCGTGGCCACCAAGGTGAGGATCACTGGCAGCAAAGAAAAGAACAAGAGATAGAGATAGAGTGGCAGCGAATGGGTAGGACGTTATAGAGAGAAAGAGAGAGAGAGAGAGACGGTGGCGAAATTGAGAGCGTGTCTCTGTGTGTCGGAGAGGGACGGTTGTGCAACCCTGTTTCGGCTCGAAATCCCCGCGACAAGCGTCCGCCCACCGGTCGTGCGGAGGCTTGAGCCCCGGCCGGAGCAGCGCGGGCGTATAATGCTTCCCGAAAGTGGCTCCCTCGCGCGCCTGTCAGGGAAACCTGCATCCCCAAAACCTCTTTGTGGGGCGTTACACAAGGCGGCTGCGAAGCCACGTGCGGAACAGCCGTCCCACGTTCGCGTGGCCGACGCTGCGGTTCCCCCCAAGGCCTCCCCCTCTCTCCCTTACTTTTCCTTTTCCCAACTTCCCGTGGTCCCTATATGATTGTCGCTGATTCTTTTTTTTTTTCTGCATCCCCATCCTGTCTACAAGGGTCGAGATGAATGAGGTTTATGAGGAGTGGATTTGCCGGGGGGACCCTGAAGATCCGGGTCGCTTGTATACGGCGGACGGGTTGAACACATTCTTTATAAGCATGCCCAGTGGCGGATCCGAGGTGACCTTTAGGGGACGGGGCGGAATGCCGGATTTGTTTTGGTGTGTCCAAGAGAAGGGGGGGGGGGAAGAGGGTTACAGCGACTTTGTGGTTAGCAGTGCTGAGTGAATGACAGCACTTTGATCGATCAGTGCATTAGTGTTGCACTGGGTTCGGTTGAATAAGGTTAAGGGAGCAGCGATTAAATCGAGGCGTCGGAACGACGACTTCATTTGTGTATGCCAGCTGGCACAGAATCACTCGAGTCTTAGGTAAAACCTGAATCGAAGACACGTTACAAACAATCTTGTTTTGTACGTTGCAGAGCTTTCTCAAGTCCATCATGGTGGCCAATTTGATAATTAGCTGTCCGAAGGCGTTAAACGCAAAGACAAAAAATATAGTACCGACACTTTGTAGTCAACCAACTCCCCCCCATCTATGTTATCAATCAGCGTCTTATGCATAGAAACACTGCAGGCTCTGCCAATGAAGTGCATTAATGCATGCGTTCTGCAGCTAATCTAGCCCTTGTACTACAAAATGTGACCCATAAAGTTTCGCCCACGGACTCAATTCGCTGTCAAAAGCGGTATTAATTTTTACTAGTAATCTCCTTCCCTTCCTCTTGCAACAACAAAAAAATATTCCATTCTATACTCTATACTAGTATACTCTATTCTACCATGTCAACGCAGAGAAGTTTAAAACTAAAGCTTCCGAAGGTTTGACCACCCTGGCGAACACTTATGGCCAACCATATAGTAAACGAGTAAAGTTTTACCCCGAATGAAAAGCACCCCCTCCCCCCCCCCCCCTCGTCAGCGGGCATGGACCTGGGGCTTTGCGGGGCAGGTCACCTTCACGGGAGACTGGGATTGGGGGGAACGGCAAAGGAACAAATGCGCCGGTAAACGTACGCGAGGGAAAGCTAGATATCGTTTCTAGGAAGTTGCGGGGATGCATGACGATGAAGAATGAAGAAGGGAGCGGCCGCACAATCGAATGAGCGCTGTAATATGTACAGTGAAAGAACGTTTATAAAACCGCCCCTCTCCAAGCGAAACGATCCGAATGAATGGCGTCACGGTTATATGCGGCCCTTCATACACGACAAGGCCGCTTCGGTTGGCTGCACGGGAATCATGTTGCGGAGAGAAGTGCATCCTTAAACTCCGTGGTATACGGCTGGATAAATGTTTCAGATGAATGTTTGTGAAGTACGTGGAAGGATTGATTGTGGTGTTTAGCACGCCCAATTACTTTGGCGATGAGGGGTGCCGTAGTGGAGGGCTCCGGAATAATTTTGACCACCTGAGGAGTTTTAACATGTGCCAAAATCTCCACAAGCGTGCGTTTTCGCTTTTCGCCTCCATCAGCAAAGCAGCCACCGCGGCCAGGGTCGAACCCGCATCCTTGGGCTCAGCAGCACAGCGCTTTAGGCGATGAGCCACCGCGGCGGGTAAATACGTAGAAAGGATAGCTTCGTGAGTATGCATGTGTACACCAGTGTTGTGTCGAGTGGCGATGTTTGTGACGACGGTTCTGTTCCAGTGTTACACTCGGGCGACGACAGTGTTGTGTTGAAGGGCAGTGCAGCGTCTGGCTTTCGAAGAGACTTCGCTGCACGAATCAAACACCACACACGTTGGACTTGTTGGAGGAGAAATTTATTTGCACGTTTCCTTTTCATGTTTCTATGGTAACATTTGACGTGAACACGTATGAAACTCGGCGCGAAGTGTTCGCGCGACACACCGGTTCGTTGCGCCTCTGTAGCCGTAGGATCTTCGAGAAGGGGCAGTGAAGTGAGTCGCAAACAATTTCAAATTTATTTGCTATGTGTTAAAATTGAGGCTTCCCTAGTTATGCTTCCCTAGTTATGGCTGAGTGGCAGATTTTTTTTTCACGTGTTGTTTTGTTTCAACTACCATTCTCTCACGATTTAGTGACGGCACTCGTGAGTTCTGAGGGCGGCGTTTAGGAGATTGCGAGCATGTCATGGGCTGTGAAATTATTACACCAGAACAGGATCTACCTTGGTAGGCGCCATGACACAAGTCTAAACTAAAACGGAGGTGAATGAGGTACCATTCAACCAAATTTCAAACCCCCGTGACGTCATTGTGCGGTGCAGTTCGCGAGGCGTCTGCGCGATAGGACCAGATAGTTTACCTTCTTTCGCGCTTTAAAAATGAACTAAAACTCTAAACTTCCACATCCGGTATGACATGGATCAAACGACAATGCGAAGCCGTTTTACTTCACTTCAGTGCCCCTTCCGAACGTGAGGACTCGATGCAGGAAGTGTGCCGTCTGTAGGAAATAGGCGACAAACGTCGTTTCATTTTATTGTGTCCGGCTCACAGGTAGCGGCAAGGGCAACAGTCTATAACCCCTTTTTTTAATACATATCGGTAACTCTCGTCATGATGCCATGCTGAAGCCATCGTGTACAATTCAACGCACCAAAAGACCGCACACAGTTCGCGCCAAACCTATCGTAAGGGAGTACAGTAAGAAGCGCAGTCCATTCACTACAGACAGTGGCTCGGGTGGAAAATCTAATGGCGTGCCGTAAAACTTCCGGCGGGTTTGATTTCTCACGCGGTCTCACGTGATTGGATGCGCGCGCTTACACCTCACTGATAACGGTGCGCTGAGGTAATCACGTGAGAGGGCCTAAAAAATCAACCCCGCCGGAAGTGTATACGGGGTAAACAAGCTCTACGGCACACTGAGAAAGTTCTGTAATCTGGATCTTCGTGCTAGTAAAACCAGAAAGTGAGCAAATGCGCCCTAGTTATTTGTCAACAGCACGCTTTGTTCGCGACTAGTGGTCAAAAAATGATCATGTGGATGGGACGCAGTGTTGTCCGACGCTGATATTCATCGCGAACAACTATCTTCCCAAGAGTTTTCATTTCAAGGTGTCATGCTCAAGGGCGTGTGGGGTCCGCTGAAGCCTTTTGTCCACGTATTTTAGCGGATGTCGTAGATAACGGTCACGTGTCAGCGACATGTCTGCAATCCCGCGGAAGGCACACTCGCCTGCTCAAGCACCTGGTGGGGGTAAACGGGAGTGAATACTGTAACGGTAAAGGCCCGAAAAGGCTATGCTCGTTGCGTGCTTGACATCGTTGCACTTCCAAAGCTCGCGTACCGCGAACGAATACACCAAGCGGCTGGCGACAAGCGCCGAAGAAGCGCGCTATTACTTCACAACCGGTTGGCCGGTTGGGCTGCCCACGTGTCCTTATCTGCTCCTTCTGCCCTCACAACAATAGTCTCGCTCTATACACCATTTTCCTTGCTAGAGGTGGGCGCCGCCATTTGCTTTTTCTGACCAGACGCTAGCGCCGTCTATGAAGCGACCGCCGAAACCTCCGCGCTGGGCTGTTAAGTGCGCCGTTCTTTGCGTGCGTCTGCTCGGTATCCGTGCATTACCGAGTGAACCGTAGTGGTTTGGCGTTAAGTTAGCGGTTGCAGTGCTTGTGTGTGGGTGTTCTGTTTTGTTTTCATCATCTGCGGACGGATTTTAGGTCTTAATTTGCTGCCAGAGCGGGAAATTCCGACCCCGGCTGTTGCGAGCAGCAGTAGCAGGTGCCGGTGGTGCTCCGCAGTTCCGCGATGCAAACGTACTGGTATGGCACCGACTGACATAGAAATCGATATCGGGGAGTAAATACGTGTTTTCAATGCCACCGTGCTTGTTATGTTCCCCGATTAGTCATGTTTACGGAAGCGCGGACGTCGAATGCGGAGCGCACACAGCAAATGTGGGTCACGGTGATCCGTGCTCGCGATGGACTTTCGACGAGGCGATTGCTACGCTGTTGACATTGCAATGTAATACAATCTTTCTTAACTAGACTTATGACGGTTACTTACGAAACGAAATTACCCGGGCGGAAAAATAACACGACCGCACAACCAGTCAAACAACTATTCGAAGGTTGAGCAAACGGGTTGACGTTCGGGCGAGTTAATATTGGTTGATCAAGATCGTGATCATATTTGACCTAACTTTGCGCAGCGCATGTGGCCTGTCGCTCGGAGCCCACCTTTGTGAAACCGCTGCTTGCACCACAAATGCTTTACGCGACCAGCAGTAACTGTTTTGTAATTGTAATACTTTAGATTCCGTGGCAACGCAAAAGGATTAGAAGCTTTTCCTTTGACCGCGTTGTGAACAGGTTGAGCTATTTTCCAAATGCGGCGTTCACGCGTATCTCGAGCTGCGTTTCCACATTTGGCTGCCTGCTTATCCTGCTATCGACCAGCAGTGTGCGATGGAGAAAGTTATCCTTTCATATTGTTTGGCAGTGTAATGCGTTGGCCTGAAAAAAAGTAAACGAAACGCCGTGATTTTAAAGGTTAGATTAGATGAAAAGGGGATTGTTTAATGCCAATCGGCTGTAATGACCAAACAATATATGGTATTTTAAATTGACTACAAGGAACCAGAAGTTATTGTAGTGTTGTATTGTATCGGCGCTCGTGAAAGATCCCCAAGTGGTCAAAATTAACCCGCAGCCCTCCACTACGGCGCGCCTCATCACCCATGAAGCGGCGGGGCGTTAAACACCATAATGAATCAATCAATCAACCAATCAATCAATGCTGTATTGTAAAGAATAAAGTTGCTCCTAACATTTCAGGGGGTTCCGTTCCCTGTCGCAGCTTTGCGTGTGATAAATGGATTTTGCTCCGTCTGCTTGCCGTCCAAGTGCACCCAACAAACCCTGGAGTTGGTCGTTGGTACAAAGTCGTTGTGATTTATCAACGGCATCCACCAATATCTCAACTCGGTGTGTGTTGGGAAGCGATGCAACAAAAACATGCCGCAACCACACTGCATTTTCTCCAGGCAGTGTCGTGCACATGCGTGTTGTCAGCGACGTGTTTCTCGCTTTCTCTGGTTGTTATAACCCACCACCGCGCAGTGCTGACCAAGCGACGTTTGCGCCTTGAACGGCATCGCAGCATTGGCTAAAACAATTGAAAGTTCCGCAAAAACTAAGCACGCGGTGCGAAATACCCCTGAACTATGCAGCGGAGCACACCGCGCCGAGCGATGTTAGCAGCCCAGCGCACACAGGCAACACTGGTCGGCCGCCGAGAGAACTGGTTTGAGAGTATTTTCCTCCTTTCCCGGCTGCTTATGGAAAATGGTGTATAGCTGTCGGCTTAACATTGTTCGCGTTTTATTCGAAACTGACAGCCCATGTAAACTGGATACTACGTTGCAGTCATGACGCGGCGTCACTTCTTTTATCGCCTGCGCTTAGTTCTCCGCTAAACTTGACCGATAGTTTTGGGACCGTTGGCAACTACTCCTTCCCGCGTTTTCGCGTGCACTGGAGTCATTGGGCGAATCCCAGGCTTAGACGCCGCTATGGATTTGTCTTGAGTACAATCTCAGTCGAAACGTCAAGCATCCGTAAGACGTTGTGCGCGGAATACTCTTATGGCGTGCCGCAGGCAATGCGCAATGACAGCGACGCATGTCGTCGCCCATCTATAGCTTACGACGGCTCGACAAAACGTCGCCCGATTGCGGGGGAAGAGGGGCGGGTGCGCAAATTATTGTCAGAGTTACGAGCACCTTGTAGGTATATATCCCTTCACATATTAAGAAACATCGTTGCCGTTTTACGAAGCAGACACCAATCTTCTGAGGCGTGCACAAACTCTGTTTTCGTCTCCACCACAGTAATTTAGCTTCTCTACCGTTGACGCCTGTCTATCCGTGACGTCTACTCGTGACGCCTGTTTATCCGTGACGTCTATCCGTGACACCTGTCTATCCGTGACGTCCAACTGTGACGCCTGTCTATCCGTGACGTCTATCCGTGACGCCTGTTTATCCGTGACGTCTATCCGTGACGTCCAACCGTGACGCCTGTCTATCCGTGACGTCTATCCGTGACGCCTGTCCTGTTCACTCCTCTTTCCTAGTTCCTTCTTAAATGCTAGTATTCCTAACTAGCCTAATTTTCTGCCTTACGCTTCTCTATCCGTCTCCGAGAACGACAAATCTACATCACCAATGGCTCCACCTTCAAGCGGGAGCTATGACGGTAAGAGACGAAACAACGGAACTGGGGCGTAGACACAAAGAAGGGTAGACACGCACGAGTGCTGACACTGTCTAGAGCAACACTGTTTACCCTTACTTCTGTCCACGTCTCGGCTTCGCTGCTTTTTTCTCTTAATCTCGCCAAACCAACATGCCCAAATATCCACTTCAGAGCTATGATGGCCCCCATTCACTCAGTAGCGTGCCGGATTGTGATATTCCGTTCCGAGGTAGGTACAGCCAGGCACGTCTGGTGCGAGGCAGGCAGTTGATTAAACGTGTTGGGGTGCCGCACCCCGCCCCTAAGCCGACTTAAAATGTACAAAACTACCCTTACTTACGAGAAGAAAGCATACAGTGGAGCCAAGGGAACATTTTACAGTAAAAAAAGTTACAGGGCCTGCAAAAGTTGGGCACTGCCCGAGGCTCGAACCGATCTAGGTATGCGCGCCCAAATCCGTGATTTTGGCTGCACTGGTCGAACAGGCTAGGTCAGCGGCCGTAACACGTGGCCTACCGGAATAGGATGGCCGGCCTTGCCGGTTTTACCCTCCTGTTTTACCCTCCGAAATCTTCAGAAAGAAATGTTCTCTCTCTCTCTCTCTCTCTCTCTCTCTCTCTCTCTCTCTCTCTCTCTCTCTCTATCTATCTATCTATCTATCTATCTATCTATCTATCTATCTCTCTCTCTCTCTCTCTCTCTATTTCTCTCTCGACTTCGCTACCTCTCTCTCTCTCTGTAGGCTAGCGAGGTTGAACAGTAGGGCTTTTTACCAGGTGGTGGTAACCACCTGGTAAACTAATGCAAGGAACGTTCAAACCAAGTCACTAGATGGCGCTGCGTGCGTGCAGCAAGTGGCGGGCTTGTACCCACCAGGAAACGGAATCTCGCTGCCGGATTAAAGGGATTGCTCGCGGTTCAGTTATAATACTATTACTTCGAGAAGGCATTCGTCAACCGCCACCCTCGACACTTCAGCTGGGTGGTCGTGGGGGACAGTAGGGTCGTCGTAACATAATACTCCTGCAATACTGAGACGGCGGTGGGTGGATGGAAGAGGCTGCTGGGGAGGGAGGATGGAGAGCCAACGAGGGCGAGAGGAGAGGCGCCGCTCAGTCTGCGGCCGCGCCGCTCTTGTGGTGGTGCTCGGCGGCGGCCTGCTGCTGCGGTGCCCAGAGGCTGGCCAGCCGCTTGGCGTGCTCGGCGGGCGACGGAGGCGGCGGGAACAGGCCCGGGTAGGCAGGCACGGCTCCGAGCAGCGTGGCCGAGTGCGGCGGCGGGTGGTGGGGCGGCGGCCGCCGGTAGTCCAGCGGCGGCGGGGGCGGCGGCGGAGGCTCCTGCAGCAGCAGTTGGTCGAGCGCCTGGAGGACGTCGCCTCCGCAGCGGTCCAGCACGGCCGCCAGAGACGCCTGGCCCTGCGCGTATGGAGGTGGCATGTGCCGCTCATTGCTATTTAAGGGAACCCGATCTCGACCGCCTGCACTCAAAACGAAATCGGAACCGTTTTCTTCCGAATGTTTGCTGTCACCGGCAAGGACGAACCCTCACCCAGCTGGTGCTCTTATCCTGGTTGTAGCAGCGTTCATGTCAGAGGCGATCATGTGACAGGTTGTCACACACCACTGATTTTCTGCGGCAGTGAATTGTATGATTACGAACGCTTTGTTTATGTTCAATTTAGATTACTTTTGGTTTTCCTCATCGGTTCAGTCGTTATCTACCAGGATGGCAGGCGTTCTTAGCGTAAGGCGACCGCTGCAGCTGTCAAGCCTGCACCCGGAAGTAGAGTGATGATTGATATCGACTTTTCTTATTTTAACAGCAGAGCTGTTTGATCTTTTAGTTCCGCCGTATAGCGTTGCCTGAAAAAAAATACCAAGAAAACAGACCAAGCGCACGTGCGCATGCGCCTCGTGAGGAGCGCCCGGCGTCCGCCAGCTCGACCTTCGAGAACACTCTGGCCAGCGTTCGTGGCGTGATTTCTCGCGTGCTGTTCTCCTTGCCAGTTCACACGCGTTCACGCCCGAGGTGGGCAGCACCGTCGCCGAGTTTGCGCTACAGATGCCGAGTTCGCGAAGCCGAGCGCCGCGGGTTCTTGCGCGCGCTAACGTGGTCTACTTTGGTAGAGATATGAAAGGCTGCGGAGAAAACAATCGTGCCTGCAAATCATGGAGAACTTTGAGCGGCAAGTTCGGAAACCCATGTAAGGTGCTACAGCCAGGTCTCCCACGAATTGGGCCGCCGGCTCTAGTATTTTTCCAGCCTTGCACCACTAAGTGCAAGCTGCGCCAACTTTTCAAATATTGATATCGAATTTCAATAGATAGAAAATATCGATTTCCATTTTGATAGCGAGGGGACGATGAAAATTGCTGCACCATTTGTTTCACTCACGGAGGTTTCCACATAATCTTTACCCACTATCTCGCTAAATTGGCCAAAACAGTGATGCTTGTATGTTCACACTTTCCACCTTAGGGCGCACAGTGTGAGCCCACTGGCCAATTCTTATTGCCCTTGCCTGAGCTATAGTTAAGTCACGCATATAAGCGGCCCTTTAGCCGGTGACAGCCGTGTGTACACGCTTACCCTCGGTCGAGCGGCCTAAACTTGCCGCTGTGCAAGCTAGTACTCCAGCCAATCCCTGTTTCCCTTACCTGACTTATAATTACGGCACGCATATAAGCTTCCCTTGTCGGTGACAGCCGTGTGTACACGCTTACCCTCTGTCGAGCGGCGATCGTTGCTGCAAAGACGACGAGCGGCCTAAACTTGCCACTGTGCGAGTACTCAGCCAATCGCTGTCTCTCTTATGTAAGTTATAGTTACGGCAGGCATATAAGCTTCCTTTGCCGGTGACAGCCGGTGACGGTGTACACGCTTACCATCTGTCGAGCGGCGATCGGTGCTGCGAAGACGACGAGCGGCCTAAACTTGCCACTGTGCGAGTACTCTAGCATATCCTAGTTTCTGTCACTTAAGATGTAGTCACGGCATGCGTATAAGCGGCCCGCGGGCAGTGGGGAAAAGCGTGAGTAATGTCCTCACCCTGGTGGGAAAGAGCCTGGCCAGCGTGTCGAGCGGCGACCGGCGCTGCGAAGACGACGAGCGGCCGTCCAGTGCCAGCGGTTGTTCGGGCGGCGAGACCGACCGGTCGCTGCTGTCGTCCGCGTCGCCACCGCAGCGCGCCGCCACTCCGTCGTCGGTGGCCGACGAAGAGACCGGCGCGGGGCTCCCGCTGCTCCCGCTCGGCTCCTCCGACGACGCGTCGTCCGACGGCGGGCCGCCGCTGCTGCTGCCTCCTCCCCCGCGCTTCCACTCTGCGCAGGCAGGAGGTAATTCAGGAAATAAATCTGAAGCAGGCCTAAATTAAGCAAGAAATACATCGGAAGCAGGACAACTTAAGATCGACAACGGAAGTTGCCCCGGAAGAACTTGAAAGAACTACAGTTTTATCGTTGCAGACAGACCTGGGAATGCCTGTTTCAGGGCGGCTTTGCGACGCTGCTTAACTGGCTTGGAGCGGCTTTTCAGTGATGCCGGCTCAGGTCGTTTTTATATATATATATATATATATATATATAGTCGTTTGAGCCTTGTTACGCAGATTGTTCCTTCTGAAAGCCTTATGACCAGATGGTCTTATGATCTGATGACTATTTGTGGATGTGAATTGTGGATGATTGATTTATTGATTGATTGATTGATTGTAATGACGACTGACTGACTGACTGACTGAAACTGACAAACATTTTACTTATCTCAACAGCTGAAATTTCGTAACGAGCGTGGGAACGCGCACTAGCGCTACACACCAACTGCTAGCAGCAGTTTTTGCTCCGTTCTTCTAAACTCTCAGAGGCCCAAGAGACAGAGCGCTTGCATCAAGACATAGATAGTGGAAGTTGGAATCCAACGGGGTCGAATTATCGCTGTACATGACCATGAAGTGTGGGTGTGTGGCGGTCTAACGTGTCATCCAGCCGTGGCCGCTTCCTTCACATTTGCACGTCACGCTCTTGTGTATAATGCTCGGCTCACGGAGCACACAAGGCCACCTTTCGGCGAACTTTTGCCGAATACGGAATTTCGGAAGCAGTAAAATCATTTCGACAATTGTATGGAACGGTTGGTGGCAGTCTGGAACGCGATGGAAGAATAGATTCTTCCACCGTGGTCTGAAACGTCCGGCAGCGACAAGTCGATGGTGGAACATCAAGACAGAAACAATTTTCTTCCGTTATAATAATTATTCAACTCTGTCTTACTTATTTTCCTGACATAGTTGTTGCAGGAATTCGAGAAAGACTGCGCTTTATGAAGTCTCTCAACTCTATCGTTTATACACTCTTAATCTGGTTCCATGTAAGTTCCAGTTAAACGGGGCGATCCACATATTTTTATCTGGATCTAAACGAAGAATAACTGGAACGAGAGATATAAGTGGATCTTATCTGGAACTGTGCATTTGTTTTCTTTAGGTTTGTGGTTATTATGTGGAACCGAATAAATTAGGGGATGTGCTGTCGGCCGTTCCAGTTACTGTTCCACTGATGTCCCAGTAAAAATTTTGGACAGTGCTTTTGTATATTTTTTGCTCGTGTCTTGTTCCACATAACTTGTGCGCTGCAGTGAAGTATGCACTGAATCGTGCATTAACTGGAACAATGAACCACATATATATTTGACGCGCTTTGGCGCACAAGCGCACGCACAAGCACTTGCACGCACACGCCCACAGACATAGATACAGACACGAACGCACACCCGCGCACCCACACATACACACACACATGCATGCAGTCACACACGCACACACGCACGCACCACATAAAATTTAATAAACTTCGTCGATATCTATGGAACTGCCTTAGAGCAGTTTACTTATATAAGACGGCTGAGGCGTATTTTTAGTGACGTTATTTGACAGAAAAAAATATGTCCACTGCTATAACAACACCGCACAAAGCATGAAAGGTGCGAGAAAAGGGTATCTTAGCGAAAATAGAAATTCCACGAACCCCTCTCAGGTTGTCTGCGGCGCTCAAACCGCTTTAGTGAATATCGTCTTTTGCTAATTGCAGACGCGCAGTACGTCTGAAATCACCAATGACTTGAATTTGAGAAGGACCAGATGTCCTCAGGTTCTCATTCTGCGTTTGGGACAGAGCCGCGGTAGTGCTGAAGAATTCATTGGGCTTTTGTGGATACCTCATAAAGAAATATATATAGTTGTTGAGACTATTGCATGTTCTGCATTTGGTCCACAAAGCGTCGCAGAAACATTGTTTTTTGCTCAATGCTCAGCCATCAGCTCGCTGTGTTGTAGTGCGTGCACAATTTTAAGTGCTTTACAGGAAAGTATAAATGGCTACAATTTGCTGTAAAATAGGTACTTAGTCCACGTTATTTATGCCCTGATGCGGTAAATACATAGTGTTAACCGACTGTGCCGCATTTCACACTGCACGCAGCATGTCACGCATGCAGTTATATATGCTTGGATGTTCGTTAGCATTTTTCGTCTCGTGCATGCTATTAAGGGTGACTCACCTGATCCAATTGATATGGGACTTACTAATTCATGACGCAAATTCATGAGACTTACTAATTCAAAAGCACCATGTACCGATACAAGACGTTTTACGAATTCACAAAAATGACACTAATGACCCGGTTTGCTTCTTCTAGAAATACAGTAGACCCTCGTTAAGACGAACTTGGTTAAAACGAACACTGATTAAGAACCACAACATTTTTCTCTTGTAACGTCCACAATGCAATACACCTCCGCTTAAGACGAATTTCGGATAATACGAATACATTTTTACCGTCCCATCGGGTTCGTCTTAACGGGAGTCTGCTGTATATCATTTCTTTGCAGAAATAAAAAAAAAACAAGAAACGCATTTTGGTTTATCCAGTCTTCACTGGAAGGCGCTAGCGGTCTACCACGCGAGAGTTTTATTTCTTTCTTCCAGTAGAGAAGCGACATATATATAAAATAAGCAAACTAGGCCGTTGTGAATATCGGTATGTATTTGTAAAAATATTCGTATTGGTGCGCGATGGTTTTTAAGGCCGTTGGTCATGACGTAGTAAGTCCGATAGGAATGCTAACAGGTGAGTCCCTTTTAATTTCCACAAGCAAAAACAAAAGCCTCTTTGCAGGGAGCGGTTGACTGGGTGAACGGAACTAAACTTGGACAACTAAATATACCACGTGATACCTGCATTATTTTGTATGTATTAATGCTGAAATGACATTGTAATTCCTAATTATGCTGTGCAGTAACGGAAAAATGTGCAGAGTTAACTTGCTGTTGTTGTGTCTTGTCATAGTAATTGAAGTTCATTGAATGATCCGCCTTCTACAGCTGCTTCCCCAGTTGCTGTTTTCCTGTAGTATTGGTGTTCAGGAGGGAAAAGGGCTGGGAAACGGGCCGATGTATTATTACTCGCGAATTAGCTGTAAGTAGCTCTATATAACGTGGGTATCTAAGAGCGTCGCAGTATATTTTATTGACTACGGAAAGGCTTGTTGTCAAAAAAAGCAGTAAATGAAGCCACGCCCTTTTGCGTTCATTGTAAACAGTAACGCAGAAATTGTCATCCATAGTTAAGCTCGGATATCGCACGTACTCACGGCCCTCCGCGAGAAACAACTTTAGCCAGTACTTTCGCGCTAACGCGGCTATTATCTGAGCTTTGTTTCGGCCTCAGCGGGCGTAAACGTCCGCTTAGACGGATATGCCCGTTTTCCGAATCAAATAAAAGCCATCACGTGTGCCGAGTTTGTATGAGCTCTTATGCGGGCGCATCGCCAAAGCCTCCGCGAGAACGAAAGTTTGCCGAAGCCATGAGGAAAAGACCGCCACTCCAGTAGCGCATTCCATGCGCATGCGTCAGCAGCAGCACGGCAGAGCTGTTTTTGCGTTGATTCACGGTACAGTGGGGCTGCAACGGGTACGACGACGACGGATGAAAATCGGGACTGCGTCAACACTTTGAACGACAGCAGCGCTCCCATCTTCCAGGATTCCCTCCGCTAATTTTACGGTCTTCCGCATGCAGCGCCACCAGTGGCATTCCCAAACGGGTTTCTCAATTGCTCGCGCGATGCGCCTGATATTTACTAAAGAAATTCGCGGTCACGCTGGCGAGAACCGTTAGCGCCGTTAGCAGTTTGATTGGGTTGATTGCGGCGTGCAACTGCGAATTTTTTCATATCCCCGGGCTGTATTTCCTGTTCGACGAAGTGGAGTTTTGCCAGGAGGTGCAAAAAAGGTCAGTGCTGCTTATTTATGTGCTGGTAACGGTTGTTGTTCAGTGACATCCTTGTTAACTGCTTCCGATAAACATACCGCTTCTCTGCCCGTTATTCGTGTGTCGTCCATGCTTGTGGTCGCGGCGTGTAACATTTTGTGTTGGAGAAACATTTGCAGCCGTAATTTACCAAAACTTCCGTGTTCGTGGGTCAGAGTCGGCCGGACATTTCTGACTGCGTACGTTAGCCATTGCTATAAGGAAGTTGCTGGTTTGCGCGTTTCATGATTGTATTTTCCCTTACTGTGTGGCTTTGCTTAGTTGTGTATCTCTGCGGTAGCGAATCTTCTCGGGTTTAGTCGCTCGCGATAATCGCGCGTGCACACGTGTACAACTTCCAAGCAAGTTTGTCGGAGCGTCCGTCCTTAGATTTATTGGTATTTTTAAAACTTGCGTGTTAATTGCGGCGTTGTGTTAGTCTGCTGAGTAGAATGCATTTACTGTGCTTACCAGACCGGGAGTCTTCAACCTTGCCCGTTGTGCGCAAGGTAGACGCTATTTCGAGTTGTGTTGATGTGCTTTCAAGGCGTAATCTTACGTTTATCTGTTCCATGATTCCATGTTTCATGTTTATGTTCCATGTTTCTTCCAATTCCTTTGACCAGTTGAGATGATCTATTTTAAATACCATTGCCTGAAGTGTAGAGAAATGGAAGGGACAGTTGTCTTAGCAGTACCGCAGTAACAAACGTTCCTTTTGTAGAGGGGAAGAAATGTGGAAGGAAACACGCAGCGGGTATATAGAAAGTGTGCTGCCGTTTCTATGCTGGTAATGTCAGTGGTAACTTGAGACTTCAGGATAATTATCCAATATCCATAATTAGTGGTTGCTGCTTCACGAACCGCGTTAGAAATAAGCCACTCTTGCATTTTTATGCCGTCAATGTCGGTGGTAACCCGAGAGTCGAAATAATTTCCGACAACGCTCAGGTGATAAGTTCTTGCATCACTGTGTGCACCCAACATTAATCCATTTCTGTGCTTCCTTGAACTTAGAAAATATACTGCGAAAGCAGATTGCTACATTCTGTATTCGATCTGTATAACCTGTCCAGATGGCTGACTGTGAATACATTTGTCTCTACACTGGTAGTTTGCGACAATTGTTTTCCCTTGTCTGAAGAACAGAAATTAAAACGAATTATTTCCATTCCTTACATATACCTCTGAAATCATGGCTGTGGCATTCACTGTGGCTGAAGACATATTCGGCACGCCGAGGCGTCGTCGTGACAAGTGTGGCAGATTATGAATGCATTGTGGAAGTCACAAAGCCACGAAAGAGTGCCTCTTGAGTGTTGCGTATTATACAGACGTTCACCACTCCGCATGGAGCAATGACAGCTGAGCCTAAAAAAGTTCAAATATTTTTATATTTAAAATTGTTTCGCCTGAAAACGTTACCAGGGATCGTGCTGCAAAATAAAGTTTAGCACAACTAATCAGGCATTGTACGAGATCTTGTAGTACTCCCTTCTTAGAGGGAAGCGTAAATTTATGCTTCGATATTTTTATACTGTATTTTTTTTCTAGGAAATAGGGCGGACCGGGACTTTAAACAGTGGAACAAGGAATGCATACTGCCATTTTCCTGGTTCTTCAAGGCGTGTGTTCATCGTTCTTGAAGGCGTGTGTTCACAAAAAGGAAACACATGAAAGCCGTTGTACGGGATGAAATCATTGCATTCTACAAGTAAGTACGCACTCCCAGTTCTGGAACTTTGATGGTCCCTTTTTATGTAGTTGCAATATACGTAATGGCTTCGGAACACCATTTCAGTGACAACTTGACCTGTAGGTGAAAACGACAGTAAGAGCTTTTGGGAACACGTTGGCAA
Source organism: Haemaphysalis longicornis (assembly GCF_048455015.1). Classification (NCBI taxonomy): domain Eukaryota; kingdom Metazoa; phylum Arthropoda; class Arachnida; order Ixodida; family Ixodidae; genus Haemaphysalis; species Haemaphysalis longicornis. The sequence continues at coordinate 88,922,406 of NW_027526225.1, read as the reverse complement.
AACTTTCCTGGAAATGCACTCCGAGGAGGCCCTGCCAGGAACGCCTGCATCTTAATTTTAGTTGGGTAAGTTGGCATTTTATTTTTGTGGGACTCAATTTATGGTAGTGTTTATTGAAGCTGGCATTTTATTTTTGCGGGACTGAATTTGTGGTAGTTTTCTTTGTAGCAAAATCTTACTGTTAAAAATAAATCGTGAACTCCAATATTGGGAAATACCTTCACATTCAGCCTGTTTCGGATGCTGCAACATGTGGACAAAAAAACTATTATTTTGCATTCAAGTTTTGCATACATTTTGCTTTCACATTGAGAGTTGCTGCTGTGATAATACGGCACCACGGCCACGCCCAGTGCGGTTGCTTTCCAGAATTAGAGAACGGCCATTGACAGTCTGTGCTAATATTTTTTGTATATTGTTAGCAGCATTCCCAGAAAAGAAACCAAGAAGTCGCTGATATTTCAATCAATTACTGTGCTATAAAAGGGGTATCCTAAGCAACTCACTCATTTAAAGCCATCGTCTAACAAAATTTTCTTCTTCCTTCCTTAAAGGTACATGACGTGGTCCAGTTATTCTCGAGGTCCAGTTATTTTGAGAGAAGAAAATGGCAGCGTAAATATTGTCTGCAAGAAACACGTCATGGATTTTCCGCCTGCGTTGTCACATCAAGATGTGGTCATCCTCCTCGCCATATATTTCATAATCTCCTGAAACTTATGCGACTTTGGAGAGTTCTTAAGACTTTTGCAGAGAGTTCTTGGTCATTTAACAGTGGCCTGGTGTCATTTAAGTTGGAAGCTCTGTTGAAAGACTTGATGTGGTCACTCTATTTAGGGTTTTAAACTGTTTTTAGACGTTGAAGCCTACCTGGAAAGATATGTAATCTTTTAAATGATTGGTAGATGCTAGTGGCATGTCAATTGCAAAACTGAAGTCGTGCTTTCCTTTGCAATTTTTCATTATTGGCACAAAGCGCAGGCTGCCTTTGCAGCTACTCTATCTCCCTGTTAATGTAGTTAATGGCACTACACTGTAATTTTTTTATTATTAAAACATTACGGTACCTGATTTCATGTGATAAAACAGCATATTTTATGCTCACTGTTGTGTAATGCTTTTTGAGTTAGTGCGAGGGTAGATGTACAAGTCTGTTTGTGACGCGGTTGCGCTTAAAGCCATCTTTATTACCCATGCTTTTTAGCAAAAAAGAATGGTAAATATTAGCGAAAATAGGAAAATGCCACTTAGATCATTTTGGCCACTTGATATCGTTTTCGTATTTGATCCTGTACGCTGGTCATTTTCTGCACAAGTGGAAACCGATATGTCTCCGTATCTCAAATGTACGCTATAATACGAGCGAATAAAATTTGCTTTGTGTTTTGAAAAGCATTGTATCAGTGCTAATAGTTGGTTTGGTGTGTATTTTAATGCGAGTCTTGTTTCTTTTACATGCAGCCAAAACCCAGAACAGGATGCGGCGGATGAAGCCAAAGTCTCTGTGTGCCGCTCCAGGTATCTCAGACCAGCTTTTATATCAAACTGTGCTCCGATAGGCAACTGTTGGGAACTGTCAGGGACCACACTGCTGCGGCGGTTTCTGTTTTCCAATTGTTGGTATCACTGTGGGCCATATGTCAAGGCTGCGTTAGAATGGTGCTTGCGGTTTCCTTCTGATACCTATGCATCCGCCAGCCTGGCAAATGACCTCAGTTTATACCAACAGGAAAGCTGATATATTCGAAAAGTGGAGTCCCATAGACAGCTTCTCAACGTCTATCGGAACACCGTTTTATATAAACAGCTGGTCTGAAGGTACCTGGAACGGCGCACCGGATAAATCCATAATCATTTTACGTGGATCAGTGTTCCAGTAACTTACACTACCCGTTTATTTGGAACAGTGATCCGTATACTTTTATTTGGAACGCCGATCCAGATAATTTAGCTGCAAAAATATGTGGTGCACTGTTCCACTTACATTTTCAGGGTATATGGAACACGGTTCCAAATATATAAGTGGAACTTTTTTGCAAAAAAGTTCCAGTTACTAAGTGGATCTTATGTGGATCCAGATTAAGAGTGTAGCATCGTAACGCTGGGTGCACACCTCTTAAAGCTCCGTCCTTACCTGCCCCTTCTACTGTTTTCATATTTTTTTCTCATTGTTTTTCCTTTCCCACGTGTAGGATAGCAAACTAAACCACTGCCTGATTGACATTCCTGCCTTTCTTTAACCTTTATTTACCCCTTCCCGTTTTGCTTGAAGTTTCACTGCATGTAACAATAATTTTTGTCGACCACCTTCAAACCTCAGGGGTTTTTTTTGGGGGGGGGGGGGTGTAAGGGGGGGAGGAGGGGGTTGTCCTGCCCGACTTTTCGATAGCCGTAACTCCCCATAAAGCGAATCTATAGAGCGGAATTGCAAGTTGTGTCTCTTTCAAAAGCGGCCGCTTTGAGCGCGCGCTGATTAGCTGAAAGCGGACGACACGGGTGTAGCGCGAAAGAGGAGAAGATTTCATTATCGTTGATTTGAAGCCGAGGGGAAAGGGAGCGATTAGTTAGTAAATTATTATAAAGATGGGGATAATGTTGGTAACGAAGCGTCAACAGACGGCGGCTTTTCGACATGGTATTCGGTTGTTCAAATGGGTTGTAATATGGTTGGATGAAGGCGAACGAAAATTTTGGTTTGCTTCGGTGATCCGGTGTTTCGGTCTCCGTAAAAACGCATTTTTAGACATTAAAAGCACGTAGAAGTACTGTAAAACTTATAGCAGTACTACACTATAAAACCTATATTATACCTTTATAAAACTATACTATAGCTTTACATGAAACCTTTACTATAAAACCTATAAAACTTATAGTTCCTCCATATGGACACAGCACTGAAACAACAACAGTGAAACAAAAAAAGAACGACTAAAAAGTGTCAAGTTTTAATGCGCTGACAATCAAAATGTCCAAGAAGACACCATTCTAAATAGCCCCAATAAATTGATAAATGATAGCCAAGCGTGAAGAACCATCTACCCTCCGGAAAGTACCGTATTCTGCAACCACCCCGCGCCAAAAAAATGCGTACGTGTCGAGAAGTGTCACCGTCTAGAAGCAACTATGCCAGGAATCCGCCACCAGTAATTACGCCGAAACCGGGCGTCCCCCCTTAATTCACTGCTAAGCTCCAACGCACAATCCCGCTGCCACTATATGATAACCCTGCGTCAATAAAGTAGGGAGAGATTCATATTTCCCGCCACCTGCAGCACAAAAGGGCAACGGGCCACAGCGCGATATTGGCAACGCTTTTACCTTCTGTAACGCTCTCGACGACGCATGCACAAAAGGACAGCTAGCATTTCTTTTTTGTATTTCCCGCTCGCCCGTGACGCATCTCGCCATCCGATAGGCACACGTGCGGGCCTTAATAACGGGGCGGGACAGAAATTTAATAAGCGACATAGTTATCCGAGCCTTTCCGCGGGGAATGTCAATAGGTGTCGCTCCTCCAGCAAGACACCCGTACTAAAAGGAAGAGTCGACTCGAGGAATGCGGCCGCTCTTCATAAGGAGGTGAAATAAAGGGCGCGACCATGTTAAAGCTCTGCCCCGAGCGCCCCTCCCCCCCCTTCCATATTCTCGTATAACAAACTGTCAGAAAGTTAGATGACGCAGTGTCGTAACGCCTGGCAAGCCCGCGAAGAGCTTCTTCTCCCCCCGGGATATGAGGAGTCACATTCCGCACGTGCTCCCCTTTCTCCCCCATCTTCCACGCCTCCCCTAGCATCCTTTAACGCCTTCCCTTCCTCTTCCTTCTCCAGCGAGAGCGCGCTGCCATTGTGAGCGCCCGCGAGATTAATCGGGCGGACCTGCGGTCCGCGCGGCGCTAGAGCAGCGAGGCTGCTTCGCCACTTGGCCCCAACGCGCCGCGGGAAAGCGCCTTTGCGGGACGTTCGCTGCTCGCTTCATTCGTTGTCGTCGCCCTCCTCGCCGTCCACTCGCCCTTTCAGTGTCGTCGCTAGTTTTTACTTGTTCTCCGTCGCCCATCCTCATCACCCGGCCACACTTGTCGTCCCGACTGGGCACTCTGGGTCTCTCTTCTGCCCAGCGGGACATTTCTGTTTTCTTTTCTGTATTTTTTTGTCCCGTGCTGTTGTTGTTGTCGTGTTTCCCCGTTCTTGTCGACAAGGCCGACTCGCTGCCTCCCCGACGGGCCTGTTGTCCCCGTCTTAACGTCCCTGTGTTGCGGCGACTAAAGATGAACACGCGGCCTCCTTTTCAGTCCCCTTATTCGCCTCGCTATTCAAGAACCCTTTGTTGCCGGTCTCATATGCGAGCAGCAGATCCGTCCTTGCTGGCTCATTTCGTGTCCCGCTTTCATGAATCCACTCTTCTTTTTCTTTGTTGTTGGCTTGTTTTCGGCTGCGAGTGAGAGCTCGGTTGCCTTGACAGCCCTGAATGAGCTTTTTAGAGTGAAACACTCCTACCACGCTTAAATGGACTTCTTAAATGTAAGATGACCGTCTTTGCTAATGGGCCATCCGGAGGGCTATCTGCGCAGCAGCAGACAAGGGTACGCACTGGCGTGGAGTTAGGCCTAACTTTAAGGTTTGAGATATGCCCATTAATTTACCTCCTCTATCAAAGGCGGCTATGGAAGAAGTGGATTGCGAGATTCAAGTGACGACAGCGTGAGTTTATAGGTGGAAGCATTGCTATTTTTAGCACTAGAAGTAGGAGCGTTGAGATGAGAAATTTCGACATTATGAGTCGTCAGTATATAGGTAGAGGGCAGGTTTCGAGAGGGGAGGAAGGTGTGGGGGCGGGAAGAAGACGGATGATTCATTTACGCACCCACAAACACTAAAAAGAGAATGTTTAATGCTTTACGTCAAGCGGCTGCGAAAAAAAAATCTGCAAGTATTCGACATGCGCGCATGGGAAGGCTTCCTGTCCCGGTGTTCCCTCATTTTCGAGGTCGCAAAAGGGGGGTTAAACATGGGCCGCATGGGCCAGCCATTTGGCCCTGTTATAATGATATAGTGAGCTCACTGTCTGGTGACATCGGTATGCGGGACATATGACCCTTGCATTCCTGCTCCAGCCTCCCTACAGATCAAGTGACGTGGGTTTTTTATGTATTTTTACGCCGTTCTTGAATCCCTGTGGCTTGAAGTGAGGGAGCGATGTGGGGCCACCGACCCTCCATTAATCAGGATACGGGTGAGCGCTAATAAAGCATGGGGATATTAACCGGAGTAGTTATCTGTCTCGGTTCACTTGGCAGCCTCTTGCGTTTCCCTTATTGAAACATGGCTTGTAGTGACCTTAGAAGGCAGCGAAGTTTTAACGGCTGAGGTATTGTGTCTTTGAATTACCGCCAAGTTAATTACTCAAGGTATCGCGTAGTACTGCGTGAATCCAACTTTATTTGTGGTGAAGGTGTGATTGTCCTATCAATGGGACCGACACTTGCATGGTATGTGGCACGACAGCATGTCGAAGGTAGACCACGTGTTCTTAGAGCAGTTTTATTAGAGTGAAAGCTGTCTTAGTAGGACCGATGTTGTTCTGTGAAAAAACTAATGCATTTCCGCATAGACCGGTTGGTCGACCGAAAAGCTCTGATAAGACCTCTGGACACACGGCGTGTGCGTGAAACCGGCCTTGTATTGCGTAAAAACGGTTGCTTGAAATTACTTGAAAGTCTATAACAGTGATTTCAACTTCAACTAGTTACAGCGGAAAACTGATTTGATTGATTGTAGGGTTTAACACGCCGACGGAACGCAGGCGATGAGGCGTGCCGTAGTGGAGAGCTGCTGATTAATTTTGACCACCTGGGGATTTGCAACGTGCGTCGAAATCTCGCACACACGGGCATTTCTGCTTTTCTCCTCCATCAGAATAGCGGCCGCCGCGGCCGGGAATCTAAACCGCGTCCTCATGCTCAGCAGCGCAACGCCTTAGCCGCTTAGCCACCGCGGCGGATAGATCTGAAAACTGCCGAAACATATTCTGTAGAAACACGATGGAGACAAAAGGGGCGCGTTTAGACTTCAGAACGCCAGTAGTCTTTTTTTTTTTTTATCGAGCTCAGGAGAGGAAGGAAGGCTGAAAGTACGAAAGCTGTGTTACGGCTTAAGCGTTTTACCGACTGCGCAAAAAGAAAAATAAAAAATTAGCAGTGGCTTAGCTCGGCTAAGCCAGGATATACGTAGCGTGAGCTAAGGTTCAGCACCAGTACTCCAATTGGATTGGATTTCAATCCAACACCATCCAATTTAATCCAATCCAATCCAATCCAATCCAAACACATGCAATCCAAGCCAATCCAATCCAAGTCTACGCTACGCAAAGTCAATCTGATCCGATCTGATCCAGACCAATCCAATGCTTCTCGCGCTTGCGCAGAACGGCCCTTCACGGCACACGCGAAACCGCTCAACCTCGGCCAGTGTAGCTTACGCTACGAAACAGATTTGTATGTGGGTTTGAGTTCAAAGCCGACGAATTTGACGGTGTCTTTCGGCACGTGGCACGTGCTCCCTGCGTGGAGGGCATAAAAGAGTCGTGGTCGCACCAACGACCACCATGTTTGGTCGCTACCGATTAATGGGCGGCCTTGCACGGGTCGGTCGCCATCAAAGGAGCGGAATTCAATGGGCCGCAGAAGGAAGTCACCGAGGAGGCACAAGGAAGCGGCGGATCCATCCGGTTCCTACAACAATAGAACTTCCTTGCTAGGCAACGATTCTGACTGTGACTTATGAAACGTGCATCGATTCAGTCCTCGGACGGGCGTGGTAGTCAACGTGCAGTGCCTCGAAGACTCGTTCCGGGATGTTTCAATGAAAGTCACGTTTGTCATGCATCCCATGGTGCCGGTGCACAGTCCCGCGCACGAAAGTTCCCGGCCATCATGTCACGCCAATGAATTTACGACAAATGTTTCCGCTGTCTCTAACCTTACTTGTATAGGGTGGTTGAAGATATTTAGGAATGAAATGCTTTGAGCAGCCCCATTTCGAAGCTTTTGTGAGCGCATACGGGTCTGCGTGGACGCCGTAGCGCCGATTTAAAAAAAAAAAAGGTTTCTACCTATCTATCTTTCCCTCACCCAAGGGCGTATTTTTGCCCATAGTGTGAAATACCCCAGTTCGCGAAGTGAGGTATCCTTAACATTACTGGAATAAACAGAAAAAAATCCCGGGCCATCTTCACTAACGTGAAACCGGAACAGGGGCGAAGCATGCAGTTTTTAAGTGTATTCCTGTCGCCTTGGAGTTTTTGCTAACGGAAAGGAAACCATCGGGGAATAAAAGTCTGATGTCTTTTAGTGTTTTAGCGCGAGGCGTAAACGAGTGTCCCGGTGTTTTAGTACCGTGGCTACATGAGATGATGGTTACGACGATGACATGAGGTGCCGACAGCCCGACCCCTTAAAGGAGCCATGAAGACAAAATACAAGTTGTGTTTATTAGAAAGACTGCTTAGTCCCGATAACAATGATACCAATATCATCGCAATCTTCGAACAAATAACGGAGATATTGATGAAAACGTGTGAAGCAGTCGCGACCCTTTAGCCAATTTCCCGCAACTTTTCTATGACGTCACGGAACCGTGTTTGTGCGATTGGCGGCCGCCTAACTGACCTGTCGCGACGACACATGACTGGACGTCTGTAATGGGGCCTGTAGTGCCATTTGACCGCATCACTTGAATGCTAACGTGCAGTTAACGCACTGAAAATTATGTTTTATTGTTGGCCCGTATGTCGTCATTCTTGCTCATAACACGTCATTGTGGCGCGAAATTTAAAAGTTTTTAATACTTCTTGCTTTTTTTCGTTTAAAAAACATATTTTGTGGCTGTAATGGGGCTGAGTGAGATACTGAATCCTAGTTCTTTCAAATTAAACGAAGCTGCATTTTCTCTTCATGGCTCCTTTAAGGAGCTTCGCCCATAATAAAGTGAGTTTGCAGTTTGCCACTTCTATTAATTGAACACAGTCGTCGCTGCTGTCACAAGCGGGAATCATAATCACAAGGTCATCATAAATTCCTAAAAAAAATACTGGGGATGCTTTCTACTTTCTCAAAATATGAATGCGAAAGCCTAGTTGAACCTTCTGTTGAGCTGCGCTGGAACTTTCTGTCCATCTTTGCGGCCGCGACCGTATGTACTTGAGCAGCCCTCTGTACAGCACCCTCAAAAGCTCGTTTCTCTCGCTGGCCATCCATCACACTGAAACATCTACGACACAACCCGGAAGCTTACCCTAAACCACACAAACACCTAACCAAAGTAGAACAGGTCTTAGTGGGGCAGGCGCAAACGGTTACCCTCCTAACCCCAGCACGACTGGCCCTTTACCAAGGAAGACCACTACCACAGTGCTCGAAATGCCTGGGAGTGTTGGATCAGCGTCACCTAATCGGCAACTGCAACAAGGGACCAGGCGAAGAAACCATTGTGGGACTCTCGTCACGTGAAGACCAAACCGCCCTCACCGCTTTCATCAAGCAAAACCTGGAACGCCACTGCAAGGGACGTCAACAAGCCCCCGACAAAAACTCAACCTAGTCCACATGACGCCGCCTAGGAAGCCACGATAGGCAACCTAGAGGTTCCCTGAACAGAGGGGACCTATACCGGCAAAAGATATATAGTAATAAAGCTTTCATTCATTCATTCATTCATTCATTCATCGCCAGAAGTCTAGGAGGCTCGTATCGCCCGTGCGGTGGTCGCCTGCCCTGCATTGCCGCAGCTGTTTTTCCTTTCCCCGTGCGGACCGCGTCGGTCTCTTCCCGCACTGCTGTTTACCTTTGTTGGAGCACGATCACGTGACCCGCTGGCGCAACGTCAACTTTTTTGGGCTATTCTGTGCACCTCACAACGATTGTTTGTGCCTCACGAGTTTTGCGAAACAAGGAGATCTAAGGCTTTCGTCTTACCCTAAGACCTGATGAAAGCAGACTAAATTCCTGCTTACAAAGCGTTGTCCGGTACACTCGCTGCAGGAATGAGCTACTGTGTGCACGTACGTGACGCTTTTCGACAGGCTTCAAAGTAGGCACACTGTGTTTAAAGTGTACAGGCACAGGTTTCTTATAAAGCGTTGTCCAATACACCATTGCGGACATACGCAGTGCGTCAATATGTAACAATATATTGTAACGTAATATTTTGGTTACATATCCGCTACTATAGCATGAAGATTGGAAGTGAAGAGTCGATGCGTTGAAGAGGGTTTAAAAGGTTAACTTGTTTACTTTACTGGTAACATTGATGAAATTTGGCACATACAAACTTGAAACAATTACACTTATTACATAGATGAAAAAGGCAGTCAGAAGATTCAGAGTACTCAACGAAACATGGTTGGCGGGCGAAGGGCTCCCGGCGTCTGGCCCCGACGATCGACAGCAAGCGGCTCTGGTGTTGCTCTCTCTCGCTCCCCAGAGGGGCCGCGTTATATTTGCTTTGGGGGGACGCATTGGGGGAAAAAGCGCATCCTAGCGTGTGCGGACCGGGTGGGAAAAGGCTAAGGCACACCCGCAGCCAATCAGGAGGACGCTTCTTAGCTCCAATCAGACATGTCCCCGCCAAAGTGAAAAGGACCAAGAACACAGACACAAGGTTCCGACTCGAAAACGCGCGCTTGGAGAATTACGGGCGTAGAGCAAGTAGTTAGACAAAACACACTAAAGTAAACAGGAGAAGAAACAGGAAGGTCGTCGGAAGAACACTGAAGACACGGAGCCCGAACGCGACCAGCGCACACGCCACGGGGGGGGGGGGGGGCATGGAACGCCGCGGCCGCGGTAACCGAAGCGGCTCGCTGCCGGCAACAGCCGCGACTCTCCGTCTCTCTCTCTCTCTCGGTCGGTCAGCGCGCAGAGACAAACTTCGCATGTGCTTCTTAGAAAAAACGGGGCAGGGCCCAGCCGCGTCCGAAGCGCTTTCACACAAACTTTGGAGGAAGAGCCCTGGCTGCGGGCACAGAACGCAAAAACCGAACGAACAACATCAAGAGACCTCGGCTTCGCGACAATATGCTAGACTAACAGCATGCGCCGGAGATAAAGTCTGAATTCATACTTTGAGGTTTGGCGACGTCAACCAGTACTGTCAGCTTGAAGTACAATGAGTACAATGAGGACTCATGCTCTATAATGCTCGCGAGGGCGAGTATGGGTCCAAGCCATTCATCCACCGACTAAGCGTCAGCACGTGCACGTGCCGTATCAACTTTACAAATGATTAATGACCCCTCCGTAGAACTTCTTACTCCTGGCCCATATCAGTTGAGAGCCCACGACTGTAATACCCTTTCGTGCACATGGTAGATACCCATGTAATATATTTGCGAGGAGGATCACGTGATATACTACAGATTGATTGATTGATTGATTGATTGATTGATTGATTGATTGATTGATTGATTGATTGATTGATTGATTGATTGATTGATTGATTGATTGATTGATTGATTGATTGATTGATTGATTGATTGATTGATTGATTGATTGATTGATTGATTGATTGATTGATTGATTGTAGGATTTAACGCGCCGACGCAGCGCAGGCGATGAGGCACGCCGTAGTGGAGGGCTCCAGATTAATTTTGACCACCTGGGAATCTTTAACATTCTCCGAAATCTCGAACACACGGGCATTTTGGCTTTTCTCCTCCATCAGAAAAGCGGCCGCCGCGGCCGGGAATCGAACCCGCGTCCTCATGCTCAGCAGCACAACGTGATGTACTGCAGACGCATACTTGTTTTCTTGCTCGTTCGCCTCCTCTTCGAGGTATACTTGTCGCGTTTTATGCACTGGTCGACTACCTCAGGGATAGGTGAACTGCCACTGATTGTTTTAAATTGCAGCTCAACTGCACTGTCGTAAAAAAATTCACCATCCCTTCCTAACGCAAGTTGAGGGAAGCGCGAAAGCTAAAAGTGCATCCAACCTTCGCTGAAAGAGCGTCCAATCGATCGTCAAACCATCAAAGACCCAAATCGCAAACGAAGAAGGAACCCGTGCGACGATTTTTCGCGCACTAAGCAAACGCATCTACGAATCATCTACCTGTATACCCGATACGTGGTTTATGAGATAAAGGCATGCTATTGTACCCCTTCTTCATGATCGATGAACGAATTGTTTTTTTTTTATTTAGAACCGTTCTTTTTTTCGCTAATATCAAGTAAGCCTTTTGACGCGATGGAATCCCGGTTTCTGACGAACTCACCATGTGTCCAGAGATCTTATGAGAGGTTTTCGGTCGACCAACGGTTCTGTGGGGAAATGCCTTTGCTTTTTAACCGGTCGCCATCGGTACCACTAAGAAAGCTTTCTCTTCGAAAGTTGCATGAAGGGCCAAATGAGAATTGCCGGGGAAATGCATAAGGCTCTTTGTATGCTCAGCGAGCCCTTTTTGAAGCTGGCTTCACAACCATACACAACTGCATTACTAAGAAGACCTTTTTAGGGGCAATATAACGAATTTGATGTCAAGGTTTGAAGTCCCTAGCAGCTATTATTAAATACCTCGAAAGACCCCAATTTATCCCTATAAAAAGTTATACACCGAACCTTTTTAAGGTCGGCTTTAGTATTATACACACGTGCATTGCTGAGAAGACACTTTTTAGGGAAAATATAAGTGGTTATATATTGTCACGTAGCCAAGGACGATGCAGGTTTCTTAAGAGAACAAAAGTTTATCGGAGCGAACTTGTGCCCCACTAAGAATTCAAAAGACTATACACAAGCTTTGACGGAGCAGTCAACAACGTGACGTCCAAAGTGGAGTGTCGGCGAGTTGAATGCCGCGGTGTTTGCCGTGCCAGCATTTATCCCTCAGCGTTTACCCCTCCGAGAGCCATCAAATCAGATCTAGAACACTGCCGATCAAAGACGGAAATTCCATTTCTAGTGACGACAGGCGGTAGACTTTTTCATTCAGTTATATAGCCTGCGCCGCATACAAAAGAAAGGGCCGGAAACGCGCGTTTCACTTCAAACTTAGATAAGTCAGCTGGGCGCGGCCAGGCGCGGGCTAGAAAACACACAAATAAACAAACGAGAGGCTATGGTTCGCGACAGTATGAAATTTGAACGCCCTGTACCTGTTGTTGGTACCATTTTGGCATGCAGATATAGCGTTACACACGAACCGTTAGAGACGGACGGACGGGTTTCCTTATTGAGTCTACATAAAAATGCTGACGCATTAATTATTACACATCTGACAATTAACCTGCGTTATGCCTGTTTAATGAAGAGTGACGGAGAGTGACTGAAGAGTGAAGCCGGACCCAACGAGCATGCCCAGCAGAAAATTATCGAAATCTTCGCGCATGCGCAACGCAGAGCAGATCGGCGAAGCCGATCAGCGTTCCTCCGAGTCTGCGTCGCTCTTTCTCGTAACAAGAAAAGAAACACGCGATAATAGATCGCCAAATCGTCCCCTTCCCGCGGAAAAGAGGACGTGCAACAACAACAACGGAAGGAGGGTGAAGAATAGTAGTACAGCGAGACAAGACGAGCCAGGCAAGAGAGGCTCAATAAAGAGAGCGAGGGGAGCCGCGCCTTGTCAGCCGGGTTAATCCAGTTGTCGGGGGCATTCTCCGCCGGCGGCGCACAGCACCTGGGGGCGTCGTCGTCGCCCCGGGGGATAAGGCGCGAGGAGAACAGGTACAATGGCTCGCAAAGCTCGGCCCCATTGTATCCTTCGGCGCTTGATCATTGTCGCCGACGGCGCTCAGCGTGGTGTCGGGTTTGCCGGCACGCCTGTTGAGCGCCTCCCGCCGTTCCCGTCTCCCGCGGAGACGCTTCTGGATAGACAACGCCACCCTGGTAATAAAGCCTCCTCTTTTCTTTCCCGCCTTTGACTTTGCGGTTCACTCAACGCTTACACTCCGCATGCATAGTCGTGACGTCTTCTTTGTCTCGGCTAATCAAGATACGGGACCAGAGCGGTCAGGAGCGGATAATGATGCAGGGTTTAAGCCTTCACGTGTGGGGTGATTCAGTTATAGACGGGAGGAGAGGAGAGAATGGTTGTAAGAGCTCCCTTGTTACTCGTTGCGGGCTTCAGTGCTACTCGCGCCCTCCGGGCGCGCTTATCCAGGTGACCTGTCGCCCCTTACGGAAGAGACAGTTACGGTGATGGGCCCTCAAAGGATCTGTCCTCGCCGTCTCTTCTTCCTTTTCTTCGGCGTAAGTAAAGCTGTCAAAACGTTAAGTGACGAAAAATAAGCCTAAATTTGCGTTCTGTCGCGAGCGATGGCGCCTCTTTTATTCCGCATTTAGTGGCGATAGCGTCTTCGTTGGAGTCTCGTCAGCTTCCCGGCCCGAATTTTATCGTTTTTATTAGGGTGCCAGCAGTTCTGTCACTTCTGTGTGCAGAACCCACCGACTGGGATAACCGATGAATTGGTGACGAGATCGCGACGAGGGGCGTGTCCACAGTTGAGAAAGGCGAAGCAAAAATTAAAAAAAAAAATGAAAATTTAAGAAAACCTTAGCTGCAAGACACCTCGCCGACGCGTCTTGTTAACGCGCTGGTACTTCCTTGCATTCAACTAGCAATAACTAAGTTACACGTTTCCTTCTTCTTAGCTTAGTCATTCCTCGTCAGCTTCCCTAAGCGACGCTTTTTTTTTTTCTTTTCTGGCCACCCGTATACACAACACACACCTCCTTGCATTGTGCTCTGTCACCTGTTTTCCGTTCTTTCTCTTCCACTTTTTTCTCTGTTCTGTTCGAGGCACGTACCAAGTGCTGTCACAAAAGGGGAGATGGCATGCAACGTAACAATCTCAGCCATTCTCGACCTCTGCGGAGAAGCCCGCACGCTCTAACCTCACACGCATCCCCCTTCCAGCTTGGCCCCACCTATCCCACAACAAGAGCCCGCATTTTGGTATATGAGTATTTGCTGGCATTCCGTTCAGCCTGGGGACCAGCGTTAAATGTTGACAAACCCTCACTGCGTCACACACGCACACACAAATACAGTTCTTTATTCATATCCATCCTCTTTCAATTGTCCCCCCCCCCCCCCCCCCCCCCCTTTGTGCTACTTCCTAGCACTTGACTGGGGCTACGACACGCACTTGGCTTGTCTCTATCTTTGGTAGCATGCGGGTGTACACAAACAACAAACAGTTGATGTGCGGCACAAAGCTTGAATGTTGTTACTTTCGTCCTAACTGGACGCATTCCGGCTTCATCTTCAATGTTACTCTGCGGCACGGAAATATACAAAACCGCTTCTTCGGGGAAACGCGGTGCGTCGCTCCTTTCAGGGTGCGAACAAACCTGACATCTCTTTACAGCCTGGTACATCGACAGCGTTAGGGTCGAAGACCTGTATGGCAACGTCGGCTGTATTGTCGTGCAGACTGAAATGTCAAAGAATCCTGCTGCCGAATTCCTTTCGCAATCAGCTGATCGGTTTTTTTTTTCTTGCGGTCGGGGTATTGTAAGTGGCATGAAATGTCCCGGGTTCACAAGGAGAGGGTGCAGGCCAGCGAGTGTAGCGGGTCCAGCGGGGTGAAGGTGTTTAAGAAAATCAGTACACCGGATGGCCCCACTGAAGTGTATTCCCAAACGGGAAGAACAGTTTATTTCAAACTCAAGTGTTTTCAAGCCCACCGGCAACCGTTGTAGGGGGCACACGAGAAGAGCGTTGAATTTATACGACCGCATAAAAAATTTAATAGTTAACGAGTAGACAAACACCCTGGCATGCGCACTTCTACAGAAGAAAAATAGTCAAATTAGGCGTAGTTTAACTAACAACGCGCAAAAAAAAAATAAAAACGTGTTAGCATGTCTTCAACCTCGTAACCATAAAAAAACTAGAGCGAGGAATCTTCAGCATGTTTCTCAAGACGGCAGTCTTCCTTGGGCTAATCAAGGAGAAAATTTTGGCCTGTCTGTATGTCTTGCTGTCCCTATAGATTCAGCCGCGCGGCCAAAAGCTAAAGGACTTCTTTACAAAACTTTTATATACGCAGAACATTTCCAAGCTGTATGGTAGCGTACTCGATACTTGTCAATATTGTTCAGAAAAAACAAAACACCAGCGATATTTGAGTAAAAAACAAATGCATGGCTGATACTAGCAGTGTTCTTTTATTTAAAAATACATGCGAGAGTAATTTTGCGACAGCAAACGAGAACACGCTAAATATGGCTGACGACTGCTGAACTCCCTAATGCGAAATTTGCGCGCAGCGTGAACTGCAGTCTTCTCGATCACAGCGCACCGCTTCTGCTTCTCAGGAAGTGATCACGTGATCAGCGAACGCATGGCGGCGCGCGCCACTCTGTCGTTATGTCGCAGTGCGTCGCCTCCGCCGAGCATGTCATTGTCAGTCGTGTTTGAACATCCCGCGCAAATGTCACGTGGTTCGGATGAGCCACGCAACGTGGAGCATGTCTCACGTCGCGGTCCTCTTCTCCCTCCCCAGCGATGCGTATTCACCAGCAGAAGAAGGAACGACGCACACGTCTAAAAGCCCTAACTCCAGCTGGCTACCTCAGCCGCCCACCTCCTATTCCCCGTCTGGCGAAATTTTTATTAACAAATATATTGCAAATTCAGCGTACACACCCGAAACACTTCGCAAGTGGTATACTCCTCACCTGCCCCCTCGATGTCCTTACTGCCGTAACTCCACTCCATCAGACCTCACACACCTAGTTTGGTGGTGCCCAGAACTGGCCCAGTTATTGAGTCTACTGAGAACGACCAGCATAAATTTGTTTATTTTCTCTTACCCTCCCTCCCCATTCCTTTCTCCCCCATCGTGACCAGTGGTCATCCTTTCCTATTAAAGGTTCTCTCTCTCTCTCTCTGCCTCCCCCTCACACCTTCGCCAAGCGTCGCCGCCAAGAAGCATGTCGTTGTCAATCGTGTTTGAACCTCCCGCACAAATGCCACGTGGTTCGGATGAACCCCGCAATGGAGAGCAGGGCTCCTTGCCTCCCCCTTACACATTCGCCATTCGTCGCCGCCGATGTGGGGGCTCGTGCGTGCTCGTGCTCGTGCGGGCTGAGCATACTGCCCTCCCCCTCACACTTTCGCAACACTTTCCTCGCCCGTTTTCTTCCTGTCTCCGCTCGCACGATTACAACGCCGACGTCGACGCCAAACCAAAGCAGCGGCCACCAAAGTGCTGAGCACAGAAAAAATAATTTACCCACAAAGTAAAAATAGGGCTGGCGCCCGATCCTCGTGCTCATGTCTCGAGTTCCAAGTCCAACCGTAACAGAAAGACCCAACAGGTGACGCGCCAGCCGGGCGAACGCGGGAAATTTGAATTGAATTCGGCAAACCTTCAATGCGTTTACCATGGGAAGACCGACACAAAAGGGGAAGTGTGAGAGTTGGGCGTAGAAGAGCTGGAGGGGCGTGAGAGGTCTATCCTCCTTCGACGAGATTTCCTGAAGTCCCATTTAATGCGAACGTTAACTAACATATTGTGTATACAAAAGCGGGCAAAGGCCCTTCTTAGGTGGTGTTTTTGTTTGGTTTGATTGAGTTATTGTAGGGTAATGGATGCGCCGACGCAACGCAGGCGATGAGGCACGCGGTAATGGAGGGCGATGGATTAATTCTGGCCACCTGGGGGTCTTTAACGGGCGCCTAAATCTCGAACACACGGGCGTTCTTGCTTTTCGCCTCCATCAGAAAAGCGGCCGCTGCGGGTGGGAATCGAACCCGCGTGTTTTTGTTTGTTTGTTCACGAACAATTCAATACATCTCATGTTTTTTGTTTGTTTCTGATAGGTAGCGTATTGGACAAATATCCGTACCCGCGGTGATAGGTACCCAGATAGAGCATATTTGAAGCCATTCTTCCAGGCTTATATAGCCCCGGTTAAAAGGGGGAGAACATTGGCGCGCGACAGCAATATACTCCGGGAAGATTAGCGCGCAAATTGTGGAAGCCACGCGGTGTCGCGGGGCGCTTTTGTTCGCGCGAGTAGTGCATTGTCCACGCACACCATGCATCTGACAGGGCGAACCCTTTGTGGCCCCGACTATATCTGCGGCGGAGCTTCATGCGGGCTTGAGGGCGATCGATGTTATGTTCACATATCTGAGAAGGCGACGCACTGTACAGACGCTAGCACTATGAATCCCAAGATGGGGAAGGTCACCTTAAGTACAGGCGGCTTTCACCTCTCCTGAATATCCTCCCGCTTAGGTTTCCCAAGAGAGGAGGCCGCTTTACCAGACACGATCGTTATCTTAGTTTTTGGGAAGTTTTATATGGTTCGGCATTTCCATTTGGACGCAACGAGGAGGCCCGTCTGTAACGCTTCACGCGTCACAGTTTCGTCGCATGATAAAAATGCAATTAATATATTGCGCTAAGACCATATAACGTTAATATGAAACCACTTATATCTTTAAAAAGGGGTCTTTCTAGCAATGCCATTGGGTAAAGCCTTGAAATCAACTTTAAAGCGCTAGGTGTATAGAACTTTATAGGTTTACCTGGGCTCTTATGAACGTGTCTTATTACGAAGGGGTCTTATGAGCGTGTCTTATTATGAACGTGTCTTATTATGAAGGGGTCTTATTATGAAGGGGTCTTATGAACGTGCTTATTACGAAGCCCTGGGGCCTTTATATTCTAAGCGAAACTTGTGCAGGTAGGGTTCCGTTTATCTTTAATGACGGTGAACAAAACCCCCCGAGGGTTCAACGCAGAGATTAGGGCAAGCTGGTGAAAGGAGTTCGACATGCTATAAAGCGGGACAAGACGGAAACACGAGAAAGCTGTGTCCGGTGTAAGTGTCCTCTCTTGTGTCTTCATATTGTCGCGCATTTAAAGACGATCGTCTTTCTTCAGCTACTTCAGAGGGACTCACTTATCACATTTTTATGCGACTTGCTAACTCGTACACCACGGGCTTAAAAGGCATCGCGTATACCAGAACAAAAAGGTTTACAAATCCATAGAAAAGTTTATAATGGCATAATTTGCCTCTTTAAGAAATATATCACTGCTTTAATCACCAGTATTCAGGACCTCTCCTTAGCATATACCTAACCCCTCAGGATATACCATATACACTGATTCAACGCAAGCTATTCGCGCCATCCACATGGGTAGCATTCATAAAGAACTGCAGTATGATCTATGCAAAGCCATAAGAAAGCTACGCTCCAGCACCGTCACACTGAGGTGGATTCCTGGTCACGCTTGAATCCCAGGCAATGAGGTAGTGCATAGCCTCGCCCGGGAACTTTTGCACCGGGCACCTGGGATTCCCTGGCCTTATCCACCGACGTGGGATACTCCCCTCCACTACAAACAAGAAATAAAGCTTCACTACAAGAACATTACGCAAAGTCTTCGTACACATCCTGTTCCAGACAAATCTCTAACCACCACGCAAATACGTATTCTTCGACGCATACAGTTAAATACCATCCTTACACCTGCTCGTTCCTTCCTCTAAAGTATCCGATACTCACCAGCGTGTCCCAATTGTCCCGAACCATACGCTAATTTAGAACACTGCATTTCTCCTGTCCCATTGCAATTCAATCCCCACATTTCCCAACCCTCCTCCTTCAACGTGGCGGACTTGGCTAGCCCCGGACCAGCTCACGGACCAGTTGGCGTTGAACCTGTGAACCTGACCCGGCACATTCTCGACGCTTAATGTTGCGTTCGAATAATTTTTTTTCTCCTCATCCTCCTGGTTTAATGAAATAAATAATGAACAAGAATTACAGTTTGGTATATTCAGTTTTCACTAGATGGCGTTAGCTGTCCAGCAAGTGAGATTCTTGTGTATATATTTCAGTACAGAAATCACATATTTTTAAAATAAGCAAACTATAGGCCGTTGTGAACATTTGTATGTATTCGTTAAACTTTTCCTATTCGTGCACGACGGTTTTTAAGCCTGTCGGTTATAAAGCAGCAAGTCCCGTAGGAATGTTAGCAGGGGAGTCCTCCTTAAACACGAGAATGTCCGTCCGTCTGTCGGTCCCTCGATTCAAGACTTCCAGCCAAAAGTTAAAAGAATACACGAACGGCAGGTTATATAGGCGAAACTTTTCGAAAATCCTAAATCTGGGAACGTACTTCAGAAATGTCAACATTGTTCCGGAAGAATAAAGCATTACGAATATCTGAGGCAATATATCAACACATAAGTGGTATTCGCGCTGTTCCCAGTGCTTCGCCCACGTGTCATGATTCACTTCGTGGAGATGCGCGAATTTTCTTAGTATACGCGTTACGAAGCGCTCCACAGCGAGGCGTAAACGAGTTTCCCGGTGTTTCATTACCGAGACTACATGAGACGACGGTTACGACGACGAAATTAGACGCAAGCAGCCCGGGTACCTAAGGGGCTTCACCCCCAAAAGCACTCGCGCGAGTCTGGACATCGTGGCAGTGTTCGAACTTCAACACTAACAAGAGGTTCCAGTAGATGGCGCGAACGGCGGAACGGAGAAAAATTGTGTTGACTTCCGCAAACCTCCTTTGTGGTTATCGTGGGAGAGTAGAAAGGGAGAGGAAGAGCATGGGAGGTGGGCGGGGGAGACAAGAGAGGCATTTACGTGGCAAGGGCGGCCGAAGACTATCGTCTTTCAACATTTCCAGCGAAGGGAGCTGACACGCGGCCGTTTTTTTTTTTTATGTCCAACTCCCGAGGCTCCACGTGTATTTCTTCGAAAGCGCGAACCATTTCAAAGCGCGAAACGTTGAAAAACTGACACATCGCTGTGCCTGTACTCTCATGTTTCAAACGGCGTATGATATCTGTGGAACAGCGCAAAAACAAAACTTGGCCAAGAAAGACAACGGGATTAAGCGCTACTAGCAACTGAAACGTTTAATCGTCAAAACACACAAATATATACACACAATCTAAGCCACCGCCACCACAAAAGTACAGTACAATCTACAATCTTCTACAGATCGTGTGTATATATTTGTGTGTTTTGACGATTAAACGTTTCAGTTGCTAGTAGCGCTTCGTCCCGTTGTCTTTCTTGGCCAAGTTTTGTTTTTGCGCTGTTCCCCATTATGAACTTATACCAACAAGCTCAACTCGCAGTTCTTCTAAATCTATGGGGAGCGCGCAGTTCTGGAACACACCGGTGCGTTCTTCTGCCTCACGAGAAGAGCTCGGAACTTGGGTTCGAGAACGGCTCATCGTGACCGCGTCGACAAAACATTTCTTTATTTACGCCACTTGGCGTATTTTCGCGCGTATAACCCGCACCAAAAATGCGGAAGAGAGAGAGAGAGAGAGAAACGTTTTATTCAGAGCGCTTATGGCGTTGCAGGAGTGGTTCCGTCTTCATGAGAATCCATGAGCTGCCTTAGCACCGGCTGCCCTCTCGGTGAGCAGGAGCTGGTCCGAGAGGCAGCGGCTGGACAGCAGTGTCTCCCACTGCTCTCGAGGATTTGGAGCGCGGGGAAGGGGTGGTGGGTGCTTGTTTTAAGTGCGAATGCACTTCTTAAGCGAGCCTGAATCGTCCGCCGCCGTCGTCCGCATAGCAACAGCTGCGGGTGCGCGCGCTCCTCGTCTTCCTCCTCGTCTTCCCTAGCAACGGGGGGAGATGGGCGCGCGCTACTCTCCTCCTTCTCTCTCCGCTCAGTGACTGCGGGTGTTGGGCGCCTCCTCTCCACTTCGTGCGGGAGAGCTCTCACTCGCGTAGCGGGCGCTCCGCATTCCGACGCGTGAGGGCGCTCGTGTAGCCCTCGCCATAACGGCGGGCGCTACTCTCCTCCTCCTCTCTCCACTCAGTGACGGCGGGTGTTAGGCGCCTCCTCTCCACTCCAAGATCACAATATCCACCGTAATCGCGCAATCAACAACCGTGCATTCGCACTTACACACTCTCCCCCTCGGGGAAGTGCGAGGGAATTTTTTTTTATTCACTCTAGGATAATATGCCTGAGTGTACCAGGTTCTTGGCAGTGCTTGCGTGGAGGGCAACGAATCTGCCCGCCAAAAGGACCGAGAACTTTCCGACAAGGCCTCGCAGGATGTGGATAGACCTATGCCTTTTGTAACATACCACGAACGAACACAACGTTACAAGCTTAATCGACGAACTTTCCCGATACCTCACCCAAACCTCACGAAATCTCAAGAAGAAACACTTAGACTCCTACACACCAACACATTCCCGCATACAATTAGGCTACACCGGATATCCCACCCAATATTCAGCAAAAAGCGAAATGCCAAAAATTTCGGTGGCAGAGCAGGGGTGTGGGTAATACGCTGGGTTTTTCCATTAGTGCCGCTTCATGGCAATGCGCGCTGTGCCGTGAAGCTCCCACGCAGTAACACTGACTAAGCCTTCCATGGCAGCGATTGCGCAAAACATACAAGGACGAGGTAGAAAAAACAAGAACGAGCGCACTCTAGCAATTGAATTTTATTATAATATTTTATTATAATGCCTACGTAAGCACAAAAATTCCAAGGTGATTGGGTGCCGACAGGCGTATTTCGGGCCCAAAATTTAGCGTCCGCTACGCCGTTGGTTAGAGAACTGGAGTGATTGCGTGTGCATCTGGATCGTTGTGATCGGCCAAGTAAATCATCCCGCACGTTTAGTACAACCATTCGCACAAGCTTCAACGTCGCTTCTATACATCACCCCTGTCATTTACCGTAAATGCTTTATATTAGCGCACGTCTACTGCCGATGCCGAATCTTCTGATTGACTGATTGATTAATAGATAGTATCCTGGCCTCGCGGTACGCTGTTCGACTGGGTCGATGCGTCCGATATCCATAAATAGATGACGGGTAAACATTGGAAGCCTTAAAAGGCATACTTTAATTTAAGGATAAATGAAAAACAGGAAAAGGTTACAAGTCGAAAAAAAGAAAGCTTCCTTCCTCTGGTTAGCTCCGTAAAAAAAAGTGGTGCTGTCTCGAGGGCTGGCAACGGGAGACTGGTGGTCGTAGCGTCTCGTAAACGTAACTGAACACCTCGCTGGGGTTGCAGGACAGCGGGAGAAACGGGCCGAATTCCTTTTCCGGCCGTCCCCGTCTCGGAGAGAGAAGGAGAAGCGCGCACACACAAGCACAAGAACAAACACACAACACACTCGTTTCACCCTCCGAGGGACACCGGCTGACTCGCAGTTCAGAGTTTGTGGCGCCTCGCTGCGCGTCGATGAATGCGAGCACAAAAGATTGATTTTTAGGGTTTAACGCGCCGACGCAACGCAGGCGATGAGGCGCGCCGTAGTGGAGGGCTCCGGGTTAGTTTTGACCACCTGGGGATCTTTAACGTGCGCCGAAATCTCTTACACTCGAGCGTTTTCGCTTCTCGCCCGACGCCTCCACCAGAAAAGCGGCCTCCGCGGCCGGGGGTCGAACCCGCTTTCGCGTGCTCATGCATAATTTCTTACAAGTCTTGTGTATGCCTTTGTCATGTATGCAGCCGATGCTTGTGAGGCGTCGGAACAACTTGGTCCTAGCAATATATGCCAACCGTTACTAATAGTCAAACTTCCCTTCGCTATCGTAAGTTGTACAAATTGTGAAAAAGACGTTGGGAATACAAAAAGAAATATTTGCAGAAACTACCAATTAGAAATTGACGAGTAAATGCTCGAACCGCTCTGTTACACTGAGCTTTTTTTAGAGTCTGCTTCACCACTACACGCCCGTGCATTGCCGGGAAGACACTGTTCCTTTGGTATTCTGATTTCGATATCCCAAGCAGCCGGATATCAAAGTCAGAGAGGGCCTAGGGCCTCTTAAAGCGAAGCTTTAGTGTCCGCACGGATGGTGTTTGTAACGCGAAAACGCCCTGCAGGAAAGCCAACTTTCTCTGACGGTGGTGATGAATGATCATGGGGGAAAAAAAGAGAAAGAAAAAATTACGCCCACTTCCCCTTGTGGGAACCTTGGTGTGATGCGACGCCGAGGGGGGTTCAAGCGCAAGCGGAGAGCAACCGTCGACCGAAAGGCCGCCGGAGAGCGGCACACCGGTTATATGCGCAGCGCGCCCGAAGGAGAGGAGACCGCGGAGAGAGAGAGTGCCGCGGCTATGACGCAACACATCCACTTTAATCCAATCCAATCCAAGCCAAGCCAATCCAATCGAATCCAATCCAATGCACCTCGCGAGAGAGTGTACGCTATCGGAGAGGCGAGGGGGAGAGTGGCTGCGGACAACAACAACGGACGCACGCAGGAAGGACAGGGCCGCCGACAAGAGATGCTCTCAGCGTCGCATCTAAAACGCTTCAGCGGCCGGAATCAAACCTGGGTTCCCTCGCGTCATGAAGGCGCCGTCTACCCGATTGCTCCGTTTCGACATAGTCAAAATTCAGCTCAAAATTCAGTTATCGTCAAAATTCAGTTATCGCGTTCACCCATCGTCGTCGTTAGACGGAGGGGGACATGATTTTTTAGTGATACCTCCATAAAACCATGTGTGTCCCAATGAAACGTTGGGTACAAAGCCCCTTTGAATTCTGCTTCACTACTATAGGGAAAATTCTTTGCTGGGAAGACATCGTTGGGAGTGAATATGAGCGGTTTTATACGAAAATACAAAGCTCCTCGCATCTTTCAATCGAGCGCTATACACAAAATCCCTTCAAAATCGTCTTTACTAATATATACAAATGCATTGCTTGGAAGACGGGCTTGCGTTCGGGCTAGTTGGTATTCCATAACGTTCATCTTGAGCGCAGAAAAAAAAAAAAAAAAACACGGACACAGAAGACAAGGACAAGCGCTTGTCCTTGTCTTCTGTGTCCGTGTTTTTTTTTTCTGAGCTTAAGATGAACGTCTTGGAAGACGTTTTTTTAGAGGTAATTTAAATATTGTTATTTTCTTTAATGAAAGTGTGAAGACATCGCACCTTTTATTAAACACCCGCGAAGACAAAACACATCTTTGGTTCATTAAAATGACCGATTTGTCTTGACAAAAATTAAAACCAATTTTATCGCAGAATTCAAACAAATAATCGGGTGTTAAAGAAAACAGATGAAGCAGTGGCGACGCCCCACCCACTTTCCCGCGGTTTTTCTATGACGTCACAGAATCTTGTTTATTTGTTTATGCGCTTGGTGGCCCGCTACCAAAGCCACTGCCAAGAGACGTGATTGGGCGATTGTGGTAGGGCTCTAGTTCCGTTTGGTCGTACCACTTGAGTGCTAACGTGCAGTCAACGCACTGATAACTATGGCTTTAGTCAGGTCTCTACAGCGTCACTGCGGCGCGAAATTTGAAAGGTTTGCGATATGTCTTGCGTTGCTTTCGGTTAAAATAAGCGTCTATCGCGGCTTGGTTGGGGCTGAGGGAGTTATTAGAGGTTAGGATTTTTTCAAATTGAACAAAGTTTCGTTTTGTTTGCATGACCCATTTAATAGTTGTCAACGCGTAAATGTGGGCTAGTTGGTTCGAACTGTGAAACATGGTTAGGTAGCGCGGTAAAGACGGGACAAAAGTAGAGACCACACAGGACTAGCGCTAGACATCAGCTGAAATTTTTACTACACACATCAAAAGATATACAAGAAGGGCGCATGCGTGAACATGCTCAAAGCACTAAGATAAATGACAAGGTCAAGGGGTGGCATTTTCTTACGCCCGTGGCAAGTTCGCATCCAGATAATCCATTTCTTTTTTTGACAAACTAATAGATGCCGTGATTACACACTTATCACCGGCTTTCATGATGCGCCACGCTTCATACAAATTACGGCTGGCTTGGTCCTCAAAACAGCGCAATATTAGTGTCCTCTCGTTAACTGGAACACAGTGTGGAACTCAGTGCGGAAAACAGGCCAGCGCTAGTCCTGTGTGGTCTCTACTTTTGTCCCGACTTTACCGCGCTACTTAACCATGGTTCCCCATTTAATAGCGTTTTCGTACTCGGCGAAAGTGTGACACACCAGGACAGACATGTTACCTCGTTGAGTCCATATAGACATGTCTAATTAAGTATGCAAAATATTCATTGAATGTGCTCGTTTGCTGGGTCTGATCTGGGTGCGGTGAACATGCCCCAAATACGGCCGACGTACTGCAGTCTACTTTCGTGAGAGCACTGCACCCGCCGGAAACAGCAGCGAGAAATTCGATGCTCCTTAACGAGTTAGGCCGTGGGCAGGGTTGAGGGGGGGGGGGGGGGGCACTATGCAGGAATTCCCATTTGGGAACTCTCGAGTAAATGCGGAAGCCACTCTGCTATACAACGAGTACCTATGAAGTTGGCTTCAGCGTTATACAGAAGTGCATTGCTATGAGGACATCTTTCCAGTGGCAAAACAAGATGTCTCATATCAAAGGAAAAAAAAAGCCCGAGGACCTATTATTAAATACATTTATAAGGTCATTTTATGTTCAGAGACCCGCCGCGGTGGCTCTGTGGCTAAGGCGTTGCGCTGCTGAGTACGAGGACGCGGGTTAGATTACCGGCCGCGGCGACCGCTTTTCTGATGGAGGCGAAAAGCAAAAGCGCCCGTGTGCACGAGATTTCGGCGCACGTTAAAGATCCCCAGGTGGTCAAAATTAATCCGGAACCCTCCCCTACGGCGCACCTCATGCCTGCGTTGCGTCGGCGCGTTATACCCTACAATCAATCCCGTATTTTGAGAGAGCGATACGCTCCGATCACGTTTAAAGCCGTGTTTCCTATTAAACACAAATGCTTTTCTGGAAAGACATTTTTTCGAAGGTCAATGTAAGCTGTCGTATATGATAACATCAAAGGTCCTAGGGTGCTTTGTCAAAACTGTTTTCTCGTGCGGCGAAAGAGCGTCACATCAAGCGTTAGAAACGGACATATAAGTTTCTTCGTTGCGTCCACGTAGAAATGCTTACGCATTTAAAGGAGCCATGAAGACAAAATACAAGTTCGGTTTATTAGAAAGACTGCTTAGTCCCGACAACGATACCAATATCATCGCAATCTTCGAGCAAACGACGCAGATATTAAAGAAAACGTGTGAAGCTGTCGCGACCCCCTAGCCGATTTCCCGCAACTTTTCTGTGACGTCACGGAACCTTGTTTGTGCGATTGGCGGCCGCCTAACTGACCTGTCGCGACGACACATGACTGGACGTCTGTAATGTGGCCTCTAGTTCCATTTGACCGCGTCACTTGAATGCTAACGTGCAGTTAACGAACTGAAAATAATGCTTTATTGTTGCCCCGTATGACGTCATTCTTGCTCATAACATGTCACTGTGGCGCAAAATTTAAAGGTTTTTAAATACTTCTTA
Organism: Haemaphysalis longicornis; assembly: GCF_048455015.1. Taxonomy (NCBI): domain Eukaryota; kingdom Metazoa; phylum Arthropoda; class Arachnida; order Ixodida; family Ixodidae; genus Haemaphysalis; species Haemaphysalis longicornis. The sequence goes on along the minus strand of NW_027526225.1, from coordinate 88,896,117 downwards.
CTTTTTTTCGTTAAAAAACATATTTTGTGGCTGTAATGGAGCTGAGTGAGATACTGAGTCCCAGTTCTTTCAAATTAAACAAAGTTCTATTTTCTCTCCATGGCTCCTTTAAATAATGTCCCCGGGCACACAAGAACAAAGGGCTGTTCCCCTGTACTACACCTCGCGCTTAGGCAAGAGTTCTAGGCAAACGTTGACTGGCAACGTGAAAAGTACACTGTCAGAGCAAAGAACTCACTATTTCATCAAGCAAGGTTTGTCCGTTTCAATGACTTTTCAAACATAGATGTTCCACAGCACTCCTGTCCGCCACATGATGGATAGTAACACGAAGAAAGCTTTTGAGAGTAGCCACGCCATGGTTTTGCTACGTGATGACGAGGGCCATACGTCATTCAGACAACTCATTGCTACGGGGATGTCAACTTCTAATCGTTCAGATGTGCTCGGGTAAGATTTTGATCGCCGTAGAAAGTGGCCATTTGCGATGCTCTAATGACTCTGCACCGTTCTCGTATACAGATTGATGCCCGTGAAGTGTCCACTGACGCAAACTGCCGTATGCATGTATAGGCACAATCCTGTTCCCATATACATATACATGAACTTCTCGTAGTCTGCACTTTCCAACCGTGCCGACGGTTATGAATAGCGTCCAGCCACGTGCTCTCTGTACTGATGCGAGCATGAGCAAACAATTGGTGCTGACACTTGGAACCCATTCCTTTCTGCACACACAATCATGTTCAAGCGATTATTAAATTTTGCCAGCTGCCGGGCCGTTAGAACACGTCCCTCGCCAACGTGGACTGAAAGTATACTTTCGCGCTAAGCTGGCCCCTGTAATATAGGTGCGTATATAAATTTACCGATTGACTTCAATCTATAAACATGCTCATGGCACAGTGGCGGGAGGGGAAGGAATTACAGAATGATGATAGTGGGCGCACCGTCATGCCTTCAGTATATTATGGGGGTTCTTCAGGCTCGATCGCCTCAGACGGAGACCGCGTACATAGCGCATAGCGACATTTCCCCAAGCAAAGATGGCTCGCTGCGAACTTATTGAAGATTGGTGTTTGAGGCAGTACGGGTTTGCTCTTTGTCTAGCTTGGTAAATCTACACCTGGTGAAGTTTTAAATAATAGCGATCCCTACGTAAGGTCCACGCTGGTGCCAATGTAAAGGATGCGGCCTTATTGCACCATTTTAATGGCATTTGGTGTACATTCTGCGCAGCATACGGCTTATTGATAAAGATCTCTGAAACGTCTTAAAGAGGGTGCCATCCAGCAGCAGGAATATTGAGCATCCCCCCCCCCCCCCCCCCCCCCCCACACACACACACCTGTATGTGTAGTCTCCGCCGATAGATGTGTAATGAGGGCAAAGTGGGGCTACATATATGTGGCGGAGTCAGGGGACGTGTTCTGAGTAAGCACAACCTGGCAGCATCTTCTGCTCTCCGGTTCCCATCTGCCGTGTTCCCTGGCGTCCAGGGAGGTCTGTCTTGCAGGCTTTGTTCTCGTGGCGCTGCAGTAGTAGGGCAATTATGTTGTTAGTGGGAACAGAAGCGGTGGACGCCTTGCTGAGCTACTGTAGTGTGCGAGACCGGGATGGGCCGGATTCCGTGGTGCCATTCTGTTCGTATTGCTGAAGCTGTTAATAGTTAAAAACGCGGAGTCGCCGACCAACGGTTTACTAAAAATTTACTAGACGTTTTGGCCTCCCTATGGAAAGCTTTTTTTTTTAATATACCGTTGTCGGCGATCCTACGTTTTTGACTGAATCTTTTCGACCACATGAAATTTCGTCAAACCTTGGGTTTCATTGTTGAATCTGTTACAGGACGCCGAGCCAGCCAACAGTTTGGCTTACTTTATGAGGCTTCACGTGTCGGGGATCAGCGTGGTACTATTTATAGTCACTGGTAAAGAACATATCCGGACAATAGCAACTTCAGTTCCGTCGATGGAGGCATCTATAAAGGTGTATAATTCGTATGCAGCCGTATCTTGGGCCCGTTTTTGGATGTACCGTTGTCGTACATCTCAGTGTCGGCGGGAAGTTGGTCTGTGTCTTATCGGACGATGGCTGCACGTTTCCGAGGTGGAATCGATACGGCATCAGGGAAGGGTTAGATGGACCGACAAGCAGATCCCATCGCTGAAGCGCTTGTCCTCGGGGGACCATCGAGGTCGAGTTGTTCTTGATGTCGAAGTTGAGTCTCTTCAACGACTGCGACAATAGATGAAGGGGAATTGTTTGCTTCAATTAAGATGTTGGCGCGCGCATAAGCTTGGGGGTTCCGGTTATTGGTCTCATTGCAGTTCGATACAGGGCGGGGAGTTCCTGCATCTGTTTCCTTCTGAAGTCCTACGCGGACAGCAGGCCGCACGTGAATCGTTCGACTGCCACCACTCAAACAAAATGGATGCGCTGCATATAGTATACCTGAAACGCTACTTGGATGCGCTAACCACGAGGTGACGCCGGAGTTTCAACGCCCATTTTCAGCGTTATTTGTTGCGTCGGGTTTGGAAGTCGTCATCCGTGAGTGGCTGCGAAATTGTTTTCCCAGACCACAGTGTCAGCCTGAGCTCCACGAGGGAGTATTAAAGGCTAAAGACGGCCATCTTGCTGATACATCTTGCTCAAGCATTCGGCGTATCTTGTTCGTGGCTAAATTGAAGAGAAGAGGGGCAAAAGATGACCCTTGAGGAACACCTTTATCTAAATAATTGGGCATTGGGTGTCCCTTTCGCATCCTTACATATGATTCGGATGGGTCGAAGTTCTTAAAAGTTACGCATGCAGTCGGCTGGTTGGTGATTGCGCCAGCAATCTCTTGAAGAATGGCTTTCTGATGTACACCATAAAAAGCTTTGTGCATACGCACAGAAAGTGGATATATTCACCTATAGTATGGTAAATGCTTTTGTGATGTTTTGTTGATTACCCGTCGGAATATGTCGAAGTCAGTCAGAAATGAATGGGACTGGGCTGTCTGCTCCAGGTGGTATTGATGATGATAAATTCTTTTATTAGGAAGGGGAGGACCGAAGGTCGCTGGAGGGGGAAGAGGGGGAATAGGGAGGGAGGTAGACGCCCACTAAATCATGCTCGCCAGGCCACTGGCAACGCCAAACTGGGCTAAGGTCACCAGGTGTTGAGGATTTTCGAATTAAAGTTGATTGTTCGTGAGCCTGCCGATAAGCTTACAGATTGTAGGCGTGAGGTCTATCGGCTGACAGTTATCGGGTCTCCCTTCATGGGCCCTGCTGCACGCCTCAGGGTTGGGTGAATGATAGAAAGTTTCAAGTATTCGTCTACTGTGAGTTGTTCTCATGGCCAACAACGTGGATGAGTGTTTTCTTGGCACTGATAGGGAGGTTTTGAAGAACTTGCCCTCTGATGTGGCCATAGGAGGTTCGTTTGGCAACAAGAAGTTAGCACATGGTGAAGGGCTAATCCACGCTTTCTTTCGCGTCAGTGACGGGGAAGCTTATAGGTCCGGCAGAGTGCCAGGTTTGGTAGTCAAGTGTGGTCGACTTTTTCTCCATCATGCACGTCTTGGTCTTCTTGTAGAATTTAGTCAATTTAGCGAATTGAGTCGCATGTTCGGAGTTGTATAAGGCGACCAAGGCGTTGTTCATCATAATTATTTGCAGCCATCTTTGACAGATCGGTGTTTGGGAAACAGTGGTTATATAATGTTGCCTGCAGGCAATAATATATATGGGAGTATCTCCGACGCGTATTTTACATCGCGGCTTAATTTGCAATAAGAAGCTAGCTTGCAAATTATAGGGGCATTCCTAGTGAGCAGGGTGGCGAGGTGGTGTACTTGCATCTTGGGGAACAGCGCGAACTAACAAGGACACAAAAAGAAAGAAGTGGGCAGGACTAGCATTAGTCCTGTCCACTTCTTTCTTTTTGTGTCCCTGTTATTTCGCGCTGTTCCCCAAGATGCGTTCCTAGTGAGCTTGTTCTCCTACGCATACAGGGCAGGTCATTTACACCCTCTAGGGCGTATATATTTTTTAGAGTATATAGGCTTGATGCGCTGGCAGTCGCTGCCGTCTTCGTCAGTTATTTGCTGGCCTTAGTCGGTGTCGTCGACTTGAAGGTTGTCTGGGGGAAAGAAAATTTCTTTCCCCCCTTCAATTGAACGCGCCACGTCAATGCCACGAGATTAGGAAAGTCAGGTGGACAGTCACAGGCGCATACGCGCTATCAACTATAGCGGTTGCCTCGTTGGAAGCTGGCCACTGGGAGAGTGCTAGGACTAACCGCAGTTGAGTAGTTCCAGCTACCGGGGTCTGGGCACGAGAGTTCATTTGCAGCCCATCGCTCGTGTGTGGTCAGCATGACTTTCGGAAGGCGTCCAACAATTTCCCCACGCGCAAAGAGGCGATATATATAGGCCAAATTTACGAAGCACATGTTGTTCTCTACTTCATGCTTCCAACCCGCATGCAGATGGTGCACAGAAAACGACGGAGAGAAGTGTGCTCTCAAGGCCAGTACGCGTAGGGCATCACTGGCTGCCGGGCTTCGAACTCTCATGGAAGAACGGGGCAGATGTGCAATAGTATTTTCATGCATGGTTCTTAAAATACAAGCGATAATCGAGCACTTTTTTGAGATTTTATGAACGAACGCACACACCGAAGAAGTCAAACATTTTCCTTCGCTTGTGACCGATATGCTTTTAGCCTGGTGACCATAGATACCACTTTCCGGATCATACGCTGTTCACATATTCATTGTGTTGCACAGAATAGTGTCGAATTGGCCAATCCGTTACGGTGTTAAAAACGGAAACGTACGTAACTTGGTTAAATTTTCTTCTGTTCAAGCAATACTTTGGATTCGACAACCTGTGAGCGCAAGTTACATATTCGTCATGGTTTACTGGTTCTCTACCTGCTGGTCCGTATACTATACCTCTATACGCTTTGAAGCCACTCGTTAACTCCTGAAATTCGCCTTTACGTATATTAGAGAGCCACGACCACAGGAGACACGGTTCGGACCAATCATGACTTTTGCGCAGGAAAACAGAGCCGCTCCATGCCGCGGTCCTGCGAGCATGTTTCTATCCCAAGGGTATCATGACATCCAACGTATGCATGCATAGCCAAGTTTGCGATACCCCAAAATGACCAGCCGGAATGGTCCACATGCTTACACCGGACGTGCGTGCACTTTCTAGCGCGTTGCTTCACCACCTGCAAATGACGCACAAGTGATCAAGAATGCGGTTGACTCGTGATTCGGGACATGCAAACAGAGCTTGTCGATTGGAATAGATTAATGGAGTTACGCCGCCGTAGCAGGGCACGGACCTCTCGCCTACCGACTGTCGTATTCTGAAGGCCTGCCTACAGATACGGCGGGAAACATTAGCAAAACGTTGGCGGGTTTTACAGGGTTTGCTGAAGAAGTCTCCACAACCAGCACGCTCTACAAGAGACGTTGTCCATGCAAGAACATGTCCATGCCGCAACAAGAGTCGTTGTTGAAAAGCTGCCTAACAAATTAGGGGGACTGCATGCGCTATCGTCTCTCTCATCTTTGGGCTGTGGGTCAATAACAACTCTTCTTCGATGGTGCAGCCAACGGGATCTGTACGCTGGTCTTTTTGCAAACGACGTCATGCGGAGGTCACTACTGAAGTCACTATCGTAGGTAACTCACCCGCGGGGGTGGCGGGCGCTGCCGTCAGTCGTCCTCCTCCCGAGTGCGACGGCGGCGGGGACGTCGTGGTCGTGGTGGGCGACGTGGACGACGAGCCGGTCGCGGCGGCCGCAGCGGCAGCCGCCGCCGCTGCCGCGGCGGCGTCCCTGGCCAGCAGCTGTGCCATGGCCGCCGAGAACGTGTATCCGGCTCGGTGCATGGCCAGCAGCCCGTCGTGGCATCCGTAGAGCAGGCTCAGCTCGCGGGCCTCGTTCTCCTCCTGCGCTTGCTGTCTCCGGAGCGCCACCTGTGCCGCCATGACCCGCTGTCTCTCGGCGATCAGGGTGCACTTCGCACAGGCGCAGTCCCGCCAACGGCAGTAGCGCTTGTGCCCCTTCAGCGCCGACACGACCCCGTGGTTGCGACAACGGGCGCACTTGGGCGTCCTCTGGTACCGCTCCGCAATCGGCACCGCCGACCCGACGCGCAGGCCGAGCAGGCCCGCCGCCGCCGCCACGGGCTGTGCGCCCAGGCCGGACGACGGCCCGCCGCCGCCGCCGCTGCTGCTACTCATCCTGCCGACGACGACGCCGCGGCACCGCGGAAAAAAACGCGCCACTCCGTTTTCCCGCGTCTTTGCCGACTCCCGGGTCGCTTTGATACTTGCCGATCGCTCCCTAGTTCCCGCCCGGGAGTCCCCCGGGGCTCCGCCCTCGCCCTAGCGGCCCCGCCTGCCTTTCGGAGTTGGGCCGTCCCGCCGCCAATGGGGAGCGCGTGCCGGGGGACGGTCCCCGTTCCGCTTCCCCCTTTCGGAGCCCCCCTTTCGCGACCTTCCTATCCGTGCGACACACTGTGCGAGGACCACACTAATACTGTACAACGCGGCAACGACGAAAGGACACAACACACACACGCACACTCTTCCCTTTTTTTTTTTCTTTTCGCGCGGAGGGAAAGCGGGTGACGAAATATGCGGCTTTCCGGTGATAACGATGACCAGAAAGGGTTCTTTCCTCCGTGGATCGCGCCGCGTGTGGGGGAGCGGAAACTTAATACGTGGCCGCGCGCTGGTTTCCTCTTTTGATGCTTCTCCCTGCTTTTGTTTCCCTTACTCTGGTGATAAAGGGAAGCTTTGGAACGGCCCGTCGTGCAGCCGGGATTAAAAGGAGTAAATCTGAAGCGCCTTGCGATGGAATTCCTTTCATCGAGGGGGTTAGCAAATGAGCGGAAACTCTTGTGTGAGCGGCTGTCGTCTGCGGGGATGGGCGGGATGTGTTTTGTTTCTTTGGAGGCATCTTTATGACCCCTTTAGGACGCGTGCTATTTGCAAGCTTTGTTCAGGTCGATTCCCTTTAAATTTCCTTCATGCGCTGATACTCCCCCGCCTGGAGACTCACCGGCAAGATCATTATAGCCCCCATATAGGGAACCCGGTTTAAGGAAATACCGGCTGTAACAAACAAATCTTCGTTTCCCGTTGCCATTTGTACGCATATATTTTTTTGTGCAGATATGGCGAAAAACGGATATAACGATCTGGTTTTCGTTTCCTGATGTGTTCGTCATAAGCGGGCAGCACCGTATAAAGCTTTTCCTGGGGGCAGTTACTAATTAATCGGTACACTTTTATGGCATATTCCTCTTTATTCGGTCAAATAGGCTTTTTCGCAGGATAGTAAGAGCATATTGTTCATCGTGCAAAACATTTTACATAATCCTTCTCAGCCTAGCTGACAGTAAATGTGCTTGTCGTTAAGCCTCTGTCTGCATAAAAATGTTCTTTTGCGTGGTATATATTGCGATTCAAATTTGGAGGGCAAAGGGTAGGTAAAACGCCTTTGGTAGGTAAAAGCGTGGTTAGCAGAGGTCGTCAACCTCACCCTCAATTGGACCTCAATTTTTCACCTGGATGTGTATATACGAAATGTGAAACATATAACGTGTAAAATCTTAAACAAGAAAGCCAGCGGGAAATACATGCCCTCCAAAGTGAACCAAACCCACAACGTTGGGGTTCCGTGTCCTATGTGTTACAAGTTCAGCTACCGCCGGGTTGGTAGCTTCTCTCTTTCTGATGTATTGATGTGCAATTAGGAGTATTCTGCGTTTAAGGGTGGTAGCCAGCGCTGCCTTAACAACTCATGGTGACGGCGATCCTTATTTAAACCCGGTGGTCGTGAATCGAGCTTGTATGACTTCATAACTCGAGCTGTTATTTGGTTGTGAAGCCGAACTACAGGTAAGATGATTTGTAGCACTTTATGTGGATACACGGTGTCTTCGGAGGTATATAATAAAAGGCCCTTCTTCCAATGTTGGGCCTAAAAATACCTTCCAAGCAATGCACGTGTGTATAGTAGTGAAGCCGACATTAAAGAAACTCGGCGCGTAGCGCAACATAGGGCTTTATAGAGGTACATATTGAGGCCCTGTGGTCTCTATTCTTTCATGTAAAACAACTACGCTTGCGAAAAATCTGGGCAAATTAAAAAATTAATTAATCAATCCATCAATAAAATCGCTGCAGAGTAATAGTCTATAGCAGTGAAGCCGACTTTAAAAGAGCTCGGCATGTATCGTTTCATGCTGTACATGCTGGTCTTGTGGAGAAAGATAGAGAGAACTTTATTGCCCATGATTCACGACTGAACCGTGGAAGTTTGGCCCATTCTGCGGTGGCGGAGCGAACGGATGCAGTCGTCGCGTTGAGGTTGGGGAAGGTGGCGTCTGTATATCAAAAGGAGGTGCCTGAAGATGGTCAGCTCTGGCTTGTCTCAGCGCTGAATCTTTCTGGAGTTCCATATTACGGGTTATTGGGGGGACTCAGATGCGAGGAAGATGTCTCCCAGGTCGGGTGGGGTTGGGGGACCCCCCCAAATACCTTCTCCCACCCATCGCCCCCAGGTGGGTGCCGGGGATGGGCGGGAGGAGGTATTTAACAAACTGACTTACACTGTATTCCGACTTCAGAATCAATTTTACATGGCGTGCGGGAAAGCTTCTTCCTACCTGTACATTGGTGCATACCAGTGAAGCCGACTTTAAAAGACATCGGTTAAAAGCAGAGTGGTCTCATTTGCTTAGGGAGAGCACTAGGGAGTTTCCGCAATTTGTGTCAAAGATGACAGTTTTTACAGTGCTGAGCAAACGCAAGGAAGTCCGTCCCTCCACCGTCTGTCTGTCCGCATGTATGTGTGTGTATGTATGTATGTATTTATGTATGTATGTATGTATGTATTTATGTATGTATGTATGTGTTTATGTATGTACGTATGTATGTATGTATGTATGTATGTATGTATGTATGTATGTATGTATGTATGTATGTATGTATTGTCACGAAGTCAGAGACGACGCTGTTGTCTTCAAGGGAAACAAGTTTATTGGAGCGAACTTGTGCTCCCCTAACAACTCAAAGAATACACAGGCGGCGAAGCAGCAGTCAACAAAGTGAGTGCTCAAGAGAGCGTCGGAAATTCGAATACCGTGGCGTCCGCTCTGCAGGCTTTTATCTTTCGGTGCGAGTGTTTCTCCAGCCGTCGATTTACATCAAGAACATTGTAGATCAAAGAATATTATTCCAGGCCAGTGACGTTAGGGCGAAATGCTCTTCTTATCCGAATGAGATAAACCGTGCGGCATAAAAATAATGGAACATGCGGTTCGCTTGGGACACAGATAACAGCCGGGCGCAGCCGGGCAGTAAAAACAAACCACAAATAAACAAACCAAATGCATGGTTCGCGGCAGCATGTATGTATGTATGTATGTGGTTATGTATATGTGTACGTATGCATGTGTGTATGTATGTACGTATGTATGCATGTATGTATGTATGTACGTACGTATGCATGCATGTATGTATGTATGTATGTATGTATGTATGTATGTATGTATGTATGTATGTATGTATGTATGTATGTATGTACGTATATATGTATGTATGTATGCATGTATGTATGTATGTATGTGTATATGTATGTGTGTATGCATGTAAGTACGTATTTATGTATGTAAGCGTGCATGCATGTATGTATGTATGTATTTACGTATGTGTGTATGTATGTGTACATGTATGTATGTATGTGTGTACGTGTGTACGTATGTATGCACAAGACCTGTCGCGATGACATGGTCTATAAGTGTATGTATGTATCTGTGTATGTATGTATGCATGTATGTACGTACGTATGTATGTATGTGTGGTTATACATGTATGTATGCATGTGTGTATGTATATATTTACATATGTGTGCATGTATGTGTACATGTATGTATGGATGTATGGGTATGTGTGTATGTGTGTGGATGTATGCATGAATGTATGTATGTATGCATGTATCTGTGTACATATGTATGTGTGCATGCATGTATGTATGTATGTATGTATGTGGTTATGTATATGTGTACGTATGCATGTGCGTATGTGTGTATGTATGTACGTATGTATGCATGTATGTATGTATGTACGTACGTATGTATGTATGCATGTATGTATGTATGTATGTGTATATGTATGTGTGTATGCATGTAAGTACGTATTTATGTATGTAAGCGTGCATGCATGTATGTATGTATGTATTTACGTATGTGTGTATGTATGTGTACATGTATGTATGTATGTGTGTATGTATGTATGTATGTATGTATGTGTGTACGTGTGTATGTATGTATGCACAAGACCTGTCGCGATGACATGGTCTATAAGTGTATGTATGTATCTGTGTATGTATGTATGCATGTATGTACGTACGTATGTATGTATGTGTGGTTATACATGTATGTATGCATGTGTGTATGTATATATTTACATATGTGTGCATGTATGTGTACATGTATGTATGGATGTATGGGTATGTGTGTATGTGTGTGGATGTATGCATGTATCTGTGTATATATGTATGTGTGCATGTATGTATGTATGTATGTATGTATGTATGTAGGTGCGTGCTTGTATGTATCTAGTATGTATGCTTGCCTGTCTGTCTGTCACTCATATTAATCATCTTTTGGTGATGAGTCTGCTCGCCAGTGCGTCACAGACCCAGGGGCAATTTATTGGCCACAGGGCACCCACGTAGAGTTACTCGTATGTCGCTTGCGGGTCACCAGTAACCCGATAACCAAAATTCAAAGCTCAAATCAGCGCCCGCAATAATGTAGCCGATGAAGCCTTAACTGTCCACATGGTCTATAAGTGCTGAGCGAAGTCACTATGCACATGCGTCGTCAATATACCCTCTCGTAAGGGCACTACTAAAATGAGAAAACATTTCTGTCAACGGCACTATTCGACACGATAAAAATAAAAAGTAGAAAGGTAGCTATCAGCAAATTCTTGAAGATTCTATTGATGATTATTGCGTTAAATGTCCAAGGGCTCCTATAGGCCAAAAGCGCAAAAAAAGGATTTTATTGCATGTTTTTAACACAACCCAGAAATGCAGCCGAGAACACAATTAATGTTATGATTAATGAGTGCCATCGTAAACATGGAGTCACTTAGTGTCGTGCAAATGTCACGCATCCTTTTAAACACAATTGAATTCTTAAAAAAGTAGCACAACATATATAAAACTATCCCAAGAAATGATGAAAATAAAAACAAACAGGTTCACACGCCATTCAAAAGGTTATTCTGTATATTTTTGCACTCAATAAAAATATGCCTATAAAAGGTAAAACTATTTCAGACAAATATGGAAAAGGAACAATATTAAACTATGCGTTTCATCTTCGGCGAGGAAGGCCAAGGACAAGCTCTTGGTTGGCCGATGGAAGGGGTGCCTGGTGCTATTGCGGATTTCGACGCGGTCCCAAGGGATGGCCTTGGCGCCGGTGGTGTCCCTTTCGACTTTCCTTCGGCGACTTCCTTGCACGAAGTCGCCGAGGTGCCGAAAGGAGAGGCGGCTGACTGCTGCCAGGAGGGATGTCTCCAGAATACCGGCCTTTGTGTGGTTCGCGTTCCGGTAGAGGATGTTCCTGGGCGTCATTATGTCCATACTGGCGATAATGCCTGCGCCGGAAAAATCAGAAATGGGAAGACGCATCTCACCTTTTCTGTATCTTAGAGTCCTTAAGGGCGACTCACCTTTTAGCGCTTCTATGGTACTTGCTACTTCGTGACCCACGGTCTTAAAAGAGTACTGACACGAAATTTCAAATTTGAGATAAGTATGTAAAAGTCATCCTTTGAGTTAGGCGATATCTCCCGGCAAGTTTCTACAGTAACCGTTCCGTATAACGTATTTTAAATGAATTTTCGAGAAAGCTCAGAATGAATGGGCATGGTGCTGTCTGCTCCTTTCCCTAAACTGCCGACATCATGGTTCCCGTGACTTGGTATAAAGACGCTGGCATCGGTTTGCGGGCGCTGCTACGCCGTGTTTACCACGTCACGGGTTTTGGGACTGACGTCATGCTTTCCGGGCGCGTGGGAATGGTGGAGACCACGGCCGGTCTGGGCCCGGCCGCCTCCAAAAAGGCTGTAGTGCGACAAGAATGGTGACGTCACAAGCTCTGTCCTGTCATGGCGGCCGCCTCTGTGATCGTTTTCGAAACCGAGACAAACATGAATAAGCGAGGTTGTAAATAATTATTTACGCTGTGATCGACCATCTAATGTGCCATTCGATGATTAGTTGGCTGGTAGGCGCCCATAGCAACGAGAAAAAAAAGTGACATGAAAATTTCGTGTCATTACTCCTTTAAAGGGGACCTAACAAGGCTTCAGAAGGTCGTAATTTCAATCTCGAAATTGCTAGAGCACCCCGTCACGACAGCCTATGCCAAATATTACGCCTCTGCGTAAAGCAGGGGCCGCATAAACACGCAAAAAATATCATTGCTTTATTTCCTTGTTTACCTACCGATCCTCGCCTCCATACTGCCGCACGATGACATGCGGCACATAGGTCTGGAGCAGCCTCTATGACGCACTAAGCACTGAACCGTACGGCGCCGCTGTTGGTGTTGGTGCTGTAGTGGGGAACCGCACTGAACACTACGGCGCCCCACACTCACTCTGTGTTCTGAGCTCATATATCGCTAACTGTTTGACGCGGCTCTTCGGAGCGAGGACAATATTTTGCATCATGGCTTACCTATACAACTTTATTTAATTAATTGATCAATTCAATAATTAATTAGGACAACCGTAACTTAACATGTCAGTAATGGGGAAAGTAAGAAAGGAGGGGAGGGCGTCTACACTTTCTTGTCTCGTCTTGCAAAAGTCTAAAGAGGGCATGACCGTAACCCTTTCTTCAGACGCCGCTCACTATTTCCCCCTAAAAATTTTTTTGTTGTTTCTATGCTGCGTATCTCACTAAATAAGATGAATTGGTAGGTTACTGATCCCATCACAATCTTAGTTTTTTTTTACAATCATCTAGAGAATTGTGTACATAGCGTCACAGAAGTCAGGAGCGTGAAGTAGCGCTGAATATTTCCACATACGTATATATTTGTGTGATATGCATTGTATCTATATTTCCAGGGCCGCAAGTCTTTTGAGAAAACGAGGAGAAAGCGTTGAAAACGCCCAGCCGCTGAAGCCGTCGCGCGCGTCGCCATTTTGTTTGTGGTCGTAGTAATTTTACTAGTCGCCAGATGGCCCTAAAATCTTCATTGTTAGACGAAGGATAGAAAATTATGCTAAACTAGCGAAAACTTTGTTTTGGTATTTTGAAAAAAAAAACGCAGCATTGAAATGTACACAGCTGTGTACTTAGCGTCGGAAAGGGCTAAAACCCAAGAGTCAATGAATCCCTTGTTACTTCGTTCGGGACTATACTGAAGGCTTGTGGCTTAGAGTAAAACCTGCCCTCTTGGCTTGCATTATGAGGAATGGGTCAAGCATACCTGTGAGAACCAGGGCAGAGGTGCCGGAGGGGACACCCATGGTGACGCCGAGGACCTCCTTCCGGAGCTGCGGCCCTGGTGACCGCGTGCGTAGGTCCCAGTCACCCGGCCGGCTATCGTCCGGTGTTGACGTTGACGATTCGTTCTTGGTAGGAGCAACGGACAACGCCATGCCGACGGCAGACGTTGTGCTCGTCTTCTTGTTTGGCGACTGTTCCGGAAATCTCGAAACCGCGTGCAATTCGTCTTCTTCTTCCTCTTCTCCTTCTTTTTCACGTGCTAATGGTGTACGGCGTACCTGTGGTGTTGTGATATAGCGACGGCCAAGGAGCGGTGATAGCGCCGGCCGCTGTTGGTTTCCCTCTGTGCTTAGCCGCCTGGCTGTTATCGGTTCCGGCTGGTGACGTCACACCGGCCCTATATATATGAGTTGGTCAGTGCAGAATAAAGGCTGAATCTCCGTCGTGTCTACCAGTGCCCAAGACATCTCAGTACCCACTGAGGGGGATTGGCCAAGGCTTGAGGTTTGTCTAACAATTCAAAAAAGTGTTTTTTTTTAGAATTGGAAATTAATGATAAAAAACTACGCTAGTAAAGGCGGGGCCAGATAAACGATTGTACAAATCAGCTAGCATATAAGTGTTCCGGTAGCCATGATGTATTCGTCAAGGTGAAGGAGGAAGTATGTTTCTTTGCTTGCTTTGCCAAGGCAGCTTGCACTGAATGAAAAAGAACTGAAGTTTTTAGTTCAAGTCTAAGAAGTTCGAATGGGCCAGTAAGGTAACGTTTTCTTTACTCTGTGAAACGGCCACATTCAAACAATTCACTTCCAGGAACTGGAATAAGAAGAGTAACCTCCTTCCTCCTTTTTGCGTCGTACGCGAACGAAAAAAGAAGTGTATCGCGCCTCCTCGCCCCAATGTTAGAGAAAATTCATTAGTGATAGGTGTAGCGTGTTGATGACATTGAAGTGATGTGGCGAGAGAGGAACATCTGCTTTTCCGAACAGTGTACAAAAACTCACTTCCAGCGTGTTCATCATCATCATGGAGACAGGAAGAACCTGGGGCTGCTCAGTGCAAGCACTCTTGCGGCTCTACAAAGCGCTCTTCGTACGCGTCTTGCGTCATAGCCTTCCGCCTTACCATGCTCACAAAGCACTCATTTAAAGCAACAAAAAACTAACCTAAGCCAAAGAAATTATAGTTCAAATCAAAGATGCAAAAAAATTCGAGGCAAGGGCCGGTCTCAAATCAGCGTCCTCGGAATCAAGAAGCCATGAACGAACACCTACACCCGTGCTAGTCCAGTCGTAAAAAATCGAATGCCTTCTGACGGAATTCTGCCCATCCCTGCAGCGCTGAGATAGAGGGCCGTCGGACGGTACTGTGGACACTGCGTTCTGCAAAGTTAGAGCGCTGCGAATATGCCTGCACCTTCCAAAGTGCACCCGATCCCAGCTCCGTGGCTTCCGACATACGAGTGGTAGCGTGTATGATGCGAGCGGCCAGCCGCTGTTGCAGCCGTGAAGAAGTCCAGAAGCCGTAGGCTAACGTAACTGTTTACTTCATAGCGAGAGGTGAGCCGAAGCCAAGGAACAATGCCCCGACGGGTGAGGTTACAATACAAGACTCGAGCAGAGTGACAGCATGGATTCGCTGCTCAAACAGGAATTAGTTACGGCGCTTGGGCGGCTTCTATTTATACCCAAAAGCCGTAACGGTCGAAACGCCAACAAGCCGCAACACGCCACGAACGTCACGGAGTCAGACACACACAACGCTCTTTCCAGAGTTCGTGAGTCGTCGGTAGCCTCGGCGCACGTTGAGTCCGGGAGAGGGGAAAGAGGAGGACTCCGCTGAGATCGCGGGGCCTATGTGTCCTCGAACGGGTTGCGACGCGCCTCGCCGGGCCGGCAACCGTTGAAGTTTGAAATGCGTCGATAGCGAAGCGTCTGACCCGGGCTTGTCGAGACGTGAAAGTATGATTCACCGACGCGATGGCGCCTGACGGCTGAAAGGCGCATGCAGTGGCTTCTCCGCACAGCCGAGGAGTGATGCGGGAAAGTACGGCGGCGCTGACCGATTCGTAACAAGGGTGTTGCGACGATGACTGGAACACTTCAAAAATTTTTCCTCGGCGAACCGTTGCTTTATTCGCGCTCAAACTTCGCACGAAGGTCGCATTTTGGGGTCTATTTTGTTTGACACAGGGAAAAACGACGTTACTTACCTGTTTATCTTGGAAATAAATAAAAACGATTTTCACCTATGGGAAAATGGCGGCTGATTTGGATGTGCGAGCCCGAAAACCGTGTTTTCTGAACGTCTGCTAGCTCATTTTTAGGTGCATTTTCTGATCGTCTGCTGCACCATTTGGCTCCTTCCTAGCGTGAATCCCAAACGTGCGTTTCGCTCTGCATATACTCCAGGTGGTTCCGTCGTTCCAACATCAACTTGCGCTGGCTCACACGTCCAAATCAGCCGCCATTTTCCCATAGGCGAAAATCGTTTCTATTTATTTTCAGAAAACACAGGTAAGTACCATCGTTTTTCCCTGTATCAAACAAAATAGACCACAAAATGCGGCCTTCGTGGCAAGTTTGAGCACAAACAGAGCGGCGGTTCGCCCAGGAAAAAATTTTAAAGTGTTATGCCGTGGTGGCCAGCTGCGCCCTGGCTCGGAGCTGGTACACTCGGTGAATAGTAATTTTCTCAATGTGTAACTCCTTTTTTTCTCTCTTATTCCCCTTTTCCTTTTTTTTCTTTTGTGTTTTATATTTACCCTTATTCCCTTTTTTTCCTTTTTTTCTCCTTTGTGTTTTATATTTACCCTTGCGCGTGTTACATACATTGTAATGTCAACCTTCTCCCCTATCCTCCTATTCCTATGTATTCTTTTCTCCCTATCCTCCTCCCCCTCCCCCCCTACACCAGCAGGCGTTCCGGTGTCCGCCCCCTAGGCGAGACAATTTACGCCTGTTGGTGGATTTTCCTTTTCCTAAGTACAATAAATACATACATACATATCGTCGCAACACCCTGTATATGTGTGAGGCAAGGCGCTTTTCTGCGACTACTCTTTTCACAAGAATTGTTCTGTACCGGTGTCCGCCATGTTTTTTGACGCTTCGGTCGTTTACGGGCTGTCGCTTCTTCACGTCGCGTCAGAGTCGCGTCAAAGTGCCGCTGTTTGAGCAGCACTCCCTCACATAGGCGGAAGTCCCGCTCGGCGGTGAGTAATTCTTTCCGATTCCCCGCCAGCCTTCCAAGCTCTAAATACGCTTCCTGACTGTCGCAATCAACTTGTTCGGGATTTGAATCAGATATACACAAGTGCGTTGCGCGAGGGACATGAAATTAGCCTTCACTGGCTTCCAGGTCATTCTGGTATCACGGGCAACATCGTCTCTGATGTGGCCGCCACAGAAGCCCTTGACCTTAAACTATACACCATTGGAATCCCGTTTTCCAAAGAGGATATCAAAGCAGCTGCATTTAGCCTAGGATGGAAACTCCAGCTTCCGGATTGGAAGATCATCTGAGAACGCACGCGCCTCTCCATGTGATAGACCTCAAATTTGAGATGTGAATTGTTCAAAAACAAAGCAAATGTAGCATTAGGAAAAAATCCCGGGTCATCTCTCCACTAACGTGAAGCCTGGGGAGGGGCGAAGCATGCAGTGTGTAAGTGTATTTTTGGCACCTTGGCATTCTTACCAACGGAGAGGAGGAGGAGGAAACAACTTTTATTGTCAGACAGAGCGCGTTAAGCGCCCGATGGGGTGGCTCCCTCTTCACGGGTTCCATATGCTTCCAGGGCCGCCTGGCCCCTGTGGATCAGTCGGAGCTGGTCTTCCAGGGCGGGGCTGGATAGCAAGATCTCCCATCGCTCGTCAACGGTGAGGATAGTAGGCGAATTACTTATGGGTATAGGTGGGGGGCGGTCTTTGGAGAAATTGCACTCTCCTATGACGTGCTGGAGAGTGCCTAGTAGATTGCAGTGAGGGCATCTGTTCTTGTAGATTTCAGGGTACATTTTATTCTGGAGGCAGGGGTGAGGAAAGGAGCCTGCCTGTATTTGCCTGTATATTGCTTGTTCTGCTCTAGTCAAGGAGTGGTGGGGGTGTGGGAATGTCTTCCTACCGTCCCTGTAATATTTGACTATATCTGTGTAGCTGGTGATGGGTTGCCATCCCCTTCCCTCCTCCTCGGTGGCCCGGGAGTTCAGCGCTCGGGCCTGTTGATGAGCATATTCGTTGCCCTCAACAGAGGAGTGGGCCGGGACCCAAACTAATTCGATCTTTTGTTTAGGAGGCCTAGCTTTTTCGAGGAGTTTTAGAGCCGCAAGGGACACCCAGCCAGATCTGTAGTTCTTGTACGCAGCTTGTGAGTCCGTAACGATCTTGGTGACGTTAGGTTGCAGGCGTGCGAGGGCTATCGCCACTTCTTCTGCTTCCTCTGAAGATGGAGTGTTGATCGATGTGCAGGTGACCAGCTTGTCCAACCCGGTGACCGCGACCGTTGCCCTTGTGGAGTGTTTGGGCAGGGAGGCGTCTGTGTAGAGGACAGTGTCGTCTTCCTCCAGGGTCCTGGAGAGGGCTCTGGCCCGGGCGTCGCGCCGTCCGGCGTGCCTTGTGGGGTTCATGTTGCGCGGTAATGGTTTGCTTTCCATCTTCTCAGTCCACTCTTCGGGTAATTGGCCGTGACAGGTATAGTGGGATTGCTGCCATCCGATCTTGCGGAGGACGCTTCTGCCCGCCTTGGTATGGCTAAGGCGGACCCTTTGATTGGACAGGTGGGCTTCTATAAGCTCGGCTACTGTGTTGTGGACTGCCAATTGTAGTAATTTTGTTGTGGACGAGTTTGTGGGAATACCCAGGGCCTGCTTTGTGGCTTTCCTGATTATTGTGTCAAGTTGTATTACATCATTTTTCAGGAGTTGCATATACGGCGCTGCGTAGATAATTCTTGAGGTAACAAAGGCCTGAATGAGGCACAATGTGTCTGATTCTTTCAGACCCCTCCGCCTGTTGGCCACTCGCCTGATCATGCTCAAGATCTGGTCTGACGCGAGCTTGATTTTTCTGATCATAGCCGTTGCCTTGCCGTCTGCCTGGATCAAGAGGCCTAGGATCCTGAGTTGAGGTACCGGAAGGATGCGGATCCCTTCTAGAGTGATTCCAATGGTTTCTGATCGTTTCCCTGATGTACGTGGTCTAACAATGGTCAGCTCCGACTTTTGAGGCGAACAGCAAAGGCCACAGGCCTTCACATAGCTGTTAACCGTCTCAGCTGCTTTTTGGAGCGTGTCTTCGATCCATCCATCCGATCCTGCTCTCGCAGTCCAGAGGGTGATGTCGTCGGCATACAATGCATGTCCCAGGCCATCAATGGACTCGGGAAGCTTGGGCAACGGCAGGAGAGCAATGTTGAACAGGAGTGGGGAGAGAACTGAACCTTGCGGTGTGAAACCGTTGGGGAATAGAGGTGTACAGCTTTGCTGTAAAATTCTCTTGTCCTTGAAGCACTAAGCTCTCTAGCGCGAGGCTTAGACGAGTGTCCCGGTATTTTTTCTAGTAGGCGTTACGAAGCGCTCCAACGCGAGGCGTAAACGAGCGTCCCGGTGTTCTTTTAATACGCGTTATGTACTAGCGTCAAGAGTAAAATACTTTCCCGGTGTTTTAGTACCGTGACTTCATGACACGACGATTACGAAGACGACAACGACAGAAGACGCCAATAGCCCCAGCCACTGTAGGGGGCTTCGCCCCTAAAAACTGTTTTCTTTTTCTCATTTTTTTTTCAACCTGGATAATATTGAAAAAAAAAACAGCTTCTTCGGGAAAAATCGTTGTGATGCGACCAATCTGCAGTGAGGGAAACGCTTTCTGTAATAATTGCCTTGGCGTGAAATCGTGCGCAGATTTTTGTGATGCAGCATATAACAGTAACATTCGTTTCAGAATGGGACAATTACATTCTTTTCAATATAATTTTCCACAAATGGTTCCTCTCGCATTCGTAGTGCGATCGTTTCATCGAGATCCTTTCAAAGGTGATCATAGTTGTACCTTGTACGGGATGTTCGCTACATGACAGCGTGCGTAGTTTGTGCTCGAGCAGTTATCTGTGTTAGCAAAAATATTTTCCGCAAGAAGCTCCACTTGAACTCGTTTTCTTGAACCTATGTGTATAAGAAACGCAAAATACGAGTTGCATGGGACCATGTTTCAGATATTTGAGTCATTTGAATAAAACTGTAGATGGGAATCTCCCGATCGTGGCTCGTCTGTGTCTATCTGCTTGTTGTTGTGTCGCTGTGTAGCGTAAACATTTAAGGTCACTTAAGTTTCGTTTTAAATCTTTCTTAATATTTTTTCAGCGTGACTACGTCCAGTGGAAGCATGCATATACATGGAATGCTCCATGTATTTTCTGAGTTATATCCCCACTGATCCTTCATGACACCGGAAGGCTCTTTGGGGAGCGACAAAAATAGGCATTTGTTCTGCTTTTTCGGAGAGAGAGCGACAGAGAGAAAACATTTAAATAAGCTAAATTTTGAGAGTGGAACCCTAGTTCGGGAATCCGTGCGTTGCCCTAGCAGTCTTGGCCCGTGTTACCGGTAGAGTGTGGTCCCCTGGGGGACCGCTGGTCAACAGTGTCTCCTACAGCTCAGGAAGGAACGGGTGGAGCGGGGGGGTAGGGCTGGATTGTGAGCACATTACAGAATTATTTGGAGGGTACCTAGCTGTGGACGAAATTTGCATAGAGCGGTGTACCGGGTGGGAAACAATAAATTGTTGGACATGCGCCATTTTATCGCAGCGGTCGCACGCCAAGTAGAGTGCAGACAGATCATGTATGGTTTTGTGCCTTTTTCTTCTCAGGCACTGTGTGCTTTCTGCACGGCATCTACGAGACCAGCTGATCCGTCTACTGCCGTCGGATTTTGTTGGCGAACTGACGGTATAGAATCTTTTCTAGGTATATTCCGATAGGTTTCAATGAATAGGCATTTACAGCTATAACTGAAGTTATATTAACACAACAAAACACACATTTACTTCTTTTCGGCTGAGTTTTGAGGCCTTCGCAATGAGGTCGAATAAAAAATTGCTGTAAATTTTTTTATTTCCATAAGATAATGTCTCCGCCGCTTCCAGGTGGCGCCACGTCTCCCCTGATTTGATTGATTGATTGTCGGGTTTAACGCGCCGACGCAACGCAGGCGATGAGGCGCGCCGTAGTGGAAGGCTCCGGATTAATTTTGACCACCTGGGGATCTTTAACGTGCGATGAAACCTCGCACACACGGGCGTTTTTGCTTTTCGCCTCCATCAGAAAAGCGGCCGCCGCGGCCGGGAATCGAACCCGCGACCTCGTGCTTAGCAGCGCAACGCCATAGCCACTGAGCCACCGCGGCGGGTACCCCACGTCTCCCCTCAAAACTGCAGTGCACAAGGCGCATAGCATACTGCCCCCAAGGTCCAAGTGCTGAGCGAAGTTACTATGTGCATGCGTCGTCAATATGTTTATCCGTCTGCTGTAAACGGCACACCGAAAATGGGAAAGCCTTTCTGCCAACGGTGCATGTTCGACACTATATAAACGAATAAAATCTAGGCAGGCAGCTGAGCAAATTCTAGAACATTTTATTACATTATTTTAACACAACACTCAAATAGAGCCCAGAACACAATTCGTGTTGTGATTAATGACTGCCATCGTAAACGTGGAGCCATTTCGTTTTTTTGCAAACGTGACGCACCTTTTAAGACACGATTGAATACTTAGAAAAGCGACAGAATTTAAAACTATCCCAAGGAATGATAAAAAAAAGAGAACAGGTTCGGATGACATTCAAAATAATATTTTGTATATTTTTGCAATCAATAAAAATAAGACGCAGTAATTTAAAACTATCCCAAGGAATGATAAAAATAAAAAGAACAGGATCTGATGACATTCAGTAGATTGTTTCGTATATTTTTGCGATCAATAAAAAATAAGACGCACTATCTCCGTCTATAAATGGTAAAAGTGTTTCAACAAAATATAGAAGTGACAAGATTAAAGTCCTTCGGCAAGGAAGAGCATAAAAAGTTTCTCATTAACCGACGGAAGCAGTGTCTGGTGGCATTGCCAATATCGTCGCGTCCCCAAGGGATGGCCTTGGCTCCGGTGGCTTCCGTTTCGGTGACTTCCTCGCCACGCTTTCTGTCGCCGAGGTGCCGAAAGGAGAGGCGGCTGATTGCCGTCACGACTGCGGTCTCCAGAACACCCGAGTTTGTGTGGTTCGCGTTCCTCGGCGTCATTATGTCCATACTGGCGATAATGCCTGCGCCGGAAAAGTCAGGAATGTCAAGACGCATCTTACCTTCTCTTTATCTTGGAGTCATTAAGGGGGACTCACATGTTATCGTTTCAATGGGTCTTACTACTTCACGGGCCATGGGCTTAAAAAAGTCATCATCATCATCAACATCCTGCTTAGGTCCACTGCAGGACAAAGACCTCCCCCACTACCTCCACCCGTTTCTGTCCTGTGCTGGCCGAGTCCATTCCTTGCCTCCGAATTTTCTTATTTCATTACTAAACAGCGCAACAAAAACACGGACTTTAGCTGAGGTACACAGGACGAGCGCTGACTTTCAACTGAGCTTTATTGAAAAAACACATATTTATACCCCACACACCTACACACACGTGCTATAAATGCACACAACAAAACAAGCGATTCATCATAGCGGTGCTATGACGCGCCACACACGCTCTACAAATTCCCATTAAGAACACACGCACTTGAAATGATGATAAGCCCTCTCAAGCCATGACACACGTGTTGAGCCTCCAGATTACTTTCTATGTAGCGTTCCTTCCCCCTTGTAAAAAATCAAGTTCCTTGATTCTCGGCGCGCCAGCCAGGCCACTACACTATATAAAAAAAAACAGCATCCGGCGCCAGGTTTCGATCTGCGGACTTTGCGGCCGCAGCGCGACGCTCTACCGACTAAGCCACGGACGCGACGTTGATGTCAGTGTTAGTAACGCGCAATATATCTTTAACGCATTCAAACTACGTCGTCAGCGGCGTGCGTTGGCGACTCAGCGGCGTTATAGCGGCTTGATAACTGCGTGGTGTACACGTGATACTACAAACCCGCTAGTTCTGCATTCTCTCACGTGACTGCGCCTCCTCTCCCTTCACTCCGGTCGGCGCTTCGCAGCTGCGGTGCGCTGCGGTGCGGTGCGCTCCTCCTCTCGAACATACACGTTAATTCACCAAGATTTCCGCAGAGCGACAAACGAGGCGTGTTAAGCCGAACGTGATCACGAGGGGGTGTTAATGTAACTAACGGGCAAAATGCCACCAAACTTAAACAAACTCCCCCTCATAGCATCACCCCGTGCTTCGCACTTCCTCATACTCCCCTTCGGGGAAATGCAGGGGAATTTTTTTTTTGAGAAAGTGCGCAAACAATAGGTGTAGCGTGCTGATGACATTGGGGTGAAGTGGCGCAGGAGGAGGATCTTTTTCCCCCGAACAATGTACAAAAACGCACTTCCTGCTTGTTCATATCATCGTCATCATCGTCGTCGTCATCATCATCATCATCATCATCATGCGGATGGGGACAGGAAGCACCTCGGGCTGCCCAGTGCCAGAACTCATGCGGCTTTGCAATGCGCTCTTCGTGCACCTCTTGCGATATAGCCCTCGGGCTTTCAAAAGTTAGAACTGTAGCATACTGTTCCCGTCGTCTAAGCGCAGAGCTAAATATCTGTACACATGCGCCGTCACTATATCCACCTGTTGTAAGGGCTCATCTAAAATGGGAAGACCTTTCTGCCAACGGTGCATGTTCGACACAATTAAAAGTAGGCAGGCAGCTACAAATGAGTCTTGAAGATTTTATTACTTGCTTTTAACACAACGCTAAAATGCCGCCCAGAACACAATCCATGTTATGATTAATGACTGCCATCGTAAACGTGGAGCCATTTCGTTTCGTGCAAATGTCACGCATCTTTTGAGACACAATTGAATCCTTAGAAAAGTAACATAAGAAATTTAAAACTGATTGATTGTGGGGTTTAACTCGCCGACAAAGCGTAGGCGATGAGGCGCGCCGTAGTGGAGGGTTCCGGATTAATTTCGACCACCTGGAGATCTTTAACGTGCGCCGAAATCTCGTACACACGGGCGTTTTTGCTTTCCGCCTCCATCAAAAGAGCGGCCGCCGCGGCCGGGAATCGAACCCGCGAGCTCGTGCTCAGCAGCGCAACGCCTTAGATAAATTTAAAACTAACTGTCCTAAGAAATGATAAAAAAAAACAGGTTCCCATGCCATTACAAAGATTATTCTGTATATTTTTGCAATCAATAAAAAATAAGATGCAGTATTGGTGCTTACAAACGGTAAAAATATAACAGCAAGATATGAAAGTATGACAGTAATAAACTTTGGGTGGGCCTGTTTCATCACGGAAGAGCAAAACAAGTTTCTGATTAGTGGACGGAAGGAGTGTCTAGGGCCATTGCGACTATCTTCGCGGCCCCAAGGGATGGCCTTGGCTCCGGTGGCTTCCGCTTCGGTGAATTCCTCGCCACGCTTTCTGTCGCCGAGGTGCCGAAAGGAGAGGCGGCTGATTGCCGTCACGACTGCGGTCTCCAGAACACCCCAGTTTGTGTGGTTTTCGTTCCTCGGCTTCATTATGTCCATACTGGCGATAATGCCTGCGCCGGAAAAGTCAGGAATGTCAAGCCGCATTTTACGTCCTAATCTTGGAGTCAGCAAAACAGCGACATATTCGTGAGAGCAATGTATACGGCCGCTTTTTCTCCAGGCATGGTTAGGGGAATTAATTGCGAGTACCTCCTTTCCCAAGCTACGCAAGCGTTGGGTACACCTGTGAAGGTGTGCTCTTATAGGGTATATAGATACCTTATATCAAGACAGGCAATGCGCATATATATATATATATATATATATATATATATATATATATAAGCTATCCGCCGTAGTCGCTCAGTGACTAAGGCGTTGCCTGCTGAGCCCGAGGTCGCGGGTTCGATCATCCCTGGGCGCGGCTGTCGCTTTTCTGATGGAGGCGAAAAGCAAGAACGCCCGTGTGTACGAGATTTCGGCGCACGTAAAACATCCCCAGGTGGTCAAAATTAATCCGGAGCCCACAACGGCGCGCCTCATCACCCGCGTTGCGTCGGCGCGTTAAACCCTACAATCAATTTATATATAAGGGACGATGCATATTTAGGTGCTCGACAAGCGCCCTTACGATAGGTTACAGTCTCCGGTGACCATCGCTGTCGCACCAATTCGGGTGGCACAATGAATATTCGGCTGCAATAGATGCGATTATTAACAGCGGAGCTGTTTAGGCCGAGCAATATCCGTCCGTCTCACCAAAAAACCTCGTAGTGTGAGGGAAAGTAGCAAGGAGGCAAAGAGCCCAGGAGCAGATGTTGTGAGCGCGCGTTTGGCAAGAAAAACATGTGATTAAGGAGGTCCCTGGAGTCGAACCCAGGAACCTTATGACGCGAAACTGGGCCACCCCAAAGGCCCGAGCAGTACGGGGTTAGCAGCGGTGGTGAACAATAACATGTGCAGTCAGTTCCAAAGAAAATGAAACGCTTCCCCTTGTTTCAATCGAACTTGGGCCCCTCGCGTTATGAAATCGGCGTCTACCCGATTAAGCTATCATCGCATTCCGGGCGCACAGCAGTTCCTTTTGGTTCGTAGCGCGGGCTTTGGTTTTGGACTTGGCGGCGGGTTCTAGGCGTACTAACGCGGCCCACTTTGGGAAAGATGTGAAAGCCTGCGGACAAAACGATCTTCAATGCAGCGGCAAGTTCGGAAATAAATATGAGGTCCAACATCCGGGTCTCCAACGAAAGGAGAGTGGTGCCCAGCTCTGTTGTTGCTCCAGCCTTGCACCACTGGCAGTGCAAGCTGCGCGAATTTGCCCATTCAAGTTCTGTGCAGCATCCTGTCAAAAATGTCTCCCTCAAATGACTCCGTAAAAGAAGCTCAGTCAGGATGACAACCAAGTGACTCCAAGCTCAGGTGGCCAGCTACAGGAAGACCATCTCAAGACTTTCGAAGCACAAGATCCAGCCACCACTATTCTCAAGCATTTTTTCTCCCTGTCATCTCGGTAAAGCGCGATTCTTAATCGGGCGCCGGAGGGGTTATCCCTAAAATAACGTGGTTCGATTCAGCAGCCTTGGTAGTTTGTACATCGTTCCTACTAAAATAATCATCGACTGTTGTGAAGAACATTTGGAATTAATTTACCGTTTGCCTCTTTCTTTTAATAATGTAATACTTCAAAACAAGCTCATTTTCTAGTTAGTTGTTTCTAACAGTGTACAAAAGACTTTGATATTACTCAATGGAAGTTTCTGGCGTATGGGATTCGACAATTATGACTGAACTTTGTGTGTGGGCGAATAAAATATACAACGTACCTAACTAATGAGCCGCTGTTACTCATCCTAACTAATTAAATATTTATTGGGTTCAACGCACCCATGCTACACAGGCCATTAAGAGCGCCATAGTGGAGGGCTCCCGGACCAACTGGGGATCTTTAACGTGCGCCGAAATCTCAAACGCACTGGCGGTTTTTTTTTTTTTTTTTTTTTCCTCTTCGCCTCCGCCAGAAAAGCGGCCGCCGCGGCCGGCAATCGAACCCGCGTCCAAGGGCTCAGCAGCACATCGCCTCAGCCACTGAGCCACCGTGGCGGGTTGCCTCAGAGCACGGCGGCGTTCTGAGGTTAAAATTTTTAATTTTATCGCGAAATGACTGTCACCTCGATGCTTTTTATTCGAAATAACTTCCAATTAGCCGATGTAATTGGTTTTAGCTTTGAATTATCGAGCCGTTTATTTCATTGAATTTCATGTAATATTGCCGGGACCATACCGTCACTTCCAATTAGCCGAAAATTCCAATTATAAGTGACTTCAAATTTTCTAGAGGCGACTATATATATTTAGGATAAGGGTGTCTCAAGGTCTACTCAGGCCTGGGGAAAGGGGGAAAGGAGGTGATGACGTCTACATTCTCTTGTCTTCAACCGCTGTGCTTCGAAAAAAACAGAGGGACGTGACACAAAAGACCTAAGGGTCAATGAGTCACTACTGTTACTTCGCATATAATTACCCGCCGCGGTGGCTCAGTGGCTAAGGCCGTCCCCCTGCGCTGCTGGGCAGGGGGACGCCGGTTCGGTTCCCGGCCGCGGCGGCCGCTTTTCTGATGGAGGTGATAAGCAAAAACGCCGGCGTGTTCGAGATTTCGGCAAACGTTGAAGATCCTAAGGTGGTCAACATTAATCCGGAGCCCTCCCCTACGGCCCGCCTCATTGCCTGTGAAGCGTCGGGGCGTTAAACCCCACAATCAATCAAACTTCGCATATAACTCTTTGCGGAACCAGTAAGAGCTTCTAGTTTAGGCGGAAGCCTGTGATCTTTGCTTGTATTACCAGGAATCAGGGAAGACGTGCCGGTGGGGCCCCAATGGTGACGCCGAGGACCTCGTTCCAGAGCTGCGACCCAGGTGACCACGTGCGTAGGGCTCAGTCACCTGGCCGTCTGTCGTCCGCCGTCGACGGCACCTTCTTGGTGGGAGCAACGGACAGCACCAAGCCGACGGCAGCCATCGTGTTCGGCGTCTTCTTTGCCGACTGTTCCGGCAATTGCGAAGCCTCGTGCAATCCACTGTCCGGAACTGGAATAAGAATAACCTCCTTTTTGCGGCGTACGCGAAAGAAAAAGAAATACAGCGCCCCTCCCCGCCCCAATGTTTGAGAAAATTCACCATGTGAAAGGCGTAGCGTGCTGATGACACTAGAGTGAAGTCGCGGAGGAGCAAGAATTTTCCCCCCAAACTGTGTACAAAAACGCACTCCCTGCGTTTTCATCATCATCATCATCATCATCATCATCATCATCATCATCATCGTCGTCGTCGTCGTCGTCGTCGTCGTGGGGATGGTGACAAGAATCACCTGGGGCTGCTCAGTGTCAGCACTCTTGCGTCTCTACCAAGCAAGAAAAAACACATGGACCTAAGAAATCAGCAAAAACATGACGGTGCGCTAAAGCCGGAGGACTGGGGTGGAGCTATCGGTCACGGCAGGAGTATAAGGAAGTCAGGGGAAATCAGAAAACAAAAACGAAAACCACCAATTTTTTGTTGTTAACTTTATTAGAAAGGAAGGCCAAAGACGGAGGGGGGGAGAGGAAAAAAAATGGGGAGGGCGGAGCACAGTCCTTATGACGTCGTCTTTAAGGTATCTCTCCAGAAGTCGTGCGGACCACTGCTGAATCGCCCGTACTAGGCCGCTTTTTGTGGCATAATGGATGATTTCGAAGAGTGTGTCGTGTGAGGGGGATGTTGGGGCGATGTATGTTGAGGTGTCGTGGTGAGGGGGAGCGAATGTACGAAAGCGAGAAAACTTGGGGCAGTGCCAGGTGAGCTGGTGGAGATCGGCTGCGGTGGAGTGGTGGCAGTAGGGACATCGGGAAACGTGCTGTGGATAATACCATTATCTAATGGTCTCTGGTGCCGTACAGTTGTTGGTCAGGAACTTGTTCAAGAAGATTTCTAAAGGCAGGCGGTGTATGTTTACGGAGAGGGGTTGTATATCGCTTACTATGTTAAGCTGAAGCTAAATCAGTGCTGAGCGAGGACACGCAGTGACCATTCACATGCCGACAGCGACAGCGACGTGCGGAACTTGCGGCGTTAGATGCCCTCTCGAAGCCCGTTCTGTAACATCGTACGAATTTTGCCTGCGAATCTGCAGATGCGGCACCGCTAGTGCCGCAAGACGACTTAAATTTTAATTTTCATTGCTGCGACAAATTGCCAAATGCCAAGCGGCTGTTCGCAGGAGAAGCTCGACTGTTTCAAAAATTTGGCAATTTGTCAAAGCAACGAGAAGAGATTCCTTTGCCGGGAAAGCGGCGCTGCATATGCGAATTCGAAGGCGAAATTTTTACCATGTATAACGAGCCTCAGCGGTGGTGGCATCTGCGGCGGCGCGCGCTGTCCGCATATGAAACGAGGATCGAATTTTCTTGACAAGTTAAAGCAAGCATTGAAGGACTTCACTAATAGTATTGGTTTTGCGGGTGTGATATAGGACTGTCTCTGTGATTCCTTGAGTCTCGGCAGTGGTGGGGGAGGAGAGCGCCAGTATGGCGGTGGACTTATTGGTAGCAGGGCGAACGGATGTAGTCGTGTCGTTGAGGATGTAGTACGTTTCGTGAGGAGGTGTCTGACAATAGTCAGCTCTGGCTTGTCTCCGCACTGAATCTTCCCTGGGTTCCATGTTACGGGGTGTTGGGAGGACTCTGATGCGAGCAAAATGACTTTAGGGTGGTGGGGTGGCACGGATGGGTGGGAGCAAATACCAAATAATTTAGGGCTTTTCTATCCACCGCGATGGCTCAGTGGCTAAGGCGTTGTGCTGCTGAGCACAAGGACGAGGGTACGATTCCCGGCCGTGGCGGCCGCTTTTCTGATGGAGGCTAAAAGCAAAAACGCTGGTGTGTTCCGATTTCTGCGCACGTTAAACATCCCCAGGTGATCAAAATTAATCTGGAGCCCTCCACTTCGGCGCACCTCATCGTCTGCGTTTCGTCGGCCAGTTAAACCCTACAATGAATGAATGAATGAATCAATCAATCAAATTATGGTTTTCCTCCTTCGTTTTCTATTTTTATATGGCGTTCGAAAAGACTTATTTCTAGCAATGCACGAATGCGTAGCGGCAAAGCCTACTTCCAAAGAGCTCAGGGTACAGCAGAATGGCCTCACTAGTTGTATGACAATAACCGCTACTGAGTTTTTTAAACTTGTATAAAAGATGACAGCTTTATAGGGCTGAGTAAACGCAAAAAAATCGTCTCTCTGTCTGTCTGTCTGTCTGTCTGTCTGTCTGTCTGTCTGTCTGTCTGTCTGTCTGTCTGTCTGTCTGTCTGTCTGTCTGTCTGTCTGTCTGTCTGTCTGTCTGTCTGTCTGTCTGTCTGTCTGTCTGTCTGTCTGTCTGTCTGTCTGTCTGTCTGTCTGTCTGTCTGTCTGTCTGTCTGTCTGTCTGTCTGTCTGTCTGTCTGTCTGTCTGTCTGTCTGTCTGTCTGTCTGTCTGTCTGTCTGTCTGTCTGTCTGTCTGTCTGTCTGTCTGTCTGTCTGTCTGTCTGTCTGTCTGTCTGTCTGTCTGTCTGTCTGTCTGTCTGTCTGTCTGTCTGTCTGTCTGTCTGTCTGTCTGTCTGTCTGTCTGTCTGTCTGTCTGTCTGTCTGTCTGTCTGTCTGTCTGTCTGTCTGTCTGTCTGTCTGTCTGTCTGTCTGTCTGTCTGTCTGTCTGTCTGTCTGTCTGTCTGTCTGTCTGTCTGTCTGTCTGTCTGTCTGTCTGTCTGTCTGTCTGTCTGTCTGTCTGTCTGTCTGTCTGTCTGTCTGTCTGTCTGTCTGTCTGTCTGTCTGTGTCTTTGTAGGCTTGCTGGCTGGCTTGCTCGCTGGCTGGCTTGCTGGCACTCACATATCGAATTTTGCTGATGTGTCTGCTCGTCAGTGGGTCACAGACCCAGTCGCAATTTGTTCGTCGCTGGTTACCCACGTGGAGTTACCAGTTTGTTGCTGGTGGGTCACCAGCAACTCATGAAGTAAAATTCAAGGCCGGTACAATACAGTTATGCCGGCATAATACGGCATAATCAGTGCCGGCATAATACAGCTGACAAAGCATTAAGTCAGAAATATGGTTATACTGCCCCCATGGTATAAGCGCTGAGCGAAGCTACTATGCACACACGCGTCAATATATTTATCCACCTTTCGTAAGGGGACACCTAAAATTGTAAAACGTTTCTGCGAACGGTGCAATGCGACACTATATAATTCAATAAAAAGTACGCAGGCAGGTGTAGGCAACTAAATGAAGATTTTATGACATGCTTTTAACACTACGTTAAAAAAAAGAGTCCAGAACACAATTCATGTTATGATTAATGGCTGCCATCGTAAACGCGGGGCCATTTCGTGTCGTGAAATGTCACGCGTAAATTTAGACACACTTGCATACTTATAAAAGTCACATAACAAATGTAAAACTAACTATCGCAAGGAATAATAACGAAAAAGAAAACATGTTCAAATGCCATTCAAAAGATTATTCTGTATATTTAAGCAATCAATCAAAAAATAAGACGCACTATGTCCGCCTATCAACGGTACAATTATAACCGAAAAATATGGAATAGTGAAACTAATAAAGTTTGCTTCGGCCTTTTCGGGCGAGGAAAGGCTGGCACAAGTTCCTGATTGGCCGCAGGAACAAGTATCTCGTCCCATTGTGAATTTTATCGCCGCCCCAAGAGATGGCTGGCGTTCGCTCCGGTGGTGTCTCTTTCGCTGACTTCCCCGCCACGGTGTCGCCGAGATGCCGAAAGGAGAGGCGGCTGATCGCCGTCAGGATCGCAATCTCCAGAACACCAGCCTTTGTGTGGCTCGCATTCCGGTAAATGTCTTTCGTGGGCATCATTATGTCCATACTGGCGATGATGCCTGCACCGGAAAAGTAAGGAATGTCAAGCCGCATCTTACTTATCTTGTAGTCTGTAAAACAGCGACATACGCTTGACTGTAATGTACGGCAGATTTTGCTCCAGGCCCGGAGTGGCTAGGGGAATTAGTTCGAGCACCTGCTTTCCCTAGCTGCGTAAGTGTCTGGTACACGTGAGAATGTGCGCTCTAATATCAAGAAGTACAAGACTCATAGCAATTATATATAAGCTAAGATGCTCTAGAAGCGCCCTTGCGAAAGGTCTCAGTGGCCGGTGACCAACACTGTCGCATCAGCTAGGGCGGCATAATAAATCTGCGACTGGAAAAAATGCGATTATTTTCAAGTGTTCTTTTCGTTTTCGTCCAGTGAAAGTGAGATTATCAATCGTTCGTGAAGTTGTTATACTTAAAATACCACGCTTCGGATCAGCAGCCTTGGTAGTTTGTAAACAGTTTATACTAAAACAATCCTTGGCTGCTGTTGTAAAGAAAATTGGGGAAAAAAATATTGTGCTTGCCTGGGTCTTTTAATAATATAATTTCAGACAGAACGCTTTGTTGATAAGAAGTTGCTTCTTAGCGTTTATAAAATACTTTGAGATTGACAATTGACCCATGCTGTCATATGGGTTTTGAAAGAATGACTGAACTTAGTGTGTGGGCGAATCAAATGCTTAGCGTAACTAACTAACGTAGCCGGTGTTATTTATATAGCTGTGTGGCCTTCAATGGCACCCACTGCATAAGCGAGAATTCATAAATCGCGAGCTTAGGGACTTTCCATGCTAAAATGAAACGCTTTTGAGCGCTCCTCGACCGAGACGATTAGATACAAGATGGTGTAAAACCTTAAAACTGACGTACGCACCATACCATTTCTTGTGAAAGGGCAGGAAAGGGCATTATGTTCCACATTTCGGCTCTTAATGATCAGTGGGACTGACCTTTCCTGCTGGGCCATTCACCCCTGTGTTGTTTGGACGCAACCTAATTCCGGTTTTAGACTGGACGTAAACTTCGCCCACAACGATTGTCAATAAAACCACGAAAATGAATTCAAAAAACATTGGTGGATGGTTAAGGATGAGTTAGTACCTCGTCCCTCTCACTCGCGAACTTAAAGGGGTCCTGAAATACCTTCCGCCGATGCATAGATGTACATGTAACCAAATAAGACAATGTATTAACAATCTCCTCCCGCAAGAATTTTGTTAAAGCGATGAGTATTAGCTGAGAAATCGTAAATCAAAAACCGCGCATTATCGTCACGCCGCGTTTCCTCCTCTTTTCGCTGTTGACGGCGCGCGAGCACTCCCTCCCATGATACTGCGCGCTTCAGCGGTGACGTACTTCCGCTATGGCGCTCCGCATACTGCCGTCTGCTACGGGCAAGCTTGTTGACACCATGAATCCCGCACTCCGCTCAAGGCTGGAAAAGCGAACGACAAATCTGGCCGCATTTGTGCGGCGGCCTGGCCTTGCCCTTTAGCGGTGTGCGTTGCTGCAGGGCAGCACGTGACTTTTAATCGGCGGCGAACTCGCAGCCGCTCGGGGTGGATCGTGCGCTCGGTCCCTTTCATGCACCGCGCACTGTGTATCCAAAAAGCCCCGTATCAGGTGTGGCCCCTCTGGTGCCGGGTCTTATTTTGCGGTGGTGGTAATTCCTGCCGGCGGCATGTGAAAAGACATTTTAAACCGATACAAAACCCGTGCACAAAACGCTTCAATCATGTGACAAGTTAAGCTTGAGGTGACGCGTGGTGGAGAGCGGCAACGTTGTCAAAACATGCTCCGGCGCGGCTCTGAGCTTTCTAGTGCTGGAGCGAGCGCCATTTCTTTGACAATCTGAAACATCGGTTGCCTTGGCAACAAGGCACAAAGCTACCCAGAAGTCAGTTACGGTTGCGTGATCCTGGTTCAGCTCGGGGCCCCACCTCGCGACATGTGGGCACTGCAGGCGTACTACTCACTCCCATTGGGAAGTGTGAGATGCGTTTGGCATTACAGGAGGCGATGGTGTGTGTGTTGTGGACGCCTTTGTTTCGCGATGAAATGCGACGTTGTGCTTCTGCGGGTGGATAGTGCTTCCCATGGTCTGGATTAAATTTCTCGAGCGACGTACGACTCAACCTCGCATGGGGTATGTGCAGTGTGCGTGGCTAAAAGTCATCTCGGCTTGCGCGCCAGAGTTAAGTGACTTGCTGTTCGTCCCCGCAAACCGCGCGCGAGGTGAGTGCCGAATTTACGACGGGCAGGAGGAGGCAACCTATCGTTTGTCAATCGCGGTTCAGACTTGCAATGCATGTTGTGACGTTGTGTTCGTTCGAAACGAATCTCTGGATTGTTTTGAAGTAGAATAAAATGTATCCGTCAAACCCGGGAATTCGGCTCAGGGTGTTCTCTGCGATTGCACGAAAGAAGTGCCATGGGGCTTCAACGCTTTCTTTACGGAACGTACTCAGGTAAGAGAATATCCATGTCATGTTATGGCCGTGTTGTATTCAATACGAACGGTTAAGCGTTTGTTTACACTTGTTTCGTTTGTCGTAAAATGTCCAAGCACTTCGACACTCCGCTGGCAGATCAGCCGGCGAGCCGACGCTGAGCAGACGACTCATCTCTTTGCCGGAAGTGCGTGAAAAAGCCGCCCAATAGCAGGATGTCTAGCTCATGACGAACATCTGGGAATCGATGATGTAGACATGTGAAGATGGCGGCGTCCAAAAACACGAAGGAAAGGGTGAGAAAAAAGCGACAAACTTTGCAACAAAAGTGTGAGCTTTCCGCTGCGCGTAAAAGAGTAATACTTGGCCCAGATGACCTTGACGACCCAATCTAACGATTGCGCTACTTCATTTACTGTGCTCAAAACGCCTTTCAGGGCCCCTTTAAAGCTCGGCCCGACGCGCCCGCCTTGCTTAGGCCTGCACTGCACTGGACACTCTGTTGGACAGTGTTTGCAAGATAGGGGCGGGAGTCACGCGACCCGTCGGGACGGCGCAGGGGCAGGTGGCGCGCCATGCTTCGATTTGACGTCGCCGTGGCAACGTCGACACCGTTGCAAAGGCAGCTCTGTCTCTTCTCAAAAACGGCCTTTTTTGAGAATTATTAGGGGCGAAGCACCTTAGGACCTCGCTTTGTCCGGGGCTTGGCGTCCGTGCACACAGTGTTGCGCATGCGCAATGAGCATTTGATTGAATTGAATTAGATTCGGATTTGGATTTGGATTGGATTGGATTGAATTGGATTGGATTGAATTGAATTGTATCGGATTGGTTTGGATTGTAATTGTATATACTCTACATACGCGTTGTCACTCATTTACACGCGCGAGTGGGCAATGCCACGGGTGATTTACGGTAAGAACGATCCCCAGTGCTTCGCCCACTCGTCATGATTCACTTCGTGGAGATGCGTGAATTTTTTGTTTAGAGACTCCCGTTAATACAAAGTCCACGGGAACCTCAAGAAACTTTGAATTAACAGAAATTGCAATTAAACAGCAGGCACAACAACAGCATTGCCATTTGTCCGCCACACGACTACCATCTTGCTTTTGTTCAGAATTTCACCCGCCGCGGTGGCTCAGTGGCTAAGGCGTTGCGCTGCTGAGCACGAGGTCGCGGGTTCGATTCCCGGCCGCGGCGGCCGCTTTTCTGATATAGGCGAAAAGCAAAAACGCCCGTGTGTACGAGATTTCGGCGCACGATAAAGATCCCCAGGTGGTCAAAATTAATCCGGAGCCCTCCACTACGGCGCGCCTCATCGCCTGCGTTGCGTCGGCGCGTTAAACCCCACAATCAATCAATTGTTCAGAATTTCGGGTTTCGTTCGAAAGTTCGACCGGACGACACGGCTTTCCCTCATAGTTGAGACTTACCATTAAAATCGAAGTCTTAAGTGGCCACCACGCGAACTGCTCACACGTGGATGTGTGCGACGTGGAAGGTTGAGGGCCTGAAACGAGAGGAGTGCGTACGCTGACGTGAGCCTCAACTGAACTGCCGCGTTATCGACTGTGAGCTGCTTCAGTTGCGATTGCGCCGACATAGTGCAGAGCACGGTGGGGCTTTGCCGCTAAAAATTGAACTTTATCAAGAAATGACGGCCACCTCGATGCTTTTTATTCAAAATAACTTCCGAATAACTGATATAATTGTTTTAGCTTCAAATTATCGAGCGATTTCTTCCATTGTGTTGCATAAAAAATTGTCGAGACCAGAAAATCACTTCCAAATAACCTAAATTTCCAATTAATAAGCGGCTTAGATAGAATTAATAAGACTCGAATGTGTTTAAAATAACGGCGACTCAAAGGCTTGTCAGGTTTGGGGAAACCTGGAAAGGAGATGACGACGTCTACATTCTCTTATCTATAACCCCGGTACTTGGGAAAGTCCAGGAGGACGTGACACAAAAGACCTATGGTCAACAAGTCACTGTTTATAATTTGCATGTTTTTCTTCGTGGTACCAGTGAACGCTTTTGGTTTAGAACGAAACCTGTGATCTTTGCTTGAATTACCAGGAATGCGTCAAGCGTACCCACGGAAACCGAGAGAGAAGGGCCGGTGGGGACACCCATGGTGACGCCGAGGCCCTCCTTCCAGAGCTGAGGCCCTGGT
Source organism: Haemaphysalis longicornis (assembly GCF_048455015.1). Taxonomy (NCBI): domain Eukaryota; kingdom Metazoa; phylum Arthropoda; class Arachnida; order Ixodida; family Ixodidae; genus Haemaphysalis; species Haemaphysalis longicornis. The sequence continues at coordinate 88,860,354 of NW_027526225.1, read as the reverse complement.
GACCGCGTGCGTAGGGCCCAGTCACCCGGCCATTTGTCGTCCGCCGTTGACGATGCCTTCTTGGTGGGAGCAACGGACAACACCAGGGCGACGTCGTCGTCGACGACGACGATGATGATGATGATGATGATGATGTCCTCAAAGATTTTTACACGTACTCACACGGGGGGATTGGCCAGGGATAAATCGGTTGTTAAATACGTGTGGACTTCAAAATGCTAAATTATTTCCGGAAAGAGGCTGTAAAAGGAAACTTATTGGCAGCCATAGCGTTCTTCCTCTTCGCCGACTGTTCCGGAGATTTCTGAACCGCGTGCCATCCACTTCCAGTAACTCGAATTTTTTTTTTCAGCAACTGGAATCAAAATTAACTCCCTTTTGGGTTGTACACGAACGACAAATATCGCACCTCCTCGCCCCATTGTTCGAGAAACTTCACGAGTGATAGATGCACCGTGGTGATGACGTGAGGGTGAAGTGGCGGAGGAGAAAGATTTTTCTCCGAACAGTGTACAACGACGCACTTCCTGCGTATTCTTCTTTTTTCTTCTTCTTCTTCTTCTTCTTCTTCTTCTTCTTCTTCTTCTTCTTCTTCTTCTTCTTCTTCTTCTTCTTGTTCTTCTTCTTCTTCTTCTTCTTCTTTCTCTTCTTCTTCTTCTTCTTCTTCCTCCTCCTCCTTCTCCTTCTTCTTCAGTTCGTCGTTTCCGTTAGGTTGAGGCACGTAGCTACCGTTATATTTACAGTTTGGTTTCCATGGTAACAACCACAATTTTCTCTTACCGGAACTACGAAATGGGAAATTGCGTTGAGCTCATGGCTGTTGCGCATACTACTCAGGGTTCCCCTAAGGGAAGACGGTGTAATTTTATTAGATGCGACGGGGCTATGTTCCTCCCTTGTCGTTGTTGCGCCGTCCACACCCCCACTGCGCATGCTCGGCTTGCTGAACGCCCGGTGGTGTCTTACCATCTAATGGCTCCTGGAGCGACAGTGTTACCGGTGTTTTCCTGGGCCGGCCCGAGATGAGCCGAGCATGCGCAGTGGGGGTGTGGACGGCGCCACAACAAGGGAGGAACATAGCCTCGACCATGAGATGCTGGAGCGAAAGTGTTGCCGGTGTCTTCCAGGGCCGGCACGAGATGAGCAAGCTTCCCCTTAAAGGGCTCCTGGAGCGGCAGTGTTGTCGGTGTCTTCCTGGGCCGGCGGATGGATGGATGACGGACGATGGATGACGGAGCCGAGAGCAAGAGATGCTTTGCATCTAAAAAAATGGCGCTAATGGGATTCTAATTCGGGTTTGGACGTTCGATATGCAGGAGCGGAACAACTACACTAAAAGACCAACCGATTCTGAGAGATTAAATTGAGCGCCACAAGCACGTGTTTACATGCTTCAAACATGCCCCCAGATGGCGCCATGTGTAACTTGGCTGTGCTGGCTATAGGAAACGCCAATGCGCGCACTAGGTGGATCATCAACACGAATCTATAGAACGAAGCCCGTACCCGGCTAAGTCATTTAGGTCATTAAGATCAATCCATCAATCAGTCAATCAATCACCCAATTGACTAATAAATCACTCATCCAATCAGCCAAACAGCAAATCAGCCAGTCAGCCAGCAAATCAACTAATTAATCAAACAGTCAATCAATACTACTATCTACAGCTGTAGATAGTAGTAGCAGTAGACATTTAACATTGGCTTCAGCGTAGTGGGCTGGCGGGGTGACCGCTTCCCGCGCGCCAACACCGGTTGAAGTAATCCGTGAGGGCCGCGATGGCCCCGTCGTTGAGGTTGCGGAGGGCTTTGTTGGTGACCCGGTCCGGACCGGCCGCCGACTTGCAGTTGAGGTTCTGTAGGGCCGCCCGGACTTCCCACTCATCGATGTCGCGGTCGAGGGTTGGGTTGGCCGGGCCGTGATACCTGTCGTGATTCTCGCTAGGTGTGCTCGGGAGGTAGCGTTCGTTGAGGCGTTTGCACGTCTCTTCCTGCCCCAGCTTCTTGATGGTAGTGTGTATGATTTGATCCAGGCGGTGTTGCTGGTACCCTTTGCTCTTCGTTTCGTCGATCAATAAAGTCATTTTCTCTCTCTCTCTCTGTAGATATGTGCTCCCCTGTGGGCACGAAGCACTTTGTTAGAACACGAGCCGGAATTGTCGGGTATGCTCCGGAGCTGAGGCTTAACATTACGCTTTCGAGTCGTGCGACGTCAGCCGATGGGTGTATCTTGAAGTAAGATCAGCACAGTTTCTAGTAGAAATTTAGAATGCCACGCTTTCGTCCCTCTTGACAATCTCAATGATGTACATCTTTGCATCAATACATGGCACGAGGGGTAGGCAGAGATCACATGAACATATCTTGACGAAACTGTCCGCGCTGGTGTTTTTGAGGCTCTAACAGAAACAAGGGTAGAAAGTGCGATCACGCTCAATCTCCTCACAGACTACAATCATCATCATCATCAACAACAGCAACAACATCATCATCATGAGGAATGGTGGCGTTTAACTGGAGAATAAAGAAACAGTATCGTGACTTCAGGGCTTGAGAGAGAACTTAAGGTCGAGGTGTACCATGCGTTGGAAAGTTTTCACTAACCCGGATAATCATGTAGGGGTAGGGCCTGCTGTGTGCGCGTGCTTCCGAAAACAATTGTCATGACATTTTGTGTCCGTTCCCATTCCTTCGAAAGATGAATTAACACCGAATTTCCGCTAACTCTCACTCCTGGGCATAGGAGGAGCGGAACCCTGCTCTATACCTTACCATGGCCGCGCAACGCTTCACTTCAGCTGCTACTGAGACCACTCTCATCTGTTCAAGACCAGTACCGGCTGCGGCAGACACGAACTGTACTATTACTTAACACCCGCTGCACGAGGTCCTCTCACTCTGCACAAACAGTCACGGAGAACGAGAATGTATATGAAGGTTTGTTTGTCCGCGCATTTCTTCTGGCAGCTCTAAAACAGAGCTGCGCCCGCATTTTAACCTCTAAATAATCGCACATGCAAATTAATATTCTGTCCAGATCCCCCAATCTTTCACGTGAAGTTTGTTGAAGCATTTCTGAATACATTATCCCAAAACTGAAACTGCGGTCACTTCACCGACACGCTCGCGAGGAACAGAGGAGTAACGCACTTGCTACGCCACTCATGTGATCAAAGCACAGTACACATCCCGAACACAGCTTATATCGATTGAGCAAATAAAATATTACGTATATATAATACAGAATGCAATACAACCCAGTTAACTCTAACGGTAGTCTTAGCTGCAGTGTTCAGTTTGGTATAAACGGACGTTCTTGTACGTGCGAGTGATACTGCCTGTGTCGGCACTCTCCCTCGTGGGAGGCCACAAGTTCCCGGGGATAAGAAGGAACGAGTGGCTGGTATCGCTGTCAACTTCTTTGCAGCCACAAAAGATGGCGGTGGTTCCGGTGGCGTCCCTTCCCGTGGCTTCTTCATCGTGCTTTCTGTCACTCAAGTACCAGACGGATATGCGGTTCAGGTTGGGCGACATCACGGCCTTCAGCCCACCTGTCTTCGAGTGGTTCGCAATGCTCTTGGCGTCATCCCTGGGCATCATTATGTCCATACTGGCGATGATGCCTGCGAAGATAAGCGAACAAAGTCAAATGCACCGTATATGTCTAACCGAATACTTTCTCTCCCTCGGATTTTAAGGAACAGCGGAAAATTCCCGACTGCAATGAACTGCAGCTTTGCCTTCACTTGAAAATTCAGCTCGAACAAAAAAAATTCCCCGCATTTCCCCGAGGGGAAGAATGTGAAAGTGCGAATGCACGAGTTGAATTTGCGCGGTTCGGTAATGTTCGCGAAAGAGAGATCACACACACACACACACAACTACAAAGAAAGAAAGATGCATTTATTCACAGACACCTATTTGTGTTGTCGTTGTACTTGATTGCTAGAGCGGATCTCAGCTTTGAAATTTCGTGTCAGTACTCCTTTAAGCGGGTGCATTAGCCCTTCTCACGCCCGATTCCTGGCCAATCTCCCACGTGGGTATGTGCCATGTCAGCGGCCAGGCAGCGCGCGCCCATCTCCCCCCGTTGCCAAGGAAGACGAGGAGCGCGCGCACCCGCAGCTGTTGCTATGTGGACGGCGGCGGACGCTTCAGGCTCGCTTATGAAGTGCATTCGCACTTAAAACCACAGGACGTAGGAAGGAAACACGGACACAATGCAACGGACCCCCGGACACAGCATTCTGCCCGTGTTTCCTTCCTACGTCCTGTGGTTTTTCGTTCAAGCTGAATTTTCGAGTCTACATGAACCAACTCGCCCAAATCCAAGCAATTCTGCAGCTTTGCGTTCCAGGGGCGGCGTATAAGCAGCTGCGACTGGCTCCTTTCCCGCTAGGTCTAATGCGGGTGTAATGACATCACACTGTGTCCGGTGCGCATCGCAATACCAGTAGTATAGTATAGTATAGTATAGTAGAGTATAGTATAGTATAGTGTAGTACAGTATAGAGTAGCATAGTGTAATCTAGCACAGTACAGTACAGTACAGTATAGTATAGTATAGTATAGTATAATATAATATAGTGGACCTAGTAGGCTGTTGATCATGATGACGACGGGTGCACAATAAACCTGCGGTAGAACTGCCATTATTTTTAGGCCTTCTTTTTCCTTTTGGTGAAGGAACCATGCACGGAAGTTGTTGCACGGTAAACAGCATGGCTCGCGGTTCAAGAGCCTCGGTGGTTTGCAAAACATTCCCAAAAATAGTTGTTGGGAAGAACGCTTGGTAATAAACATGCAGTTTTTCACTTTATTTTATTGAGAAAACGTACTTTAAACGCGCGTTGTTGTTATTAAAGGAATTTGACCCTAAACGCGTACAAAAGACTTCATATTAAACAATGGTTGCGTAGATGAAATGCCTGGATTACATGGCTAAGGTAGCCGCTGTTCATCTTTACTGGGCTTAAATGCTGCTAAGCTGCGCAAGCGCGAACCAGGAACCCGTCAGTTGACTACAAATGCTCAAATAAAACGACTTTGAGCGCTAAGTACACGAGAAAGTAGTTGCAAGTGGCTGTGAAACTTGTGCAAGCGCGGCCTCTGGTCTCGGTAGAACAAATAGAAAAGCACCCGGGTCGGGGTGCACGATATTACGGCGAAACCCTGATGCGTGTCACCAAAATAAGAAAAGTCACCAGCGTCGACGTCGGCGTCAACACGAATGGCACCGGAAGCCACGTGACGTCAGCGGTGGCAACTGCGCAATGAAGGATCGCGATTTTGCTGTGGCGCCCCTTTTTGCAGCCCCAAGAGTGTCTGCCAAAACTGAATGACTGAACTCTCCCTATGGCCTATTTATATTTACGAGTTTTTCCTACGTAATCAAAATCGCGGTTCGATGGTGGTATATTAATCACGCCAACTGTTTTTCTACCGCCAGTAAAAGTTAGTGAATCACTGTTGTAACTTCACGAATCATTTCGTTCTGGACCTTTGAATGTTTGTGGTCTAGAGTGATAAGTAGGCCCTCCTTGTCTGTATTAAGCGGGGTGTATCAAGCCTACCAGTGGGAACCAAGCAAGAGGCGCCGGTGGGGACACCCGTGACGACGCCGAGGACCTCCCGCCAGAACGGCGACCCTGGTGACTGCGTGCGTAGGGCCGAGTCACCCAGGCGCGTGTCCTCCGCCGTCGACGACACCTTGTTGGTGGGAGCAACGGACAACACCACGCCGACGGCAGCCATCGTGTTCTCCTTCTTCTTCTACGCCGACGGTTCCAGAAATTTTGAAGCCGCCTGCAACCCTTTACAAGCAACTGGTATCAGAATGAGCCCTCTATTCTATCCTGTCGTAGGAAAAGAAGAAAAATAAATACACTGTTCTTTGTTACCTCAACTTGCGAGAGATCGAGTAATAGGAGCAGCTTTCTGATTAGATGCTAGCGAAGTGAAGGGGGGGGGGGAGCAATATTTTCCCCCGAACTACCGGTACAGAAACGAATTGCCTTATGATGGAGAACGTCAACACGGTGGCCGTCGCTGCTTCCTACTCTCTTAGAAACCTAATAGATCCAAAATCACCTCCATTTACCCCAAAAAATGCGTAGAGTTGAGGGGGGGGGGGGGGGGGGGGACATTTTCTTGCACAAAAGGTCACTTGAATAGGTCAAAAAATATTCCAGAAACTTCAACGGGAGAAAATCATGCACCCTTCGGTCTCACTACGACGATGGTTGAACGAGAAGCTTTATAGCGAGGGATTTCTTGGTTGTCGTCTGCGTTTGGACTTTGACTCGCAGACCGTCTGAACTTTGACTCGTTAACTTTGAATCTCACGCAGTTCAGAGTTCTGATCGCAGCGGGTATGACTTTGAACCTTAGTCATTTGATTTCGCTCGAAGAAAGCCTCGCGTTCAACAATCGCCGCTGTTAGACGGATAGGTGCATGAATTTTTTTGTAAATTTTGCACGTCCATGTACACGTTTCCAAATTGAGACTGCTTCGACGGTGTCTGAACAGCGCGATCGGATAGGCGCTGCGGCTTCGTAGCGCGATGGACCCAGGTTCGATTTCAACCACGAGAAGCGTTTTTAAAGACAATAGTCTTTCTTCGGCAACTTAAACGCGAAAATTTTGCTTTGTCTATCTGTCGACCCTCGATTCATCTGCCCGACCAAAAGGAAAAATGAAATCTTGTAGGAGACGTTTATGCAGGCAAAACTTTTCCGAAACAATAAATATAGAAACACACCTCCTGCTTGCCAACATTCCTCAACAAAAAAGAAAGCATTAGGCATATTTGAGGCAAAACGACAACACACAAAAAGGTACTTGCAGTGTTCTTTTAATTAAGAATACGTGGCTGATTTGTTTTCGCGATAGCAAATACAAAATGCAGGAAGCTCACAATAACGCGTAAGACTTGAAGGTAGCGAAGCTGTACGCAACCTTCACGACCATCACGAAGGATAAATTAGTCCACGATTGTAGCCGATTTGCTTCTTCTTGGCTGCCGCAACGACCTTTACTCCATCATTGTTACTATAAGTGCGAGCTTCTTTCATTTTTTTGGAAGTGATAATCATTGGACCTCACCTAGCGTGTACGCTATGACATGTATTTCGCGTTCCGAACAAGGGCTGCCACGATTACGGCGAATGCAGGAGTTTTTGTAGCCAACATTGGCCAATTTCCCTTGTGGGTATACGCTTGACTTGACAAACGTGCGCCGGGGATGCTGGGCGGCCGTCGCGAGTCACGCAAACACGCGCGCTCGGCATTTTCTTGATTTTTGAACTTCCGGGTAGTCGCCGCAGTCTTAGCCATTCTCCTTAAGTGGGTATACGCCTCGAGATTCGCGATCGCTGCGCCGCCTGCCGCCGCTTCTCCGCGGCGTTTGCGGGATTAGCGCTGCGTGGCTGATAGGTGGTCATGCAGTGTTTTGGTTCTCTTTCGCTTCTCTTTGCCTTTCCGCGCTCTAAACAACTTGTTATGGTGACGTCTGTAAGCTAACTGGATGTTTAGGGCACTTAAAAAAACAGCTGCGTCTTGGTAGAGCGCTCTAACGCCAGCAAAAGCTACCCGGGGAGGCGGTTCTGCGCGCTTCTTGGCCGCTCTTGCGGGCGTCGGCGATGGCAGCAGCATATCACCGCTGTCACCTTCGAACACGTCAGCACAAGTGAAATATATTTATTGTCGCCTCGTTTAGACCTGATATTGGCACTGTAAGAGGTTGGTTCGTTTTGCAGCGCTGACAACAAATGCGGCTTTGCTTCGAGTATGTACGTCGTAGAAAAATTTGTTTCGGGGGCGTGATAACCCAATAGCTGACAAAAACTTGTGCCTTTTATGGGAATATAAGCCACGTGAAAATGTTAAGTACACTCAAAGGCTGTGCATTGTCAGATATGTGCCCACTCATGCCTTATAGTAAGAAACAAGGTATATGTTAATGAAACCACGGGAAAATGAATGGTCTGCAAATAAGGAATAAATAGAATAGTCGTACGGGAATGGAGAAAAAAACCGAGTGCAGCTTCTGAAATGCTAAAGACGTTTGTTTGAGCAAGGTAGTATTCACCAGACCAACTAGATGCGAAATGCACTGATATTTCGCTAGACATGGGGGGGGGGGGGGAGGGGGATGAGGAGGAGGACGCTCAACTATCGTTGTTTAAAAATCAAATGAGGAGCGAAATCAACGAATGATCGAACGTTTAAATAACCACACACACAAGCTGCATGTTCACTTTTCGTTTGTTTTTCGCCTTGAAAAACGGCTGATCACTCGGCGGACTCATTTTTTGAAGAATACAGAGTAGGCAGTTCACAAGCGATACGAGGTGTCGTTGGAAGAGTTGATTGATTGATTGCAGGGTTTAACGCGCCGACGCAACGGAGACGATGAGGACACGTAGTGGAGGGCTCCGGATTAATTTTGACCACCTGGAGAGCCTTAACGTGCGCCGAAATCTCGTACACACGGGCTCGTTGGAAGAGTGTCGTATCTTATAGGGGTCTCTGATTTCGGTTTATGCTAGATTCTGCAGTCTCCCTGTGTCATATGACTCATATGACGATTTTTCGAAGAAGAGTTTGGTCACGGACGCGGATTACTATAAGCCCATCTTCGCGCTTCTCGTGGAGGATAAATGCAACAGATGAATCTTTGCGAGCGCTCACATAGGGACATGACGACCCAGCATTAAATTTGTCGTCGTGTGCTGACTCCGGAGTGTAATTTTGCATTATCCATCGTACTTCTTTGGTACAATGCTTGTGAAATTTATGCCGCATTGGCTCGTTGATGGTACTGATCAATATCTGATATGTGATATTGGCAGGCGTAACTTGCGTGCTGTCAGGTATGAGTGCTCCGCTAGATTTTGTAAGTGCACAAAGTCGATTTGCATCATAGTGTGTATGGCCGCAACATGACCATCGGAGGAAACACTGCTTACGGAGACATTGTCACTAAATTTCAGGGCAGCGGAATTGCAATCAGCTGCATGCAAATGCTGGCTTCGGGACGCCGGCCTGTGACACACGCCCGGCGCTCATATAGATCTCACCAATCTCACTAAGATCGCGTCATAAACGTTTATACTCTCGTGAACATACCAACAGAGGTGCCTGCTCCACGTTATTCGGTATTTCGAACGCGGACAAACGGTAAATCGCTGTCTTGAACGAGCCCCAAAAGCAACGGCGACAGGGGGGAGCGGGCCGGGGACTCCCGCGCCTGCTTTCGAAACGGGCCGCTAGGGGGATTTCAGTGGCGCCCCTACAGGCCGCGCTCGAGGCGTATAGAGCAGAATTTTGCCGAGTCGGCCATTTTGCGGCAACCGGTGCGCCATCTGGCGGGCATTTCTTGGGGACTGCGCCGCGATCAGACAACGCCGCAGTCACACGCTGTTGTTCCGTGCCGTGCGTGCATATCGGACGTGCCAGCGGCATCAAAAATAGGTAAGTGCCATTTATTCGGCATGTCAGCAGCGCGAAGTTTAACAGGGATTGAAGAAGAACGTTCAAAACGTTCGAGAGCTGTAAGGTTTGCCCATAAATTCTGTTCTCAACCCGCTAAGGCGGCGTGCCACCCTACGCACGCTTTGTCCTCACGGGGGTTGCCTGTGAGGCTACGTTTCCACGCGCCAGCAGGACGCCGGACTTTTTATCCCCAATGATGCTTATTTTCTTAATTCTGGGCAGGTGTCCGTCATTGCCTTTGCTTTCGATGTAAAGAATCTACTCGTCCGGACGTCACTACGCTGTTGTTGGCTGCAACAACAATCAGCATAAGCGCAAAGTGCTCAATCAAGAAACGTGCGAAGTGCACCACGACAAAAGAAGTGTCTGCATGTGCGGAGTCTATTCGCTGCACAAATTTCCTGCGTCCCTTGAGTGCCGCCGCGAATGAGTCGTCACGCTGAATCGCAAAGATTTCGAACCTAGCAAATTTGCGAAGGCAAGTATACGGTCGTACGCTGATTTTGGAATTGCTGTTTATTCACCCTCTTGCTCAATCCTTATCGCACATTTCTGCGCTCTGGAGGCATTCTCTATTAATTTTATTGACGGGAAGCCAACAAAAATCAACCCGACGCATATATGCTGCAGCACTGGTACGCGAAAAAGGCGAGCCGAAAGCGAAATAGTAGCGTCGCAGTGCCGGAGCACGCCCGGTCGTGTGGGTAATTAAATTGCTGTTTGCGGTTACCAGAAGTCAGTGGTTTGGTACATTCAGCGAATGCCTCCGATCACGTGGTAGGGTAAATTTATAAGCATGTTATGCGGCGGCGGAAATTGTTAAAACATATTTTACTTTTATGAGCAAGAAACGTCTACGACCTGCGCAGGCAAATCGAATATATCATGGCCTGGTTTAAGAAGCGACTCATGTTCGCGCACCGGCAGCAGGATGCCATGCTTATAAATTTACCCTTCCGCGCGATCGGAGGCATTCGCTGAATGTACCAAACCACTGACTTCTGGTAACCGCAAACAGCAATTTAATTACCCACACGACCGGGCGTGCTCCGGCACCGCGACGCTACTATTTCGCTTTCGGCTCGCCTTTTTCGCGTACCAGTGCTGCAGCATATATGCGTCGGGTTGATTTTTGTTGGCTTCCCGTCAATAAAATTAATAGAGAATGCCTCCAGAGCGCAGAAATGTGCGATAAGGATTGAGCAAGAGGGTGAATAAACAGCAATTCCAAAATCAGCGTACGACCGTATACTTGCCCTCGCAAATTTGCTAGGTTCGATATCTTTGCGATTCAGCGTGACGACTCATTCGCGGCGGCACTCAAGGGACGCAGGAAATTTGTGCAGCGAATAGACTCCGCACATGCAGACACTTCTTTTGTCGTGGTGCACTTCGCACGTTTCTTGATTGAGCACTTTGCGCTTATGCTGATTGTTGTTGCAGCCAACAACAGCGTAGTGACGTCCGGACGAGTAGATTCTTTACATCGAAAGCAAAGGCAATGACGGACACCTGCCCAGAATTAAGAAAATAAGCATCATTGGGGATAAAAAGTCCGGCGTCCTGCTGGCGCGTGGAAACGTAGCCTCACAGGCAACCCCCGTGAGGACAAAGCGTGCGTAGGGTGGCACGCCGCCTTAGCGGGTTGAGAACGGAATTTATGGGCAAACCTTACAGCTCTCGAACGTTTTGAACGTTCTTCTTCAATCCCTGTTAAACTTCGCGCTGCTGACATACCAAATAAATGACGCCGATTTTTGATGCCGCTGGGACGTCTGATGTGCACGCACGGCACGAAACAACAGCGTGTAACTGCGGCGTCGTCTGATCGCGACGCAGTCCCCAAGAAATGCCCGCCAGATGGCGCACCGGTCGTTAAAAAATTGCGGCGCCCAGTGCACAGTGGAAATTCTTGTCTATATATGCTTGGCTTGAGAAACGTGGGCAGGCGATGCTGAGCGGACGTCACGAGGCCCAAACACACGAGCGCTAAGCATTTTCTTGGTTGTGGTAACTGCATGCCGGGCGGTCACCGCGAAGGCCGCGGTCACGTGCGCGCGCTCGGCATTTTCTTGGTATTTTTAACTTCGAACACGGAAAATTACGATTTGCTAAACAGCTTCGGTAGCTGTTTTGTAAATACGCGTAGAATTACGCGTACAACCGGATATTTTTACCCCAAAAATACAAGAAAAAAATCAGGGAAGCTTGTACTCACGCGCAAGACTTTGAATGACGAAGCTGTTGTAGGTGATCACTGACAGTCACAAAGTTGAGTTGTAGTATCGTTGTGGTGTCGTGGTTGAGGTCGGCGACATGGCATTTCAATGATCTTATGTTGAGCAGGACCAGAGTGAGCTCTTGGTCGTTTTGGTCGACGTTTTTGTACGCCACTTTGCAGGCGCGACTTATCGTATAGCGGATGCTTTGGACGCCGAGCCTCTCGAAACGCGGCCTCTCCCTCGGCCGGGCGAACTATCCCCGGCTGAGCCATGTGGAATGAATGATCACCTACAGCAGCTTCGACATTCAAGTCGCGGCTCTTCTGCGGTACAGAGCGCATGCGCATGACGACACGAGGACGAACGAATGATAGGCGTACGCTATGACGCGTCTTCCTCGTTCTGAGCAAGTTTTGCCTCGATACGGCTAACGCTGGAGTGTTTTTGTGGCCAATGTTGGCCAATCTCCCTGAATTGGTATGCTTGGCTTAACGAACGTGCGCTCGAGGCACGCGGCCAAGGCTTGAGTTTTTTTTTTGGGGGGGGGGGGGAGGGGGGGGGGGGCAATATTGGTCAATCACCCTAAGTGGGTATGCTTAGCTTGACGAACGTGCGGTCGAGGTACGCGTGCACGAGCTCTCGGCCTTTTCTCGGGAAGTTTTCGGCGAGCACGAACCCCGAACTTACGGCCAGTAACAACAGCTCGTATGTTGAAAGAGCATGCAACGAGTTGGGACTTTGTGACGCCGTTCAAGTTCTAGAGTAACGAAAGGTTCCATTACATGGCGCGCGAGCAGTACTGGAACGCGAAAATTGAATTGATTTTTGCAAAACTCCGCTGTGTTTATCGTGGGAGGACGGCGCAAAGCGTGAGAGTGAGAGAAAAGAGGCGTTTACATGGCCGGGGCCACAGAAGAGTATCGTCTTTCAACGACATTTGCAGCGAAACATGCAGGTGCGTGGTCAATTTGTTTCCTTCAATTCAGCCGCGATAATCATCATCATTAGAGAAAATTGGCTTTCCCGCAGTGCGTTTCCGACGCCATCAGTGAGACATAAACTTCGCTTCAACTGTATAACGCATGCATAAGCCGCTCTCTTATACACCAAGCTAGTACACAAGCACAGTGCTGAAAAGATATTTATTAGATTCACTATAGGCGGTCTGATATTAGAGTATTATGGCATTGCACCCAGGCCGTACAGTGCCACCATGTGATCCCTGGTATCCCTATAAGGCGCTGTAGACCTAGCGCTAATAAAGCCTGCTTCATTACGATACACACAGGCATTGCAGGCAAGATATGTTTAAGGATAATATGAGCATTCAGCAGAGTATGAAGTATGATTAGTTGAGGGAACGAGGAACGGATGTTGTAGAGTCTGGTTCGGCCGCAAGAGATGGCGTTGGTTCCGGTGGTGTCTCTTCCGGTGACTTGCTTGCCGCGCTTTCTGTCTCCGAGGTGTCGGAAAGAGATGCGTTTGCAGGCAGTCCGGATCACAATTTTCAGCACACCTGTCTTCGTGTGGTTCGCGCTCCGGTTAAGACCCTTTGTGGGCATCATTATGTCCATACTGGCGATGGTACCTGCACCAGATAGCGAAGAAAATCAAAGCGCCATATATATGTAGCCGCATATCTCACCTTCTTTCCGTGGACTCTGAAACAGCGACAGATTTGATTTGATTTGATTTGATTTGATTTGGTTAATACTGCCAGCAGCCTTTTGGCTGCCAAGGCAGGAGTGTACAAAGCAGTGAAATAATGCATTTTGCAAGCTGCGAGCACAGAAGAGGAACAAGGGATAAATAAGACATATAACACAAATATGCAGAATATTCAAAGAACAGCGATAACAACAAAAAGATAAATATTACTGAATTCTGTAATGTGTGAGGAACCAGTTCGTAACAGTATGATTGGGCATGTAAATGACGAAGTACACAGTGGAAAAAAGTATACTACAGGCGTAGCACTAGTATTTCTTACATTGTGTCGCATCTTTATGATCAACAGGTAGTTTAGGGAATCATTGCGAGTGGCTCCTCTTCCGCTTCACGTAAGTGTCGAGTACAAATGTGAAGATGTGCTCTGATATACCAATGAAGGGAACGCCCTTGCCGAAACGTCCCAGTGTTCGGTGCACCGCTCTGTCGGGGTATACCTAAGGCCACTCAATAAACCGGTGACAGTAAGCACTATCTGTCATTGTTTCTAAGCGAAGCTTTAAGGCCTCGGTTCCGTGTATTTTTCATGTCCTAGAACAAAAACTCCCGAGGCTCCACGTGTCTTTGAAGCGCGAGGCGTTCTATAGCGCCAGTCATCGGAGAACGAACGTCCCAGTGCCTGTGCTACTAACACGCAGTTATTAGAAAATCGCACGCCCTTGAAAACATTTATACGTTTGATCCCATGGGTGTGCATCTTCAGTAGGCTTGTTAATAATATGCACCGTTTGCAAGACTAAAACATGACTGTCCATAGACACCATGGTCATGTCCAGCTGAATCGAAATAAAAGTGAGTTTGTGCATGCGTTCGTCTTAGAGATGGCCGCTTCCAAAGCCTAGGGAAATATAATTTGCCCATACCATTTACATAAATTCTGTGTTACCTCTATGTCTTGCGCTCAAACGCTGCGCTGTCATCCACCTTCACAGATGGGATTGATTGATTGATTGATTGATTGATTGATTGATTGATTGATTGATTGATTGATTGATTGATTGATTGATTGATTGATTGATTGACTGATTGATTGACTGATTCATTGATTGATTGATTGCAGGGTTTATTAACGTGCCGACGCAACGCAGGCGATGAGGCACGCCGTAGTGGAGGGCTCCAGATTAATTTTGACCACCTGGGGATCTTTAACGTGCGCCGCGGCCGGGAATCGAACCAGCGGCCTCGTGCTCAGCAGCACAACGCCTTAGCCACTGAGCCACCACGGCGGGTTTCACAAATGGGAAGGGCTCGTGATTTTTAACAGCGAGGCTGGTTAAGCTGGTGGTTGGGCCGGTGAACGTGCGCTGTAAAACCTCGCACAGCGATGACGTTGTAGCGCCACCATCATCATCAACAGATTGGTCAGCTGGCTCGGAGGGACACGCGACACTCGGCACCCGGCACACCTCTGGAACGGCACCCTCGTTCTACGCGCCTCGTCCTGTCCATGGCACAGCCAACGCAACCGAAATAAACGTGGGCTCGGCCGCACCGCCCCATCGGCCGCCTACAATGTCATTGCGCGCGCCGGCACCACCGTAGCTTTGCCTCACTAAGGTCCCTGAAATTACTAAGGTAGCGCCATCTTTAGATCTCGCCGCCTTTCGCCCTCGCCCGCGCTCCTTTCCTCCTTCATTTTCTTTTTCGCCGGCGAACGCCGCGCGCCATTGGCGAACGGCCAGTGACGTAGTACCTCGTCCCCGCGTTGTTTGTTTTTTCTTTTCTTCGCCGCCACTGTCCATTTAAATTCACCATTTTAGGCTTAGCTGCCTCGGAGCAGGCCTTATCGAAGCCGCCAGCGTGTAACAACCGATAACAACCGAAGAGTCAGCTGCTCGTTTCAAACAAGTGTTGCGTCGGCGTCACTTTATGTAGCTTCGCGATGCCGAGTTGTTGTGCCTTCGGCTGCTCGAATAAGGTCAGTGCAGTCGCGGTCAGCTCGGCTGTAGCAAGCTGTAACTTATCAAAGCCCACACATGAATCAATGTTAGCTGTACAGCATAAAAAGGATTCACAATTGCGCTTGTTAGCGTGCTTCTAGCCTTGGAATACGGTAGTTATTATAGAACTGGGCACTACAGTTATAATTGTAAGCTGAGCGCATTCTTTAACTGCGCGTTCTTTGCGCGAGCCTGTTCCAGATATGCCCGACAGGGCCTTACTCGAAGTAATTGTGAACGCCAATCGCACGAACATTGCTATGCCACGGACGCACTGCCAAAAGTACAGCCGTCTTGGGCGAGGCCAACGAGAACTTTGACCTTGACAGCAGCCTATAACGACGTGAAAGTGACATCTGCAGCGTCAAAGCACCGGAAAGTACACGGAATAAAGGTGGCATGAATGTCAGTAGCTAATGCGGGACGCATAATGAGCGCTGCCTAATGACCTACAACTAACGCAAAAAACGCGAACGCAAAAAAGCCAGCGCAGCGCTCGAACTGCCGCGAACAAGTCACCGTGAACCATGCGCAAGCCCTCTGTGCAGCGCTTGCACGACCACGTAAACTTAATCACGCAAATGCAAGAACGGAATTACTGTAACAGAGCAATTTGAAACGTCCACGTTCGATCCTTTCGCGTTCACGAACTATCCTGAGCTTGCCGCACACGTAAACAAACGCCGCGCTGTCCGTATGCGCCAGCGGCATCCATCCCGCAAATATCCCCTTCTACACAAAAATATACAACAAAACAGCCTCACTTAGAGCGTGTTGGTAATACGGGGCTCTAGAAATACTATGTAACAGAGCAGTTTTAAACGTCCACGTTCGATCCTTTCGCGTTCACGAACTATTCTGAGCATGCCGCACACCATGATGGTATTCTTCTATCGTGCCGCACACGTAAACAAACACCGCGCTGTCCGAATGCGCCCGCGGCATCCACCCCGCAAATATCCCCTTCTAGACAAAAATATACAACAAAACAGCCTCACTTAATGCGTGTTGGTAAAACGGGGCTCTAGAAATACTATTAATGCTACCAAAGAGCGATTGCGGCGCGAAAACAAGAGCAAACTGCACGAAAAACTGCAGCGAGCGGCCCGAAGCGTTCCGAGGGCGTCTGCTCTGAGGAAGCCAACAAAAATGGCGGCCACGCCGCGGAGTTAAAGGACCGCGGCGCCGCGGGTGAGGGGAGAGAAAAAAGAGGAGGGCAGCGGAGAAGGAGGGAGCAGTTGGCGCTACCTTAGTAATTTTAGGGACCTTATGCCTCACCGCACTCGGGCGCCACTCGCGTCGCCACCTGTTGGAGGCACGAGCATGGGCCCGTACCTCCAACAGGAAGAGCAGGAGCATGGGACCGTGCCTCAAGTTCGCGAGGGAGATGGGCGAGATGCTCACTCATTCTAAAGATCCACCAATGAATATTAGTTTTAACAGCGAAGCTGTTCTTGGGCGACGCTTCCATGGGACGAGGCGTGGTAACGCGGGCGCAGCCATGTGGAGAGGGCATAGCCTAGCAATAGGGAGAGCAGGCGCGAAGAGCGCGTGCAGCAATTTAAAATAATTCTTGAACGAGATTTTTATACAAGCAATGGATTTCTAAACTACTAAACCTGGTGGCAATATCTCTACTTGTTCAGGAGCCATGAAGACAAATACAAGTTGGGTTTATTAGAAAGTCTGCTTAGTCCCGATAACAATGATACTAATATCATCACAATCTTCGAACAAATAACGGAGATATGAAAGAAAACGCGTGAAGCAGTCGCGACCCCCTAGCCAATTTCCCGCAACTTTTCCATGACGTCACGGAACCTTGTTTGTGCGATTGGCGGCCGCCTAACTGACCTGTCGCGACGACACATGACTGGACGTCTGTAATGGGCCTCTAGTTCCATTTGACCGCATCACTTCAATGCTGACGTGCAGTTAACGCACTAAAAATTATGTCTCATTGTTGGCCCGTATGACGTCATTCTTGCTATAACACGTCACTGTGGCGCAAAATTTGAAAGTTTTTGAATACTTCTTGCTTTTTTTTTCGTTAAAAACATCTTTCGGGGCTCGAATGGAGCTGAGTGAGATACTGAATCCTAGTTCTTTCAAATTAAACGAAGTTGTATTTTCTCTTCATGGCTCCTTTAACATTTTTGAGCAATAATAAAACGTTGAGCATATTTGAGGCCAGTCATCAAGTCACTAATTATTTTTGCATTGTTTTGTTAGTTGAAAATACATGGCTGCTTGATTTATGCGTTAGAAAATAAAAAGACGCATTGACAAAATGTGCTGACAACAAAATACTAAAAGCGCTCGTGGCGCCCCCTCGTGGCAGTACTCAAAGCTCAAAAGTAACAAAACGTTCCAGTAGATGGCGCGAGCAGTGAAACGCGGCAAAATTGAATTGGCGCGAAAGGGGAATCGATCTGCCGGGTTTGAGAAGTTCTATGAAGCTTAGCCTTGCGACTAGGGCACGCCAGCCAGCTTTGCTGTCGACATCAGCGTTCGAGACGTTAGATCAGTGAAGCTCGGCTAATTTATTGTTGCCTCCCCTACTTGTTTCGACGCAATCAAATCACGGTTCGACGGTGGGCGCAAGTCACTCTGACAGCTTTTCTACCATCAATACTATACAATAGTCAGTGGGTGACCCTTGCTACTTCGCATATGATTTCATTCCGGACTACTGACGGATTCTGGTTTAGAGTGAAATCTACCTCCTTCGTCTTATATTTAGACCCGTATGTAAAGCGTACCTTTGAGAACCACGGAAAATGTGCCGGTGGGTACACTTGTCGTGACGCCAAGGGCCTCCTGCCAGAGTGGCGATCCTGGCGACCGTTTGGGCACGCCGAAGACACCCGGCTATCTGTGGTCTGCCGTTGACGAAGGCTTCTCGATGGGACGGGTGGTGGTGGCCCGAAAAATGCGCATACCCACTTAGGGGGATTGGCCAAGAAGAGTTATGTTTCCATTACAATCAATCATGCGAGGCAAAATAATGGAGCCGAATAAAGAATTTGGTCTAGGTTAATGAGAGACGAGAGAAAAAAAACACGAAAGAACCACAGAGAGAAGAGTAGGAAAACTATAGTGAAAGTCATCCTAATCGGAATCTTTTTAACACTGCAGACGAGCTGTCTCCGAAATGAAGGAGTGGATGGCGTTGCACACGTCCCTGTGGCATCGACCCAGCCTAGTCTACCCCAAACGACAAAAGCACCGGTACAGTCAAAGGCAGTCCAAGACGTAGCAGGGGACTCTCCAGCAGCCTTCTCCGATGGTTAGAAAATCGGCGGCAAAATAGAACCAAATGCTCTTCGGATTCAATTTCTTGGCAAAAGTGGCGGACGACACCGTTCCAGCCAGCGTGCTCTTCTTCGTCGAATTCTTCAGAAATTTGGAAACCCTAGTTTTGCAACCCATTGACAGTTACTGGGTCCAGATTTAACACCCTGTCACACTCTGAAGGAAGAAATAAAAAAAAAATGGATGAGTTCCACTCGATCTGAAAACTGTCGGAACCGTGGAGCACTAATTTGTCAGTGTTTCCCTTGTGTTTGTGTTGTGAGTACCTTGTATTTATCTTCTATTTATATTTGTTTTGTTTTTGTTCGTCGTGGTTTTATTTTCTTTTTCTACTTTTTTGCGTTAATCAATTAGGGCCTAATAACCCATAGAGTTTCATACTAATATATACTAGAGGGAAATCTGGCGCCACTGTCTAGGGGAGCCATGCTTCAGCGAGCGTGCCGTCATGTACCGGGCAGGCACGTTCTACTTGTCCTTGGCATGGCTCACGAACAGGCTGAAAAGTTGGCTTTGGCTGCAAAAATGCAACATTATTACCGCACAAGATTATTTGAATTTGTTTTGTTAATATAAAATTAAAGCTCCAGAAAGATTTATTTGTCAGAGATTATTTAGAAGCTTCATGGAAGATGAACAAAAAATAATGTTACCCCTTTTGGCTTCAAGACGATAAAGAAGCCATGTGGCTAACCAAGCCAAGGAGGCGAGGAACGTCGCTGGCTGCAATGGCGCCGCCCACAGCGGCCCGCGAATGCAGCGCCAGATTTCCCTCTAGTATATATTAATATGAAACTCTATGTAATAACCCCTCGAATTTCCCGATTACTGGCCAGTCTCCCACCCGGGTATGCGCTACGAAGAGAGGAACAACAAGGCTTCTGGAGACTTGCCTGCGATGCCTATAGCACTGTCATTGTCTCTTCCAGCGCTTTTGTCTTTCGGGGGCACAGAGAAGCTGGACCACTGCCGTAGGGATGTGTGTCACGCCATCCACTCATCGTTGCAGAGTGGGCTCGTCTGCCGTGATGCAACTATTCGGATCAGGTTGACTTTTGTTTTGTTTTCCCACTCCTCTTTCTTTTTTTCTCTCTGTTGAACTTACTGACTAAATCAATTCTTCAGATCTCCTATTTTGCCTTACCTAATTGGTTTTCACGACTAAACAAATTTTTCCTGGACAATGCCCCTAAGTGGGTATGCGTGGTTTGACTTGCGTGACGAACGAAATTGGACGGACGACATCCCGGGACCCTAAAGTGCTCCGAACTTTGTTGTGCCTTCTCGCCCCGATGTGCCGGCACGTAACAGACATGGGTGCAGCGTGTTTTGAGGTTCGTGCAATGTGGCGGAGGGGCAAGATTTTTATAGGGAACGACACAGGAAGACATTTCCTGCATTGTGAAGAACATCCACTATACGATGTCGTAAGTTACGTCTTGGTTGGTTGATAACCTCGAATCGTGGCACACCCCAACGCGGGGAATTGGCCAAGAGGCGGCATGCGCACGATGCACTATGCACGTGCACGCTGAATGTGCACAAGGAAGAGTGAATGATGAACCACGCGTATCACGGAGAACACACACAGATTTCAAATCGGCCGCCGTGTTCCCAATCACTCTCTTCATCAAGAACATTCAGACACGATTTTTTGGCCTCCTGTGCGGTGAACGCACCACAATCACCACCACTATCATCACAAGCACCATCACTATACTTACGAGTGATGGTGACTTGTTTATCAGGAAGAGTATGGAGCAGTATCGTGCCTCCTCTCCCCAACAAGGAACGTAAGTAAAACTCAAGCGGGACCATGCCTGTAACCCTGTCCTCGCAAATCTGGCGGAACAACTAGGAGTGTCACCCTGTAAACGTCGCGTGTTCATCAAAACACCACTCGTAACATTGTGCGTCCATTCCACAGACTTCGAAAGGTAAATGAACGCTGATTTTTCCTTCCAGATTCGCAGGACCTTAAAAGGGAATTCGTTGAAGAATTTCTGAGTGTCTGCTTTCACAAATAAAAATTCCCCGCATTTCCCCAAGGGGAAGAATGTGAAAGTGCGAATGCACGAGTTGAATTTGCGCGGTTCGGTAATGTTCGCGAAAGAGAGATCACACACACACACACAACTACAAAGAAAGAAAGATGCATTTATTCACAGACACCTATTTGTGTTGTCGTTGTACTTGATTGCTAGAGCGGATCTCAGCTTTAAAATTTCGTGTCAGTACTCCTTTAAGCGGGTGCACTAGCCCTTCTCACGCCCGATTCTTGGCCAATCCCCCACGTGGGTATGTGCCATGTCAGCGGCCAGGCAGCGCGCGCCCATCTCCCCCCGTTGCCAAGGAAGACGAGGAGCGCGCGCACCCGCAGCTGTTGCTATGCAGACGGCGGCGGACGCTTCAGGCTCGCTTAATAAGTGCATTCGCACTTAAATTCCGGCTACGTCACCGACATTCCCCCGAGGAAAGGAACGTTAAAACGCACTTGCTACGTCATTCTCATGACCAAAGCACAGTAAACATCCCGAACACAGCTTATATCGCTTTGTAAAACAAAGACTTATGTATTAATCATCTATAATACAAAATACAATACAACTCAGGCTACCTCAAAGGTCGGCCAAGCTATTTGTGAGTTCGGTATGGAAAGAGTTTCGCACGCGCGACTTGCGCTGCCCTTGTCGGTCCCTTCCGATGTGGAGGGCCAGGAACATGGTTCTGATCAGTAGACGGAAGGAATGAGTCGAGTGACTAGAGCCACTGTGCAGTTTGTCGGGGCCACAAGAGATGGCGGTGGCTCCGGTGGTGTCCCTTTCCGTGACTTCCTCGCCGCGCTTTCGGTCACTCAAGTACCGGAAGGATATGCGGCTGAAGGCGTACACGATCACGGGCGTCAGCACACCTGTCTTCGAGTGGTTTGCACTCCGGTTGGAGCCATTCTTGGGCATCATTATGTCCATACTGGCGATGATGCCTGCGAAGATAAGCCGAGAAAGTCAAACGCACGGCATGTGTAACCGCATCTTACCTTACCTTTCTCTTCCTACGATATTAAAGAAACAGCGGCTATTTCCTGATTACAGTGCGCTGGAACTTTGTAATCAAGGAGCGATGTAGGTATTTGTTCCGAGTGGCTGCTTTCCCGCTATACGCCGCATACATATGTAAGGTTATGTAACCGACTCAATGTGTCCACTGCACGTTACGGATGCACAATAAACCTGCGGCAGTAAGAGCTGCCTTTGTTTCGAAGCCTTAATTTTCTGTCTGTTAAATAATGGTGCAGGAGCGTTGTTACGTGTTAAACACACAGCTCGGTTAAGAGCCTTGGTTATTTTTAATTTTTTAACCTGAAGTAGCTGTTGTTGCGAAGAAATTCGATTTAAAGATAGTTTTCCCCTTTATTTGATCGAAAAAACTACAGCGAACAAAAACGCTTTGTTAAAGTAATTGCATCTAAACGTGCACCGAAAACTTCAAATACATACATACATACATACATACATACATACATACATACATACATACATACATACATACATACATACATACATACATACATGCATGCATGCATGCATGCATGCATACATACATACATACATACATACAGACATACATACATACATACATACATACATACATACATACATACATACATACATACATACATACATACATACATACATACATACATACATACATACATACACACATACACACATACATACATACATACATACATTGGAACTACTCGCTGAGAAAATAGGACTGCAATTGGTGTCTTGCTTACATGCATGTCTTGTAAAATGTCTTGCTTACATGCATATCAAATGTAGTCGTTGTTACTAACCCCTGTATGTCATTAATGGGGTTTAGTGTGCAAGCGTGAACCAAGAAACGGTCAGTTTAACGACTATGAAGGCTCAAATAAAGCAATTTTGAGCACTCAATAAACGGGGAGGTAGTTTCAATCTGCTGTTAAATTTTGTTGTGCAAGCGCGGATTACTAATTTGCCGCGGTAGTCCAGTTGGGAAAGCGCACGGCAAGTGTTGTACAATATTAAGGCAAAAAACCCATATGCTTCATCAAAAGCGAGACGTGACTGTCATCATAGTAGGCGTCAAAGCGAATGGTACCAAAAATCATGAGAACTCAGCGGGGGGCCGGAACTGCGCAGTAGATGAGGGGGGTGGCGCTTTGGTGCCACCCCTTTCGCATTCCAACACGTAAGCTTCCTTTAGTTTCTCCGACAAATTTTAAATCGAAAGCTCTTTTATTGGGACCTCTTCATCCCGCCAAACAACTAATGCATTACCCCGTAGACCGGTTGGTCGACCGGAAAGCTCTGATAAGATGTCTGGACACACGGCGCATGCGTGAAACCGGGATTCCATTGGGTCAAAAATGGTTACCTGAAAATAGCGACAGAGGAACGGTTTAAGATAAGACAATACACGCATCGATTATGAAGGAACAGTACAATAGTACTACACCTGTATCTCATAAACCACGTATCGGTATACATTTAGATCGTTCTTAAATGCGTTTACTCGGTGCGCGAAAAATCGACGCATGGGTTCGTTCTTCTTTTGCGATTTGCGTCTTTCAAGGTTACGATCGCTTGGACGCACTTTCAGTGAACGTTGGTCGCACTTTTAGCGAAGACGCACTTTTGACGTCAGAAAGCTTCCGCGCTTCTCTCAACTTTCTTAAGCAACGGATGGTAAATTTTTCTTTTTTTTTTCTATGATGCGGTTTTAACGTTTTGTTTTCGAGAAACAGTATTAATAAAGTCTCCCCGTAGTTTATTTATATGTAATAGTCGCTCCACGGAATCAAGGTCACGGTTAGATGCTGGGCACTAATCCCGCCAATAGTTTTTCTATCGCCAATAAAACAATAGGGTGAGTGAGTCAATGATTGTAAATTCACGATTTCGTTCGAGACCACTGAATGTTAGTGGTGTAGTATCCGGGGTTTTCGTATGTCAACGTTTCGGTGGTTCTACCACCAGGGGGCTACGCCGCGGGTATATATGTGACGTCACTCTGAATAAATGCTCTCTTTTGGCTTGACTCTCTCACCGGGCGTTTGTCTCCTGCTTCGCCCTTCGGGGCCGTCGCCGACGCGACACGACAAGTGGCTTATACTGAACCTGTCTATTAAATTTCTCACGGCAGTAGCCTCTCATCGGCTAAACAGGCTACGGGGAGATTCTATGCGATAAATATTCCCTACAAAGCCGTATTTGCAGCTGCCCCTGTAGCACCGTGGTATTTTAAACGAGAAGGCCCAGCTTCAAACCCAGCCATGAGACGTTCTGTTTTTTTCAGCTTTCAAAAATTTGCGGTCGTCGTGATTTCATACTTCTTGTACTCTGGTTTTCACTATGTGAAGAAATCAACGCATAAGACTTTTAGAATGGGTTGAATTACGTTTAATATAGTTGTGTTCTGTGTCGTTGGGCTGGGTTAGATTAGGTTTGTTGCAGTTTTGCTGGATTTGTGTAGGTTATGACGCGTTCGGTTAGGTTACGCTAGGTTCGGTGAGGTTATGTTAGGCTACGTTGGGACGTAATATTATTCAGCCAATTTTATGCCAGCCAGCTTTTATGGAAACTACCGTGAGAATTTCCCGGAGGTCATTAATTCTCACGGGTGCCGTTAGATTAGACGCAACCTAATATGACTGTTTGGCGCACCCATGAGAACCAAGAAAAAGGTGCCGGTTGGGACACTCGTGATGACGCCGAGGACCTCCTCCCCGAACTGCGCCTCTGGTGGCTGCGTGCGTAGGGCCAGGTCACCGAGCCGTGTGTCCTCGGCAGTCGACGGCGCCTTCTTGATGGGACCCACGGGAAGCTTCGTGCCGACAGCAGCCATCATGTTCTTCTTCTTCATCGACTGTTCCAGAAATCTGTAAACCACGCAGTATCTAGAGTGCCGTCCGATGACGCTGCACATAGCGCTGCAGGCATGGTAAATTGCCACCCGACAACATTCAAATGTTTAGGATGCTCAGAAAAGACATGGATATTACGCCTTTCTCTATCCGATTTTTGCCATTCGACTATCCTGGTGAGCCGCCTTATGACATGTTTGTGTTGATTGGTCCGTACAGTCTGTGGCGATGCCGCTGATGTGATAGGCATGCTTAGCCACCAAGATCAACTAAGTCCTATTTCCGAGAAACTGTGGCATTTGTACATAGTGTGTATAGTTCGCTTGACCAACCACCTGACTGGTTCCCTCTTTTGAACGCTTGTGTGTGTGTTTGCCTGTATTTTGATGTACATGTGCTTCTCATAACTTCAGTGTATTCTTTTGTTTGCTTGTATTCCTCGTACTGCAACGTCTGAGCGTATTCTCCCATGTAATAAAGAAAAAAATTACGCCCACCTCCCCTCGCGGGAACCCTGGTGTGATGCGACGCTGAAGGGGGTTCCATTGTGCGTTTCCGTTGGGTCGATTACTCGAATTGCGTGAACAATCGTCGGGTAATGCGAGAGAGAGAGAGAGAGAGAGAGAGAGAGAGAGAGAGAGAGAGAGAGAGAGAGAGAGCACGCGTAGCGCGGACGACCGTCGACTGAGAGACCGGCCGGAGCGCGGCACTCCGCTTAATGCGCAGCGCGCCCGAAAGAGAGGAGACCGCGGAGAGGGAGGGCGCTGCACATGCGCACAGCGCGCTTGCGACGCGTGCAGCGCCGCCCACCGGCGGAGTGAGAGAGCGCGCCGCACTGCGCGCGCCACAGATGTTGGGGGAGAGGGCGCGCTATCACGGCGAGAGGAAGACGGGCGCAGCGGTGCGGACAACAACGACGGACGCACGCAGGAAGGACAGGGCCGCCGACAAGCGATGCTCTCAGCGTCGCATCTAAAAAAAGACTGGGATAACACCGGTTGAAGCGTTTTTCGTCGTGGTTTAAGGGTTGGTCATAGCTTCTTGAGGACGGTGGTTCGAGACCGGCTGTTGCATCAGTTTTTTTTTTTTTTTAATGCAGAGTATTTCTTAGCCTCGCCTCTTCCTGCGTCGGACGGCGTCCACAGCTCCGCGTCCGCAGCAGGTGCGCCTCTCCTCCTTCCCTCCTCTCTCTCAACAGCAGCTGGCGCGCGCATGCGTCGTAGTCAGCCCGTTCGCTCAGTCGCGGTCTCGGCGTAACAGGTGCGTGATAGCAGCGCGGTGGGGCGTGGAAGGGCGCGCGCTGCTTGCGCATGCGCGCTCTCCCCCCCCCCGTACTGCTCTCCCTCTACTGCGCGCGCTGCAAATATAAAGCGGCTAGCGGTCGCTCGTGCTTCAGTCACTGCGTTGCTCCTTCCGTCCTTGATTGACGATCGCTCCACCCTAACGTGACTTTACTCTCCTCTCTCTACCCCAAACCAACACCAACGCAACTACGACCCAACTACCCACCCTAACGCGACTTTACGCAGCGTTAACGACCCCCAATGCTCTGCATTTACTTGTGTTCCCCTCGCGGGAAGGCGCGGGAATTTTTCAAACAAAATTTTCAAAGGTTAGTTTTTGGTGTTTTAAATACCTGTTTTTTTTTTTGTTCCTTAGGTCATATTTTGTTAGATTAGATTAGTTTAGGTTGGTTACCTAACTTTACGTTGGGCAGAGCAATGTAGTTCCAGATGCGGATTTTTTTTACAAAACGCAGGGAGGCGTCGATATCGTGGAATGGTTATGGTACCATCGTACGGCACTACAGACACAGCCAAACTGAAATCAGAATAAGCCCCATACCGCGCGGTACAAAAAGAATAATAATATGTCACGTTTCCTCGCTTTCCCAATGGGAGATAAGTTGACGACGCATGCGCTTACACCGCGTGGATTCAAGGGCCCCATCATAGTACTGTCCTAGAATTCATCCGTCAATCGAACCGTTTCGTATTCTTTTAATCACTCTTCCTCATCATCATCTAATGACACCTCCTCATTTATGCCCTGCGGAAATATAAACGCTCTAAAGAAGTAACAGGGATAGGCGCAGCGTGCTTCTGAGATACGTGCGAATGAACCGAGGGGCAACATTTTCCCCCAAACGATTCATAGCATAACACTGCCTGCTCCAACCACCCCCCCCCCCACCCCCCCCTCCCCCGCCCCACTAATAATACCGACACATTTCCCTCCTTGGAACCTCGCTCCCATACAAATCAAATATGGTATCCCAGGAATTCGCCCTTGAAAGACTGCTTTACTAAGAAATTGTGTGGTAGAGAATATATCGGGCTAACGGGGAGATGTGTTAACGTTAGGCTAAAGGAACACAGTTACAACGTGCAAAACTGCAGAAGCGGTCATGTAGGAATACATTGCGGACGCTGTGCTGGGTGAGAGCCTATCTTTCATAGTACCGCAATAACGTATGAAAATAGACATAAACTGGTAAGGGAAAGTATTGATGCACACGAAATAGCAATGAAAGAAGAAAACTGTGTAAGCGTCTCTTCTGTCGCGCTATCAACAAAAGATATCACCTATCCAGACAGCGTGTAAGCACATGGCGGTGGTGATGTCGTGGCGGATTTGTTATTTTGTTTTCACGTGTTATGTGTCGATTTATTTGTTGCCTTTATTTCTGCTGTATTTATATACCAGATGTCACAGCAGTAATCTTCAGTTGTTAGTCAGCGCCTGCGTGTCGGGCTCGCCCTATCGTCCTTGTTTCTAGTTTGCGCTGTGAGTTCAAGATTAAAAAATCATCCACGTCGTTCTAGACTACATCTATAGAACACATCCAGCAAGAACATTCATATTTAACGATGGTTCATCATCCGTGCAAAGCTCTTCCGTTGGATTGTACATACAACTAACTGGAGCGTTGCTTTCATTTCGTCTGGAGCGACAATCTTCGACAGCGGCTGAGCTCTATGCACTGAAGGAAGCCATCGTTTAAGTCCTGCGCCATGCGCCGCACCAGTGTATCATCTTCACGGACTCCAAGACAGCTCTGCAAATCCTATCGAGAAGATTGGTTTTCCCATACCAAATCCCAGCATGTGACATCTCCTGCCTTCACCACCTTGCCTGCTCTGCTGGACACAACGAGTTCGAGGCACCTCCTTGGGCCCTGGCTTCCAACCGGCATGGCAAGTCGCGCAACAAAAGTGCTCTTAATGTTCCTCCGGAGCACTGGACCTGTCCGTGAGCTATGAACTCTCAGACAAATGACTATATCACCTGATTGTGTGTGTGCTTTTTGTGTGCGTCTGTGTGTTTGAGTATTCATGTGTAAGTGAGAGTTTTCATATATTTTCATCACACCTTCACCCCATTTGGTGTAGCAAGTCGGGCGCCCAGCATGGCTCACCTCACTTGCCCATTAAAGATCTCTCTCTCTCTCTCTCTCTCTCTCTCTCTCTCTCTCTCTCTCTCTCTCTCTCTCTCTCTCTCTCTCTCTCTCTCTCTCTCTCTCTCTCTCAACAATGGGTACCTGGATTGCACTGGATACCACTGCAGTGGAAATTACAGTGGATACCAGGACACAGCGACATCAGAGGGAACCAAAAAGCCGACGAAGCGGCCCGTAAAGGCCTTCTGCACCGGAAATACCGCCAGGTGTTTTTTTTACAAAAACCGGAGCTTCCGCCATGGCTCACCGCTTTGCGGTGACTGAAAGAAACCGGTTATGGAATAACTTCCAAAATACCCACTGCCTTTTGTGCACGATTTCAACTCGCAAGACAGCTCCCTCGTAACCTGGAAACGTTATATTATCGTCTATGGCTGAATTGTGCTGAACTGAACAGTTCCATTTTTCGCCTTGGAGCGACGCCATACCCGTGCTGCGCTAATTGTTTTTGTGTTGAAACAGTCGAACACATTTTACTAGAATGTGCGGCCTACATGGCACCGAAATCACACCTTCTTGAAAACGTTGAACGTCTGGAATAGGGACCAATAACTGTGATTATAATTGTAGGACCCTGGACTTGTCCCTGCAAGCAGCACCAAGTTCTAAAGAGTTTGTTCTAAAAAGTTTGGATGATATCGCTTTAATTTCTAAATCGTAAATTAAGGGGCCCAAGCACAGAACATAAGAACAAGTGCCTGTAGCATTTTTTTTTTTTTGATGCTCAGCTCTTCCTTGGGCCTTTTCATCCTACCTCCCCAATCCTCAACAGAGAAACATGTAGGCGACAGTAAATGCCGGCAAACCTCTCAGCTTCTTCAATAAAGAGCCTTCTCTTTCTCTTTCTCTTTCTCCGAACGGTACAGAAACTCACTTCGTCGTGGTGTGGAACGGCAATTATAAAGTTTGTAGGCTGCATCTTGTCCGTAAAGATACCAAAGAATCCAGAACCACCTTATTTACGAGAAAATCGCGTGAATTTGTTGTAGAACATATTTTTGGCAAGAAAGGGTAGGGTAACTTGAATAAGCAATAAAAAATTCCATAAAATTTCATAGGTGAAAATAGTCGCATAAAAGCGTAAACCCTGTTACTATAGATGGTATTCGTTGAAAAGTTTAGCGGCCAATTTCTTCGCTTGGCAACACTGGAAACGGCCACAGACATGGCCAATACGCCACAGACATGGACAAGTACCGCCATCCCGCGGAGCCCGACGTAACGAGTGACGGCGCACTGACACGGTTGCATGGAGGAGAAGAGGGGTGCCTGATCTGGGGGCCATGCGCACAACGTCACCTAGCAACAGACGCTTGGCCACAGATATGGCGGCGCACTCGCATGGTTGCCTGCATGCATTCCACGCCATTGAATACCGGCCATACACCGAGCCCCTTCGAGCTTTGCTTTGCAGCAGTACCCATGTGCATTGCTAGAAAGGCAAATTTAGCTGCAACATAAGCAGTCTGATGTCGTGTCCCCTTGCCGTTTTTATGAATATTAAGTGCGGATCACTTTAGGGGCCCGGCTCTTCGTCGCAGCTCGTCCGCAGTCACGCGGCGTCACGCACACAAGCCGGGGCTTTGAAAAGATACCCGTTTGTCCCTCATTTCGGCATTCCGGCCAAATGTTAAGAGGGTACCATATAAAATAACAGTGCAGATGAATTCTTGCTTGTCCGACTGTTCCGAAACTGAGCCGCGTCCCCTGCTAAACGTCTAAACAATCATATCTGCAAATATAAAAGTATTAAATGAAGACTCGCCTTACTTCTCACATGAAATTTATAGAAGTATCGCTGAATAAACGCCTTCACCAGATTAATTTCGACGCCACAACTGACACATTCCCGACGAATAAAGGAGTGATCCACATGCTACGTCACTCATGCGACCAAATTAAACCACACGTCCCGAATGTATCTTTATATCACCGTATAAAAATAGAAATACATGTTACGCATGTGTGAGGAACAATACGACGCAAGTCAGCCAACCTTAATTGTTCTCCAATCTGCATCTCTTAGCTTCCTCCAAAAAACCTCCGTAATCCCCGAAGTTTTATCGACCAAGAGTTGTGTTCAGCCCTGAAGGCGTCATGGTCGAAATGATGGCTAGGGCTGCCTGCTGGCACGCCAACTTCGTCGCCCTAAGCCTAACTTTCAGCGGCTCCAGCCCGCGTGTAAAGCCCAGCCGTCGTTGGGTACGGACAGAAGGTCTCTTCCACGAGAGTGGCTGTGTCGGCCCTCTTCTTCGTTGAAGGCCTGGGACAAGTTCCTGACGAGCAGAAGGAACGAGTGACGTGTCGCTGTCAACTTCGTCGCGGTCGCGAGGAATGGCGGTGGCGCCGGTGGTGTCCCTTTCCGTGACTTCCTCACCGGCTTTTTGTCACTCAAGTACCGGAAGGATATGCGGTTGAGGACAGGCAGCATCACGGTTTTCAGCCCACCTGTCTTCGAGTGGTTTGCAATCCAGTTGATGTAGTTCCTGGGCGTCATTATGTGCATGCTGGCGACGGAACCTGCGCCGAAAATCCGAGGAATTAAGAGCGCTGTAGCCGCAGCTTAATACCTCTTTCCCTTCTCTTGGATTCTGTAAAACAGCGACAAATTCCTGATTGTAATGTACGGCAGCTCCTGGTACAGGGGACGTTTAGGGAATCAGTTGCGAGTGACTCCTTTTTTTAATCGCTCCACGGAAGTGTAGAGTATACATGTGTGAAGGCGGGATATGATATCTAGAAATAGAATTCCCTTGCAGAAACGTCACAAAATCCGGGGCATGACTTCTGGCCCATTCGACATGCAAGTCGGGAAAAGTTCTGAGTAGTTCGTGGGCAGTGCAGGATTGCATTTACGCTAAAAATTCTGTGGCAATAAATGTGAGTCGGCCCGGTGCTGCATACTTTAGAGTAATTCTGCAACACTGCCGATAAACACTAACTCTTTCAACTTCATGCCTGGAAGCACTACGAAAGCTACAGTTATCGCCAGCAGAGAACGGCAGTGCAGGATTTGCTTGTCGGAACAGTTCCGCCTTCCGCTTCTGCTTTACTTTTGTGGCGATTTTTTGAAGCGACTATTGAATGTGTGTATTTGTGCGGCTGAAACGAAACCGGCCAATAGCCGCCACCTCGCTCTAATGACGTATTACGGACACTCAAAAAACGTCAAGACCGGGAAAGAGAGAAAAATATTTTGAGCAAGTTTCTAAGTTATCTGATGGGCATAGATAGGTGCTTTTAAGTACTAGATGAGTCTGCTACCCCTGTCACTACCCCTGTAAGGTATTCCAAGAGATTTTTCATTAATGTTTGCTACTTCGCATGTGATTTCACTCCAGTGAAATCTGCCTTTCACTATAGGTTTCCAGTGAAACCTGCTATCCTTGTCTGTGTTAGGAGGAGTGCGTCGGGCATACCTATCAGAACCAAGACGGAGGGGCCGGTGGGGACACCCATGATGACGCAGAGGAACTCCTGCCACAGCCGCGATCCAGGCGACTGCGTGCGTGGGGCCAGGTCGTCCGGTCGTGCGTTGTTTGCCGTTGACGGGGCCTTCTTTTCTGGCGGTCTTTCGTGCTCGGTTGGCAGTGCCTTCTTGATGGCACCAGCGGACGACGCCATGCAGACGGCAGCCATCATGTTCGTCTTCTTCGTCGACTGACCCAGGAATTTCGAAAGGCTGTGTCTAGAGTGCCGTCCGATGGCCCTATAAGCACTTCACTATATCGACGTCCACCAGCGTTTCGTAAAAATATCGCCGCGTCTGGCAGTACATCGCTCTACCTAACGTAAAGTAAGGTAACCTCAACTTAAGTAACGTAACCTAACACAATATGACCTCACGAACACAAAGCAATCATTAAAAAACCCTAAAACTAACGTAAGCCGTGAAAATTAAAAATTCAATTTAAAGCGAAAAAAAAAAATGAATATAGGCAAGAGCCTGTCCCGAAACACCGCCCTTGGCATCAATATGAAGAAGATGATGATGATGATGCCTTCAACGTTTTTGCCACGTACCCACAAGGGGGATTGGAAGGGGCTAACTCGCTTTTTTAAATTCGTGAGGATTTCAGAATACTAATTTATTTCTGACGGAACCCCTACACCACAACGACTTTTTCTTTTCTTTACTGCATCGGAGAATACCCTCAAACATGACAGTCGAGGACACTACGTAGGCAAGCAAACAAGAGCAAATACACCAAAGCTAGGAAAAGCCCAATTACATCAAAATTCAGGCAAACGCACACAGGCGTTCAAAATAGGGAATAAGTCAAACGGTTAATTAAACGAAATATTCACACTATGTACAAATGACACAGTTTCTCGGGAATGCGACTTTGTTTATCTTGGTGGCTCAGCATGCCTATCATATAAGCGTCATCGCCACAGACTGAACAAACCAATCAAAACAAACATGTCATAGGGTGACTCACCAAAATAACCGAATTGCAAAACAGGCAATGTGGGAAACCCAGCTTACAAAGACTAAGCTCGCACCGATCTTTTGTAGCGTAAGCTACACTGGCCGCGGAACAGTTTCGCGTGGACTCTGAAGGATTGTGCTACGCAAGCGCGAGGAGCATTGCATTGCATTGCATTGCATTGGATTTGAATGGATTGGATTAAATTGGATTGGAGTGGGTTGGATTGGAAATTCAAACCAATTGGTGTGCGGGTGTGTAAAGAATTGGGTCGGCACATTCGCCGGTCTGCGCATTCCAGAGCCGCGGAAGACACACTGGCGCCGGCGCGTGCCCAGATGTGCGCCTCAGTTGCGCAGTGGCCAAGTCTGACGCCGCGCCGGAGCCGCTTGACAGCCGTTTCGCGTGGCTCCTGGAGAGCTGTGCTGCGCATGCGCGCGAAGCAGTGACTGGACTGGATTGGATTGCTGAACCTTAGCTCACGCTACGTATATCCGCGCATAACCGAGCTAAAGCCTAAACCACGGCTAATTTGTTTTTATAGTTGGCTTCACCTCTACACACAAAACCATTGCTAGAAAAGCATTTACTTAGGGGCAATATAAGCTGCCTTATACCAAAATATGAATGCTTTAAGACCTTGTTGTTGTTCTTTCTATAACTATCTATACCGGGAACCTTTTTTTTTTTTTTTTTTTTTTTTCAGGGCGGAGAAACCTGCTCCGGGGGAACGTGACGCGATACCAGGACAGACTGTCGTCAAGCCCAGCCTTGGAGTAGCTCCGCTGCCAAAAATTGTGCAAAGCGAATAAGACCGAAAATGGTGCACCTGTTGTTGCAAGCCAGACCTAGAAAAAATGCTACACTATCACCTGATTTAGTGGCTGCAATGGCGGCTCGCGACCGCTGCGTTTTCCTTTAGCATATCGCAATATGAAACTCTACTCTCGGGAAATTCCATTAGCTGTTTGCATCACACTTTATTTAAATAACCATATCAGATTTTATTTTTTCTTCTTGTTCTTGTAGAAACATTTATTTGAGCCGATAAAAAAAATCAGGGAAGCTTGCGCTCCCACGCAAGACCTGAATGGCGAAGCTGTTGTAGGTGAGCATTGTCGGACACATAGTTAAGTTTGCATAGTTGCGGTGCCAGTAATCGTTGTCATATGCATCGAACAGGTCGTCGTCTTCTTCGCGGTGAGTGGCGGGTGCAGTTATTCTCAGCATTGTAGACTTCCAGCAACTCAACTGGCAAGGCTTGCACTAAGTAGCGCAAGGCTTGAATCATAGCGGAGCTGCAGGATTTCTTTATACGTGAGCACTGAAGGACACATCACCACGCCAACAAAGCCTTAAATTGTTTATTTACATTTTCCGTGGTGGCTTTGCACAGTGCTAGTAGTAATCATCGTCATATGCATCGATATCGTCGTGTTCCTCAAGCGTTACATGCGCGGTAGAGCTTGACGACAGCGCTGGACTGGAATGGTCTCTGTTTTTTTTTTTTTTTGTTAAGCCGGCGGTAAGCGCGAGGCACGCGCTCGCGAGCGCTTCGCATTCCTGCAACACCGAACTCACGGCTTGTACAACAGCTCCGCTGTCAATAAAATACAATAAAAGTGAGTGGCCTTCTAGTTCAGAAAGCCGAGAGCGACCTTATCTCTGGCCTTATCTGTCGTGCGGAGATAAGGTATCCGAGAGGCTCGAGCTGAGGGCTGGTCAGCCCGAAGGGACGGGATTTAGGCGGGCAGCACATGCCCATACTATATTGTACCTCGAATTGGTAGTATAGCAGATTCGGCCATTGTAAGAGTACGTGCTTACCTAGGTGATACACTTAGTTTTGATTATATCAAGAAAGCCCGCGAAAAAATATGGTCTGCGTCTGTATCCTGTATTTGTATGGCTCTTCTCTTTCCCTATAAAGCGACAACTATCGAAATTGTCAACGGCTGCACCACCTTGGGTGACATAATGCTGATTTTTTAGATCTTAGCTAAAAAGTCTACCCACGCATGCACACAAATTCTAAAGTGGATTGGGATCCGGCATTAAATTTCTTAATTTCACCTCTCATTTCCAGTGTCGCTGTTCCTAACGTTCACCCGCTGCAGCCCGAACCGATCCCCGAGCTTCGCCACGTCTTCTATTCCGATTCCCTTAGTTTGTACACCAAGACGGGGTAACCCAGCAACCAGCAAGGTGCACTTAAACATTGATTGATTGATTGATTGATTGATTGATTGATTGATTGATTGATTGATTGATTGATTGATTGATTGATTGATTGATTGATTGATTGATTGATTGATTGATTGATTGATTGATTGATTGATTGATTGATTGATTGATTGATTGATTGATTGATTGATTGATTGATTGATTGATTGATTGATTGATTGATTGATTGATTGATTGATTGATTGATTGATTGATTGATTGATTGATTGATTGATTGATTGATTGATTGATTGATTGATTGTAGGGTTTAACGCGCCGACGCAACGAAGGCGATGAGGCGCGCCGTATTGGAGGGCTCCGGATTAATTTTGACCACCTGGGGATCTTTAACGTGCGCCGAAATCTCATACACACGGGCGTTTTTGCTTTTCGCCTCCATCAGAAAAGCGGCCGCCGCTGCCGGGAATCGAACCCGCGACCTAAGGTACACTTAAACAACCCTTAGATGTAACACTATCATATCTATAGGAAGCCTCGCATACACTCCCACGAAATAGTCACTGTTCGTCATTCGCACTCACACTCGAGACCTCCCGTTCTCTCCTAACCCACAATAGAGAGTTTTAGCATTTCGTGTGTTCCGTATCCGTTCAGTGCATACCGTCAGTACCGGGACCCGACTGCGCCTGCGCGCGCGGGCGCGGAGAAGAGGACATCCCCCACCGCAATGAATGCGCAGGCATGGCGAGGGCCAGCCCGCGCCACTAATCCACCCTACCGGAACAAATGCGCAAGTGCCCAGTCGCGTTCCCGTCAACACGGTACGAACGGAAGACACGGAACATACGGAATGCTCAACCTCTCTAACAACGGTACCCCCATTTGTCAAGTCGCCACGCTCCGGATTCTCAGACACCTCGGACACAGGAAGACGGAGTTGGTTGCCCGGGTATCATTATCATCATCATCGTCGTCGTCGTCAGCCTGTCTACGCCCACTGCAGGGCAAAGGACTCTCCCATAGACCTCCAGATATCCCGGTCCTGTGCTAACAGCGACCAATGTGTCCCCGCAAACTTCTTGATCTCATCTAACTTTGTGCCGCCCCCTGCTACGCTTCAAACTTCCGTTTTCAAACTTCCATTTTCCCTCACCTAACCGCAGAATCATAATCAATGCCGAGTCCCCAAAGAACGCTATACTGTTCGCCCAGTTCAAGCATTCCTCATCATTCGAGTCACTCACTTAACTAATGTAATCCACAGTATGACCATACCTGACCCTCAAGCCACCATTAAAAGGTAAGCTCAATAATACCCTTATTTCCGGGCGTACAGGCTTGCTCTCGGCCTCCCCGTTCAGACCTACACTCCTCGTTTTTTCCGACCTGGCATCCTCGCAACAGGCAATAACTTACGGGCGGAGATCAAACAAGCCAACTAGAACGTCTTTCCCTCACCAGTGCGGGCCGCCACGTCCTTAGCTAGCTTGGCTATCCTCTCCAACACAACAAGATGCAACGAATCCCCCGTAATCTTCGCTGCAAAATCGCTATTTCAACAGTCTCACCCGATCATGCACACAGAATACACGAAGTTCAAACGGCAAGCCCTAGTAGAAGCCATTCGGGTCGAACTCCGTCACCATGCCGGCACCCGCTACAAAGACGCTGCCAAATATGCAACAAGTCCCGCACTCACCCTGTCCGAAGACCACTATAAGGGCGCCCGCCTCATATATCTCGCCCCGCAGCCAACAGGCACTCACGTTGCCAAAGAGGCGGGCATAGCTTTAGCCGTCTCTCCACGTACAAATTAGTCCCCTTGGTCACCGACTATACCAACCTCTCTCTCTCTCTCTCTCTCTCTCTCTCTCTCTCTCTCTATATATATATATATATATATATATATATATATATATATATATATATATATATATATATATATATATATATATATATATATATATATATATATAAGGTTAGTAGAGACAGAGACACACGAGAAAGACATTGAAAATAAAAATAAAAGTTTACTGACGTTTCAGGGAGAGGACTCCCTTTCTTCAGAGTACCAAGGGAGTCCTCTCCCTGAAACGCCAGTAAACTTTTATTTTTATTTTCAATGTCTTTCTCGTGCGTCTCTGTCTCTACTAACCTTATTTTTTCGCGCTCTGTGTGAGTTTTTGATTCCACACTATATATATATATATATATATATATATATATATATATATATATATATATATATATATATATATATATATATATATAGCTGCCTGCCAGTCTGTCTGTCTGTCTGTCTGTCTTCCTGTCTGTCGTCGGCCTTGGATAAAGGGCTCCTCCCTAGTTTCTCCTTCTAACCTCCTCTTTCCCAATAAAGTTCATGATGATGATGATGGTGGTGGTGGTGGTGGTATGCACTTATTGGCGACCATGTACACCAACCAGGTCCATTTCCAAAGAACGTGGCACTTATAGATGACAGCGTAAGAAAGGCGCAATATATGCCAACTGCGGAACTGCAGAAAACTCGTTTTCTTCAGGTTCCACAGCCCCGTGTCCGTTCAGTTCCTCAGCGGTATTTTTCTTTTCTCGAATAGATCTGGCGGAAGATTGGAATGGCAGTACCAAATCGTGTCTACCAGCAACCAGCAAAATCGGATTACGCCGAGAGAAACGGTTCTTAGATCCAGTCTCAAAGAAGAAATAAATGGTGGAGTGGAATGAAAGAAACTGAGAAATGAACTCCATTCCGTCGTCACAGCGGACACGACCGCGGACACAGCGTCGATTAAATCCCCCTCGAGCGGCGACGCCCGTCTCATAACCAAGGGACACTCCCACCGCAGGGTCACGTGGCAATCGCCCTCCTCTGCAGGAACGCGGCGACGACACATGGTGGATCGAACAAGAAGCAAAGGAAGCGTCGGATCCGCCGCTCGGTGCGGCCAGCCGCGGCGCGCATTGTGGTGAAGCAGCCGGGCGTGCCGTGGAACAAAGTAGTACTACAGGGAAGCTCCTCGTGGAGAAAGCCTCGGACGGCAACGACGACGACTGGGCCCGGCGTTGCAGCGCGGTTCGCGCGCGCTGTCCATGGAAATCAGCTGTCAGCCGCAAGCGGCGAGTTTTGTGCCTCCTCGCGGATTACCAATTTAAATGCAAAAGGTTTCTTCGGCCGCCCATGAAGCCGCCCGACACTCGACGTTATTTATGTGCGCCCCTTCCATCCCCCCTGCCGCCGCTGCCAGTCGTAGTCCTCGTCGTAATTCGGTCGGAACAAAAGTGCGCCCAGTGCAGGACCCTGCAGCACGCCACGCGTCGCGGTTTAGCAGCCCGGCCATGGAAGCGCGCTTCGATGCAAAGTGTATTATGCGAACATGGGTCTCTTTTCCGAGCCGGAGAGCACGCCGGGATTATTTATCGCGCGGGTGCGCCCATTTACGTACATATAGAAGCGCCGGCGCGGTTCTCATCTTATACGGAACCGGTGGCGAATCGTCAAGGAGGAAGGCGTCGACCGCTCGGCGAACTATACACGAAGGCTTCCTCACGGGGCCGATATATGGGCAAATACATGCCATCATCCGCCTCTCCTTCGCAACCAAATCCCCGCGTATTTCCTGGACAAGCCCCCCCCCCCCTCCCCCTGTTCCCTTTCTCCGCATGTTCCATTTATTCCAGGCGTATTGGCCGCAGCAGGTAACGTGCGTTCGACGTAAGTGATATTTTCTTGGCGCTGGGTGAAGAGAGCTTATTGATTTGCAAAGTGCCTCGCGCGCCCACTGTTTCTTTGTGATGAGTGAGTGAGTGAGTGAGTGAGTGAGTGAGTGAGTGAGTGAGTGAGTGAGTGAGTGAGTGAGTGAGTGAGTGAGTGAGTGAGTGAGTGAGTGAGTGAGTGAGTGAGTGAGTGAGTGAGTGAGTCAGTCAGTCAGTCAGTCAGTCAGTCAGTCAGTCAGTCAGTCAGTCAGTCAGTCAGTGTGTATGTGTGAGTGAGTGAGTCAGTCAGACAGTCACTAAATCAGTCAGTCATTGTGTATGTGAGTGAGTCTGTCAGTCAGTCAGTGTGTATGTGTGTGTGAGTGAGTGAGTCAGTGTGTGGGTGTGTATGTGTGAGTGAGTGAGTCAGAGTCAGTCAATCAGTAAATCAGACAGTCAGTGTGTATGTGTGTGAGTGGGTCAATCAGCAATCAGCCAGTGTGAGTGAGTGAGTGAGTGAGTGAGTGAGTGAGTGAGTGAGTGAGTGAGTGAGTGAGTGAGTGAGTGAGTGAGTGAGTGAGTGAGTGAGTGAGTGAGTGAGTGAGTGAGTGAGTGAGTGAGTGAGTGAGTGAGTGAGTGAGTGAGTGAGTGAGTGAGTGAGTGAGTGAGTGAGTGAGTGAGTGAGTGTTGAACCCATGATTTTCACGACCGCGCTTTGACCGGAGCGGTCAGTATTTATGGACGCTGTAAATGGTGAGGGTGGCAGGAATGTTCATGCCCGTCCGCAACCACAATCGGATCCTGCCGCATACCCACGTATGCAACATACCTTTGGGGGAATTGGCTAGGAATCAATAAAGGCTCTGCGCACCATGTTATAATGCCGGCCTTGTTCAAACTCGTCCGGCATTGTTCAAACTGGTCCAACATAAACTGGATGGACCACTAGATGGAAGCTGTTAGCCTCTCGTTGGTCGGAAAATTTCCTGTGTTAAGCAAAAAACCCATGCAATATACAACAGTTCCCGCTCAAGACGCCCAGCTCGTCGGGCGAGGCAGGACCAAGCATTTGCCGCCAGAGAAGTCCGGCACAACCTTTCTTTGCGATCAGGCATGCAGCACAGAGTTCAGTATTCGTAAAAAAAAACACAAAACAAGCATCGAAACCACATTAGGGGTGATAAGGCGCCTGTGAATAATGCGACCACCTTGTGTTCCTGGTAAAGACAAGGTTTGTAGCTGCTCCCGAAAAGGGTTGTTGACGTCATTTGGGAGCGAGTACATGCTCAGGCTCTGACGCCAAAGAAGCCCAGCGAAAGTGAAAATCCCGCCGAGACAACGAGGAACATTTCATACTCCCACATGAGAATGTGTAGTTATTTACAAAGGCTTCGCTGGACATCCAGTTTCTCAGGGTGGGATGGCGGCCATTTTAGGGGCGAAGCTCCTTAGGGCGTGGGTCTGTCCATCCTCGACGTATGTATGTAGCCTCCTCTAGTTTAGTTCTTGGATTGTTTACTAGATGGCGTGGCTACCTCTAGCTTAGTTCTTGGATTGTTTACTAGATGGCGGTACTTGTATATGATGAAAAGATGCGCTTGGATTGTTTACTAGATGGCGTGGCTACCTCTAGTTTAGTTCTTGGATTGTTTACTAGATGGCGGGGAGCGTTGTAATAAAATCCGTTCGCTGTTGGCGCGCGCTCGGAGTCGCCCGATGGATAAGGCTGCAGATGTGCGAGCCCGCGAGGCAGAAGAGCTCCGTGAAGCTGCGCGATGCCGCCGCCAAGATCCTGCCGTACGAGAGCGGGAGGCCGAAGCGTGTCGTCTGGCTGCGCGACGACGCCGCCAAGATCCCAGCGTTCGAGAACGAGAGGCCCAAGCGTCACGGCAACGGCGCGAGGACCCTGCCGTACGCGAAGCGGCACGGCTGCGGCGCGAAGAGGATCTCCAAAACGTCAGAGAACGGGAGGCGGCGAGAAAGCGCGCGTATCGGCAGGCAGACCCCGATGCAGTGAGAGCTCGTGAGGCGTCTGCAAAACGCATCAGGCGAGCTCAGCCCCAAGGTGCCGACGCGCGGTTTAAGCGAGACTTTCTAGACGTTACGTTCGGACACAGATGTAGTGGGCGAACTTTCACTGAAGAGTCACGGTTTTACCGATGATTTCCCCTCAGGAGCTTCGCCCACTCATCATCATTCACCCCGTGGATATGCTGTGAATTTTTTTTATTTGCATTTCTCTCATTCCTTTGGCGGCTGTGCTATTTTTGTCTTTTTTTGTGATCGAGCCGTATAAAGTGCATATTTGTGATTTTGTTAGTTCACTTTTATACTTTTCTATTTTTTATACTTCCTGCATTTTATTGTTTTTTTTTAATCAAGTCCCACGAAATACCTCCATTTGGACAATTGTAGCGATTAAGTAGGTTAATTCCGCCAAAGTATGCAGTTCTGTGGAAATTCGGGGCGTCACTGTACTGTTTTGGCTATGGTAAAACTCGCGAAATAACGCTACACATTAAAATCCCGGCACGCTGAGTTGTCTGAGCTGTGTATACGTCCGCTTTGGGAGCATCCAAGAACGATAGGCTCCCGCTACCGGGCATACTGCGGTCGCTACAACTCGCTACCCACCACTACAACTTTGCTACAACTTTGCACGCGCCAGCGATTTAATGGAAACTCGGCAATCGGCGCTCACCACGCACCCCTGTTGATAAGCTACCGTTCGTCAAGCGCGCATGCCCTTCTTTTCGGGTGCGGCTATTGTAGGAATTCAAGGCAGCCCCCTGCGGTATCAGCTCGCGTGTTAAAGGACCCTGCAACACTTCCGATAAACACTTCTCCTTTCCTTCGCGTCTGGAAGCATTGTGAAAGCTATAGTTATCGCCAGCACAGAGCGACACTGCGTGATTTCTTCGTCGCAGCTGACCCACTTCCCGTATCTGCTTTGCTTTTGTGGCTGTCCTTCTTAAGTGGATGTCGAAGGCGTTTATTACTGCATCTGAAAGGAATCCGGCTAATAGCCGCTACATCGCTGTAATGACGTCATTAGAGCGCTTGGGGAATGGGAGAAAAAATTACACCATCTCCCCGAAGGGAACTAGGGGTGATGCAAAGCATGGGGGTTCCGTGTAAGTTCCACACCGGAGCACAACCGGCGCAGGCGGTGTCTCGGAGCAGACTGAACGCCGCGCAGCGCGCGCACCTGCTTTTATACAGCTGGAGGAGAGGAGAATGGAAGAGAGACGCGCATGCGCAGTGGGGGTGTGGACGGCGCAACAACAAGGGAGGGACATAGCCCCGACCATGAGATGGCTCCTGAAGCGACAGTGTCGCCGGTGTCTTCCTGAGCCGGCACGAGACGAGCAGAGCGGTGAGGAGAGCGGCGTTATCACAGCTAATTAGGGCTCCTGGAGCGACAGTGTTGCCGGTGTCTTCCTGAGCCGGCACGAGACGAGCCGAGCGGCGTTATCACAGCTGGCGTGGAGAGGAGGACGGTTAGGAGAGGTGCGGACGCCGGACGCCGACGGACGACGGGGGGTCGACTAAGAGATGCTTTGCATCTAAAATATTTTCTAGCAAGTTTCAAACTCACCTGACGGGCATACAGCAGTAATTTTCGGCTGAGGTACTGCTTTGTGACCCCCTACTCTAAGTACTGATCCAGTTGTTGACTAAACCCGCCGCGGTGGCTCAGTGGCTATGGCGTTGTGCTGCTGAGCGCGAGGACGCGTGTTCGATTTCCGGGCATGGCGGCCGCTTTTCTGGCGGAGGCGAAAAGCAAAAACGCCCGTGTGTACGAGATTTCGGCGCACGTTAAGGATCCCCAGGTGGTCAATATTAATCCGGAGCCCTCCACTACGGCGCGCTTCATCGCCTGTGTAGCGTCGGCGCGTTAAACCCCACAATTAATCGATCAATCAATCAGTTGTTTACTACGTTGTGAAAGCGTTAAGGATTTAGAAAAGAAATTAAAAAAGTGTTGCAGGATCCCTTTTACCTTCGTAAATTCCATCACTGCATCTCCTAACGGCGGTAAAAGGTTCGAGGTGCGTTACGGGGTCAGTCGAGCCTCCAATTATAAGGTGGTGCGACAGTAAATGAGCGTATTTAAAAATTCCCCCTGAGCAAACCACTTTTCATTGTGCGCTCCAGATTTGCGCGAAGGTCGCATCTTGTGTTTTCATTTTTTTTACATCAACAGTGGCACTTACCTATTCCGTAAACTAATAAGAAACATTCTGCCGGTGACCTTCGAGAAGTGCCAGTGACAAAGTGCCGTTGACCTTCGAGAACCGGAAGAACAGCATACCTTCGGCTGGATAAACCTTGGAGCAGCGACGCCCCCTGGGGTATCTGTGGGACAAAACACGCGGTGCCAGTTTGCCGGACGCCGGCTCCCCT
This sequence comes from Haemaphysalis longicornis, assembly GCF_048455015.1. NCBI lineage: Eukaryota > Metazoa > Arthropoda > Arachnida > Ixodida > Ixodidae > Haemaphysalis > Haemaphysalis longicornis. Next base: position 88,817,565 of record NW_027526225.1, on the reverse strand, counting down.
ATTTGGGGCAATCCCTTTGCAGTCGTTTTCTAAATAAGAGGGTAAATGTCATCGCCGTTCTCGGTGGGAAAAAAACGTTTGATTAATAGAACACAAAGTAAAGTTTGAGCGCGAAAAGATTGGACTGGATTGAAAAAAAAAAACATTTATTGATCCTTCATTAAAGTCTGCATGCAGACTTCAGACGTGGCCTACGTCGTCTTCCTGACCCCAACCGCAGCCGGAGCCCTGCTAGCCGTTCCCATCCCGCCGGGCTCCTGCCGAGCCATTGCCACGATGAACCGCTGGGCGGCCTCGATTTGTAGGTCTTGGGAAGTGGTTTGCTTAGAAGCAATTTTTTAAAAGCGCTCCATTATCCTCGTTACACCCTGCATGTGGTGTCGTATCGAATGCGCGGTGTAGAGTCGTACGCTTTCGGCGATCCTCCTCGGTAAATGTGCGTAAGATAACTCCGCGAGAAGTGCGGCACGTATATGTGTGCCCGTACGTGAGGTTCTTCGCAAAACAACCGGCGTGGATTTGCTTTCTTCGTCTTCTTTCAGAGCCCCTCCTCCTTTGTATACGCGCATTCTAGAGCATGTTCCAAAACCATGAAGTTGTTTCAAGACACTTCATGAATCGCAATTGTTAGGAGTCGCCCGCCATGAACGCCCGTAATGGGCACGTCTGTGCTGGCTGCGCTGCATATGACGTCAGAAATGGCATAGCTAAGCAAACAAAATTCTTTCCCCAAGTAAGCTGCTCAGAACGAAAAAGAAATTAACGGCTACGGCGTCTCTCCATTAGATAATCTGAAGCCCCATTTACTTTCACTCATGGATACCGCAAATCAACATCATATACACACATACACACAATTTTATGTCAGAAAACAGCCACGGAAATACTCACGCCGTAAGAAAACGGTGGACGATTACTATAATCGCTAATGCGAAATTTCTGCTTAGCGCGAACTGCACTCTTCTCGGTCACGGCGCACAGCTGCTGTGTCTGAGGAAGCGATCGCGTGATCAGCGAACGCACGCCGGCGCGCGCTACTCTGCCGTTATCTCGCAGCGCGTCGCCGCCGCCGAACATGTTCTTGCAAATCGAGTATAAACCTCCCGCGCAAATGTTACGTGGTTCGGATGAGCCACGCAACGAGCAGTACGAGAAGCACCTCCACCGGTTGCCTCAATAGTTCTTCATCACTCATGCTGCAGTGCGCTAAGGCAGCACCCAGTCGTGGGTTCTCTCGACGGCAGCGATGGGAAACCTCTGCGTCGGCGACGCGAACTGCGTGTCAGGAAGGGACCGCGAACTGCGTCTCAGGAATTAAACGCACATCATCTTCGGACGCAGGACGGCAATGCTCTGACGTCATCTCGAAGCGCGTAGCCACCGCCTAGCGTGTCTCACTACCTGCCCCTGACACTTTCGCCATGCGTGGCTACCGAGGAGTGTCTCGCGCGGGCTCAGCATACTGCCCTCCCCCTCACACTTTCGCACACTTTCCTTCGCAGTTTTCTTTCTGCCTTCGCTCGCTCGGTCACGACTCCGACGTCGATATCAATCCGGAGAACCGGCCGCCCAAGTGATGCGCACTAAAAAGTTCTCAGAAACTCCCAAGAGGAAACTTTAGCCGCTCTGCTGTGCGCTCAGGCATATTAAAGGGACAGACAACCGATTTTTGTCGAGTATATATTCTCTATCCCAAATGAAAGGGCATCACTTAAAACCCCTTGACGAAAAACGGTTTTGCTAATAACGCCCTAGAACTTTTTAAATCGAAATTTTTAGATCTGCGAGCCGTATGTGTCCCTCCCAAAAATAATGCTGGCAACCATGCCATAGAGTAGCTCGGCAACACACTTTTGTCTGTATGCGAAATAAAAAACGACATTTAAAAACTTGTCCCAGCTAAAAAAGTTTGAATCGCAGGCTTTCCTGTCCCTTTATGCGTGTTTTCAATGCAATGGTCTATTTTGCACGAATGCGCCATCTATTGGGATAGACGATAGGTAGAATCTGGCTTCACGTTGTGGAGTTCGATTCACCCCGGGCGCGAAGTTATTTTTTAAAAGCTGCCGTTGGCGTATTTGGAAACTAAAATCAAATATTTTGGCAGAACAAACGACCTTGACTCAGGCAGAATCGTCAAAGTTCCTTCACTGGGTCTGTTTACTGAACGCTGCCGTTGATTCTGGGCATGGAGGCTCAGTTAGCCACAATGAGAGCACCCCAGCGACGGTGGGCGGCGTTGGGTGGGCGGCGCATTCTTAAAGTTTTCAAAATAATGTTTAGAAATACATATACAATTTAACCTTATACAAATACTTGTGTTAAAAGGTTTTAAATACTTAAATAAACGTTTCAGCAGTTACAGTAGCTGCTAGGTTTGCAGGTCACGGGACAGGGACACCTATTGTAGTGTCAAGTTTCGACACTACGAACCGCCACCCTTCCGATTTCAGGAAGTTTGCTGCCAAATTAAAATTTTTTCCCCAATTTGTTTAGAAATTGCTTGTGGTTACTGGGCTATATAAAACGCAGGCTTTCATATGAGCTAGAGAACATATACGCGACAAAAATCGGTTGTCTGTCCCTTTAAAGTCAGCTTCACTGCTACACACAGGCGCATTGTCGGGAAGACGTTTTGGACGCCTAATAAGCAGCCGGATACGGTAGTAGGAAAGCCCCACGGCCTTTTATTAGATACCTTCATAGGAGCCCGTGTATACTTATATACCGAGCCCCTTTAATGTCGGCTTCACTGCGCTGCGGTAATGCTTTGCTGGGAAGACATTTCTTTGGCTTCAATACAAGATGGCTTATCTTAAAATGCGAAAGCCCTAGGGCCTAAGTAAAGTTGCCTTCGTCCGCCTCCCCAGGGTTGATCCCCTCGAACCACAGCCAACAAGGGTTCAAACCAGAGGTCTACCGGTGCGGCCGATTATCCGTTGTGCTGCAGGAGATGGGAGTCGAGGAGGCCGAAGGGTTCGTTGGTTGACGGTTCCTGGCCGCAGAAATGCGAAGTGTTGCAAAACGTACGTTAGAACTTGCAAGATTTACGAGCAGAACATAGTTACATAAAAGTATAATGCATACATAAAATATGGTAACTCGTTACAAACTACAGTATAATCTCGATAAACTAAAATCGTTTAAACGGAATTGCCGCTTAAACGGAACAGTAGCCTGTAAGTTGGTTGGTTTTATGTTAAGCCAACATGAAAAAAAAACTCTCGGTTATCGGAATTAAAATTTCCGCGTCACCGTGTAAACGGAACCAGACATGGAACTTCTTGTGAAACCCATAGGCATGCAGAATCAGCTTCTTGCGGTTCCGGCTCTTTCGTTTTTTTTTTTTTTTTTCCTTCCACCATGTTTTTTTTTTTTTTAGCCTCGTTGGCATCGTAAGCCTCTTCTCGTTAGTAGTCAGCCGTGTTAGCGCAACGAATACAACATCGCAGTTCTTGTTCCTCTCGTGCGGTCTCTATTAAAGACGCCGAGGTTACAGGGCTCAGCTCCTGCCTCGTTCGTGCCGGCGTGGTGCTGTTCGCGCTTCATTACCCCGTCGCCGCCTTCTAAACTCAGTGGTTCGCAAGCACTCGCAAAGTTGATGCCTCTAGCCTCATAAAGATGCAGTTGCAAGGACTCAAACAAAAATAATTGATGCGTTTTGTAGTGCACAGCGACTCATTGTTGCCAAATCAACTTTGTGAATGCTGTGCCTAAACATCCTGTAGTTTTCTTTCTTTCTGAAGAACTGTCAGGTGCATTCACCTTCTAGTGCTTAGAGTTCCATGAAATGGTATTAAGAGTGTGTACGCACATAAATTTGCACTTTCGGTTGATTGTAGGGTTTAACGCGCCGACGCGACACGGGCGATGAGGCGTGCCGTAGTGGAGGGCTCCGGATTAATTTTGACCACCTGGGGATCTTTAACGTGCGCCGAAATCTCGTACACACGGGAGTTTTTGCTTTTCGCCTCCATCAGAAAAGCGGCCGTCGTGGCCGGGAATCGAACCCGTGTGCTCAGCAGCAGAACGCCTTAGCCACTGAGCAACCGCGGCGGGTGTAAATAAATTTGCATTCTCACACATCTATTTCAGTAAACGGAACTCCTGTTAAACGGAACGAATTTTTGCGGTCCCTTGAAGTTCCGTTTATCGAGAGTCTACTGTATAGGCGTAGCCGATTCTAACCTAACGAGAATTGACCAAAGTGGTCGGTACTACTGCTAGCCGAAGCTATTTGACAGAGTCGACGATGCATACAAACCCAGTGAAGAGAAGAATCCGATCCCCGACAACGGGGTTCTCCTTTTTCAAGTATCTGAGTCGCGCCTCCACTGACGTCACATCCAAGTGATGCCGGGGGATTTCCGGGTGAAGTCAGGTACTGAAGTTGGGACTGACTGAATTTTCCCCGCAAGCAAACAAACAACAGAAAGAATAGACCGACGGGAGAAAGAGCAAAATAAACGAGAGCGCAGCAGATATTCAGAACACTGTGGAAATCGTGGAGAACCGCGACCCGCGATCCCGAGCCGGCGCTCGCTTCAGAGAGAGGTGCGTTGCGCTAAAACCGGTCCGGCGCTCCGCTGATCGGCGCCCCCGAGAGATGGCACCAGAGGTCCGTGCGCTGGATAGGCGCGCTGGCTACGCGAACATATGTGCACGCGGAGAGATTTTTTTTTTTTTCTTGAGGTGAGGTGGGAAGGGGGGGGGGGGGGGGGGGGGGGGGGTTAACGCGCCGACGCAATGCAGGCGATGAGGTGCGCCGTAGTGGAGGGCTCCGGATTAATTTTGACCACCTGGGGATCTTTAACGTGCGCCGAAATCTCGTACACACTGGCGCTTTTGCTTTTCGTTTCCATCTGAAAAGCGGCCGCCGCGGCCAGGAATCGAGCCCGCGACATCGTGCTCAGCAGCAGAACGCCTTAGCCACTGACCCACCACGGCGGGTAGGAGAGAGATTCTGATCTGAGGTACGGTCTTGGTGACTTCGTCGGAACAGCGCGGGAACTCGCCGTGAGTGCTTGGCCAGGGTTGCAAGGTAGGGCGATTCGTCGCCAACCTGGCGACTTTTAGAGGCGCGTGGCGACTAAGATTTTAATATGGCGAGTTGGCTATTTTCTGGCTCCTTTGAGGGCTGCTGATTATTTATATTTTCCCAGGGTCTTCCGACATCTTACAGTTAGAAAAGAGCTCAATTTGGTTGTTTAGTTCTTTTCAGGTCGACAGGTATTTTCAGGAGTACAGGCAAAACAGGAAACCAATTATAGCAAAACATGGGGACGATATGGTAAAGACGAGAATAAGGCCCAAAAAGTCAGTGTCACTCAAAACAATCAACGGACACAGCTACTTACCCGCACTATGCAAAACTTGTTGTGTTGCTTTTGTTAATATCCGTCACCTGCCCTAAGAATCATGTCGAAGGCGTTAAGCAATGTCGTCAAACAGTGTGATGTTTAGTCAGTTCACGGGGGCTTGAGATTCCATCCAGAGTGGTGGCAATGTATGACGGTTTAAATTAGACGCGGAAATGCAAGGAGGCTGCAAAAATGGTGCGAAACAGGGTGCGGCAAACACACGTTCTATGATCATTCATAGTATTTAAATACGTTGCTTAAATGTACATATTCCTAATTGTTTAATACACAATAGGGAACAACTGTAGGTTTCCCGATCCATCGCAAATGAATAATATTTGTGATGAACGTCCGTAAGCCGCTTGTATTGTATTTCGCGCTGGCTCTACGGCAGCTTGCATTGCTGCGAGTGAGTTGCAGGAGTCCGCCTGTTTTATGCTGACGCAGCTTTCCCGACCAAAGAACCAGGCCGAAATAACTAGGATGGGTGTTTCGGCGCCGACAACCGGTGATAGTCAGGCGAGCTGCCGCCAGGTGGGGGTGGCTGCTGGAGCACAGGCAAGTCGGTTGCTGACAACCGACGCCCCGATTCAAAGGGAAAGCCACTAATAATCATCATCATCATCATCATCATAATCAGTTGCCGGACTCATGATTCTGCGAGCAAGCGAAGTGCAAGGTGGAGAACCCTGAGACATGCAGCTTCGTACCCTATTTGGCGAGGTCGTCGATAAGGTTTCCGGCCACTCACAGAAGATTGCAGAGAACCGCGACCCGCGATCTCGAGCCGGTTCGCGCTTCGGGGAGGGACGCGTTGCGCTACAGTTGCGCTGAAACCGGCGCTCCGCTGGTTGGCGTCCCCGAGAGATGGCACCACCGGTCCGTGCGCTGGATAGGCGCGCGCGAACCACTGATCTACTTAGTTGCTGGATGGCGCTTCGCCGCTGTCGCGGCTAGAGTTCCTGTATATCGCGTACTAGGGGAGCTATATACAGGAACTCTAGTCGCGGCCGAGTGCACGCACAGCCACCGGAAGTTCAACGGCTTGTCCCGGAAGTCGGGCGTCTGCTACGCTTCTCAACCGCGGATAAGCTTCCCCTTTGGCGCATTTTGGCATTTTGTTCTCACTTTATTGCATTTTGGCTATACACATCGCGTTCAGATCGCAACTTATGCTATACCGAAACATGCGACGTTAATATGAAGCAGAATTTAATTGCGAAGGAGAACGAAAATGTCACTTGAGTCTTGGTTCGACAAGACGACACATCTCGAACGAGATTTATGCTAGAAATTTGTGCTAGGGATTTATGCTAGAAGGAAAACAACGTGGGCACGGCGTCAGGCTGTAGCCGAGTTCGTGCGCCCGTTCTGTCAAAACAGTTGTCAGTAAAGTGGTCACTGCAGAGCCTGCTGCCTGGGGATGGAGCCCATTTGTCCCTTCTTAATGCCCTAGTTACACGAGCACAGTTAACCATGGTTAAGCGAACCGCGGTTAGACAAAACCGCAGTTTGCTGCGTTACACGACAGTCAAAACTGCGGTTACGTCGCTAACCATGGTTAACGCAAACAGCTTGGCCACCTCAGTTCGGTCACGCTAACCGCAGTTTCCGCAGCCGCAGCCGCAGCGCTCAAAATCGCACAAGTCAGTTCGGACGCAAGTGGCGGCGCATTAGCGGAGGTAAAAAAAAAAATCACCTTTGCTTTCGGAAGAGGCGAAGGTTCTCAAATAGCGGGCGCCCCAAAGCTGTCCCCAAGACGCGCTTGCGTTCTTTGCATCGCTCTCTCAATCAGCGCGACTGCCCGTCAGCAGCGGCTGGTTTCCCTATCCGCCCGATCAACTACGACAAAAGCCGTGCTAAATTTGTAAATTCCGCGCGTCGTCCGCCAAAAAATGGATATAAGCAGGCAATCCTGAAGCGTTTTCAGCACACCGAAGCGATCGGCGCGCGCGTCGGCCGTGCCTGCAAACACGCCGGCGCGCCTGCCCGCACGGCACTGCTAGCGGCCCGAACCGGCCCACACCACGGCAGCAACAGCTTATCGCCGCTCTACGAAAACACTCAGTTCGCGGAAAAGAACTTCCACATGCGAGAAAATGAATGTTAGTGTGGTGAAAAAATGTGCTATGGATTGTAATTCGCAGTTGTAGAGATAGCGGCGGTCAAATATCTACCGCGATGCTAAGCCGAAAGTTTCCGACACCGAACAGACCTAAGCAAACCAAGCCGGTTGCGAGCTGTTGGGGAAGCCCCTCTCCTCGCCGCGCGCGAGTGCGTTGCGTTTGGGTCAGAAGCGGCTGCTTGCCTTTAACGATATATTTTTTTGTTGTCTACACTGCTTCTCTTTTGTTTTTTATCGCGAAGTTAAAAGTGTGGTAATTTATTTTTGTTACGCTCACAATCAAGTGACCGCGGTCACCAAACTTGCAATTTCGCGTGTAACAGCCAAAACCACAGCTTGCGATAACCGCGGTTAAACTTAACTGCGGTTACTTTCGCCGTGTAACTAGGGTATAACCACCCAACGCCGGTATAAGAGCGAGGGAATCGGCGTAACAAGAGCCACAGCTTAAAACGACACTGATATCACATTTGCGCTTCACTGCGTATCACGCACGTCGTACAGAATATTGTAATACTTCCAAGTGGAACGTCTTCCGCTTGTGCAGTTGACGGCGCAACAAGCAGGCATTTTTGGCGGAATGCGCGCGAAACCAGCCCATACGTAGCATGCGCTATGCTGGAACGGCGGCCATTTGCCCGACTTCCAGGACGAGCGCTCGAACTTCCGGAGGCCGCGCGCCGGAGAGCTCGAAGCGCCATCCAGCAACTCTAGTGGAGATCAGTGACGCGAACTTGCGCGCGGAAGAGAGATTCGATCGGAGGTCTGGTCTAGGTGACTTCGGCGAAACAGCGCGGGAGCTGTTGTCGCGCGCCGTGAGAGCCTGCCTCCCGTTCGCGATCAGGACCAGGACGGCGTGATTCGTGAACGCGTCAAGCATTGTGCTACGCTACGAGAACGCACTGTCTATTGCGTTCTCGTAGCGGCAAACCTTGCTGGGCCACCGTAGGTGCGGGGGCCCACCTGGTTGACAGCCGGGAGCTAGCGTGGTGGCCACGGAGCAAGATGGTGGCCCACGCCGGAACACTGGCTAGGTCGCCTCAAGAACCCCACGATATTCCACAACACCCAAAAGCTGATCGTCTCCTTAGACCCCCTGGTGAGCCACGTTCGTATGCATACCGGCCGTCAGGGTTCTGTCCCATCTGCGGGAAGCGCTGTTGCCGTGCCGCCCTACTGTCGGCCGCCAGCGGCGTCGGCAGCGCTGAGGGTGAAGGCTGCGGCGCGACGCCGTTGTCGGCCGTCGGCAGGGTGGCGCGGCAAATTTGACGCTAGTGTGCACGTAGCTTTACGGGAGCGCAAAGGCTTGAAAGGAGAAATGGTGGGAGAGAGAGAGAGAGAGAGAGAGAGAGAGAGAGAGAGAGAGAGAGAGAGAGAGAGAGAGAGAGAGATTTACCCTCCAACGAGTATTCTAGATATTTACCCTCCAACGAGTATTTCCGCGTCTGGCGACAAAACGGCGATCACCTTCAGCGGCGCATACTTCTCCGCTCCTGACATGCTCGCCTCCTACTAAAAGGTAATAATAAAAAAAAAGAAGTCAAACTATACAGCGGGTTCACAGGCTTATATTAAATACATAGCTTGCACTGACGTCACTGTAGCGGCCATCTTGGAGCACCGCTTGCATGGTGGAAGGCCGTGAACTTATCTCCCCCTCCGATCTCGAGTACCACTGGGAAAGCGGAGAGCAGTACTCCAGAAAGGGCTGTGGGAACGTCACATGCAAGCTACACATACCTCCACAAAACCTTACGTATCGTTATAAAGCGCTTAAGCAAGCCTCTTTAATGTCAGCTTCACTACGGTGCACAAATTCTTTGATGGGAAGACATTTTTAGTGGCAGCACAAGACGCCTTATGCTAAAATTGGATTGGATTGGATTGGATTGGAAATCGTTTTAGCAGCAGTAACCACTCTCACGGGTGATTTACGGTAAGAACGATCCCCAGTGCTTGCCCACTCGTCATGATTCACTTCGTGGAGATGCGTAATTTTTTTTTTTTTTTTTTTTTTCAGAGCTGCTTGAGCGGCGAAGGCAGCGCCTCCTGGCAGCCGCGGTGGCATATTTTGCTCATGCAGGGCCGGCGCGGTCAGCCGCCCCCAGCGGCGGAGGTATTACAGAACGGCGCCTTTACGGGCGAAAAATAAGCAATTCTCCCTACTTTTATGTTTGCCGATGGCTCAACAGTTACAAAAACAAGTCTGGAACATCGCCGAAGAATAAATTATGCTGGTTTTTATGCGAATGTTATTAAGGAGAGCGAGGGCTGCGCTCCGAGAAGCCATCTGATCACCTCAACGCTTGGTTCCAGCATTTCTTCGTCAACAGCGTCTGTCGGACCATATGTTGCCTCTACAGTTTTGTGGCTGCCCTCACACGCATGAACGTCAGCAAAACCGAATTTCACACCACGAATTTGTGCGGGCACCTTTTTCGGGTGACGTGTACACTAATTTCTATGTTCGACAGTTCTGATAGCGCTCGTCGTGCTAACATTTAAATAGTTGTTTTATTTGCTGCTATGTGTCCTGCGTTGGACGCACAGATGGACTATCCCACGCACACGGCAACATCGTGGTCAATTTCTGCTTGGCTGTCGTGGCTACTCATGTAAAATCGCCGTCGCCGTGTGCTATAGCCCCAGCCGCGGCAGACAGCCTTCCAGCAGCTTCCTCGAAAAAAAAAAAGCGCTTTGGGTTTGCCGACGAGCACAGAAACGAAGCAAGGGATTATGTACGTGAAATATCAACAAAATTTGAGAAATTTAGAGAATTGTACGTGTGTATGGATTCCTATGCCACTTCTGTCCAACTTGAGGCTTTTAATTGAGGCCAGATTGGTGCTTGTCTGATTTTTTTTTGTAATTTTGTTTGCTTTTCTGGTTTGTGTTATTTTGGAATAAATAAACAGGTGAGTGCGGCGGATTTGTTTTCTTTTTGTTCCATTAGTTCATTTCTAGCTCTATTGGTATTTTTAGTTTTTCTTATACAAATGACATACATTTACGTTATTATACGACAAATGTTTTAATCATTATGCCCTTTAGGCGTTTGGGATTTGGTGCGTATTAATATTTTGTTGGGTTGTTCGGGTTGCATTTCCGGGTTATTTATAATTTTGTTTTATTAATCGTGTGATTGTTGTGAATAGGCAGACTTCTCAATATAGCAAGTTCATTTTTATTCTTTTTTCCTGTATGTATTTTTAACTTCACTCGACAAATGGTCTACAGTTACACTATTACGACGCGTTAACTTCGATCTCCCATTGTGCGGTATTGTGCAAATGCCAGGCAGACAACGATTGGGCTCTGGGGTATTACTGAGGGATTAAAACTTACATTCCATATTTTTTTGCTTACTCCCAGCCGCACTTGCATTTTAAACTATTCATTTGAATCACACCATGTTCCAAGGCTATATAGAGGGCCCTGCTTCGGCCTGAATTTCTGTGTTGATGCCGAAGACGGGTCTAGGAGAACTCGTCAAAAGGGAACTTGTCGCAGCCAACTCGTCATAGGTGAATTCGTCACATAGGGCAAGTCGTCATAGGCCATCTCGCACTAGGGAAACTCGTAACCTAGGACGACTGGACACTCGGCCAACTCGTCACAATTTACGTTTTTCGTCTATCATGTTCAAATGAAAGAGTACAGAAGCTTGTATGATTCTCATCTTATGCGTAAACATTCTTACACTCCTCACCACCTTTAATGTCTCCTTTGTCGCCTTCGAGAACACGCCAGACAGACAGCGTATGTTATTTTTTTTTTTGGTGCAGCTAATTACGTGAGCTTTTTATATTAGATTTCGTTTGCCCGTTCTTTTTTTCTAATATATTTTTTTTTATTTTTGGTTATTAAGTGACGGCGCTGTATTGGGATTGCGATTTCGTTCTGTGTTTTCGCTTTTTAGTATTTTGATATTTTGTTTTCATGCCTGCTGACAAACGACGATTGTCAAGCTGGGTAACTTTGGTTTTGTTAGTCTTCATATCACCTGAAAGTCAAGGCTAGACTTAAAAGTTGACCCCCCCACACACACACACACTCACACAAAAAAGTGTGACGAATATTTTTTTAGCAGGAGAAGAAAAGCAAAAAAAAAAAAAGAAACCGGAAGTTGTGCTGAAACCAAAAAGCCAATTTCAACCAACACCTTCAACAAACAAGAGGCCAAACATTTTGCCCTATTTATAGATATATACACAAGCAGGTAAAAAGCTTCAAAGATAACGCAAAAAGAAAAAAAAAGAAAAGAAAAGAAAACGCAAAAGAAAGAAAAAGTCGACCCCCCCTCCACAGAAAGAGCGTGACAAATATTTTTCGGAAGGAGCAGAAAAAAACTAAACCTGAAAAGAAACCTCTTACCCAGTAAAAAAAAATTGATTTTTTTTTGCAACAAGAAGGGAAATAGAAAGGGGGCAGAGGAACATGTGTTAAAATAGAAAAACCATTTAAACCACCACCTGCAAACTAACAAAAGCCGGGGACCCCCCCGAACTCTGAAGAGGCCAACCTGGGAGTAATTATAAGATTAGAAGCCACTAACTTCCTCTCCCCATTTCCTCGACATCGGCCAAAAATGGAACCCCGAGACGACTTGTCCTAGCACGAGAAGGTCAGTGCTACCACTTTTCCTAGTACGGGATCACCTAGAACGAGATGCCCTCTTTGACCAGTTTCCCTATGACCAGTTTTCCTAGGACGAGTTGGCTGCGACGAGTGGGCCGGTTCCCGCCGAAGACATGGCTGCTGGCGTCTGGTTTCTTTTTTTTTTTTTTTTTCCCGCAGGTGAAGTAGCCTTCATTTTTTAGTCTTTCTCAGGGATTCCTATTCATTCGAAGCCGCAGAACAGTTCACGCACAGCTCGCTTCGCGTAGTCACGCTGGCCCTGCGCACGGGATACGCGGACCGGCGAAGCGCGGTACGAGCAAAAGATGCGGCGCGGATCGACAGGGGGCGCCGCTGGTTCAAATTCAGTGGCGCCACCATACCAGCACACGAGTCCCATACTCGGGAACGGTTAAGAACGGCAATAGCTTATGTACGGTCACTCCGCCTAAGCGACGGACCCGAATGTCAACGGGCGCGCGCGTCTCGAAAGGGGATAGCTATGAATGCGTGACATCGTCTCCCTTCTCTCACGTAGTTTGTTTGTCGTCGCTGCAGTAATTTATAAGCATATTAAGTCCGAAAAATCGTGGAAACAGCTCGTGCCATGTTCAAAATATTCCCACTAAGACACTATTTGCGCCGCGCGGAGTAACATCCGGCTGCGGTTATGAGGCGCAGCGGCAGGGAGAGGTGGGCTAGGCTATAGTGAACTAGAACCCCTATTCTAGTTCACTATAGCTGGGCGCCGTTAGAAATTCGAGAATCGCGGAGTAAAATATGTGTTTAGAGGAGGTTGAGAGGAATGGATCAACGTAGGCGACAGCGGTGGTTTTTAGGGGAAACGGCCCGTTCGTCACATGGCGTTTCGTCATAGGCCGGTTCGTAATAGGCCGTTTGGTCACATTCGTCATAGGCCAGTTTGTGACTTAGGAAAGTTCGTCACAGGTGCACAAAATGAATGTCTACGTGTTGTTGTTTTTTTTTTTCGACTCGAAAGAGAGAAGCGAGGCACAGGTTTTTTTTGTTATTTCTTTTTTGTACTTTCGGCTGTACATCTAGCAAAGCTCAACAAAGAATGCAAGCCAGAGTGGGCAAGTAGGGTGACGTGTTCGGACAAGATTATAGATAGGTGTTCAACCCAAGACAGAAAAGTGAGACAGGGACGTAGTTCTTGGAAGACGGGCCAGGCGTCTGGTTCTAAGCGGTCCGGTAATAGGGAAAGTGGTAGCACCGACCTTCTCGTTCTTGGAAATTTCACATGGGCCATTTCGTCTCATTTATTAGTGGTTTAATACAAGTGTTGCAACTAATTATTTGATGGACCTTTCTCCAGTAGCCATCTGCGCATGCGCGGGGCGCCGGTCCACCGTTCTTGGCAGTAGCTCTCTGGCGAAATAAACAAAAGGGCGCACCCTCAGCTAGCTGCTTGGGGAGCGGATATGGCTCCTATAGGGCTGCACGTTTTAATATCCTCCTTTCGGACAGTTCGAGTGAGTTCTTATGTGCACACAAATAAAGGCTTTTCAAGAAAAGAGGCAAAATGACCACGCTGTGAGCACTTGCCTAGCAGTGAGGGAGCAACGAAAATGAAAAAAGTGAAGAAAAAGGAGTGCTACGGCCATTGCAAATTAGTCACGCGAGCGTTCGCCTGCTACTGTGACCTTCATGTGAAAGGGGAGGGGGACGGGTGGGGACGGTATGGACTGCAGGACGAGGATTATTCGTGCACGGGTTCCCCGAAAGCCAAACATTTTTTGTGGCGTGCCTTTTTTACTGCCAGTCTAGGATCGCCGTGGCGGCCGCTAAGAGGACCGATACTGCGAGAAGGTGTGCAAAGTAGTTATAGCCACCCATCATCAGCACTTACGTCTTTAAAAAGGCACGAATTTTGTTTTTGCGTTCCTGTGGCGAACTTTCTTAAGTGACAAACTGGCCCATGACGAATGATCCTATGTGACCAAACGGACTATTACGAACCGGCCTATGACGAAACGCCATGTGACGAACGGGCCTACACCCGTTTTCGACTGCTATATATTCGTCGACCATTTAAAAATGATGTAGACTACCGCGTGTTCTTTGAAAGTTTTTGACGTAGAAAGTTAGGTGATTAAGCCGTCATACGAAGTGAAGTATATTAAAATAATTGCATGCAAATTTGTATTAATTGGCACACACAAAAAAGTAAACAAATTGTTATAAATGACGCAGTGAACAGTTTGTGCATGAAATTAAAAAAAACGTTTATTGCACTCGTTTTGTACTATTTGCATTATTGCCCTGTAGCTTCGCTGCCTCGTTGTGTAGGCGTCTTCAACGCTGGGTTCCGACGTTGTTCACTGCATCAGTTCAGAAGCAGGTGTTGCGGGCAATATTCCGAAGCATGTTGACTGGATCTCCGCTGTCGTGATCAGCCAGGATTCTTGCGATGCGATCGTTGCCATCTTGGTGCGAGCCGTTGGGAGGTGCTGTACTACGACGACTACAACTACCACCGTGAAAAGCGACAACGGAACATGTTAACAAACGGTTCCCAGACAGTTTATCGAACGCCGTTCTATCGATAAAATGTCCGTTTTATCGAACGCCATTTTATCGAATGCCGTTTTATCGAACCACCTACGTCCGTTGTATCGAAAGTGGGACTTTTCGGCTTTTATTGTAATTTTAGGGGTTTATTTTGTTTAACTGGCCGTCACATTAACGTAATCTGCAGTTAGCTTCATTCTACGTTACCCATCATTACGTCATCCAAAGCCTTGTCCTTCCCGATTTTTCTAGTCACGTGGTTTGCACGCGACTCCTACTCGGACCATGTGGTCACACTGTTTGCATCTGGAGAAATATCGTGCCAAGAACTTCTGAAAGATTAGTGCTATATGAATGGAACAGGGGAGGTTCCGACAGTGAAAGTGCGGCCCCAGTAGAGGTGGTGGAGTCTAGGAGAATTCGTCACAAGTGAACCCACCACAGCCAACTCGTCAAAGGCGAACTCGTCAAGTTGGGCTAGTGGTCATAGGTCATCTCGCACTACGGAATCTCGTAACCTAGGACAACTGGCCCATCCCTTCACAATTTACGTGTTTTGTTAATCATGCTTACATAAAAATACAGGGTTTCGTATAATTCCCTACTTCTGCATCAACTCTTACGCCCCGCTCTCCCCATCGATTCACCAACCTTATGGTGACCTTGAAGGAACACGCCAGACCAGACAGCGCATTTTGTTGTTTTTTTGGGCGCTTTGTTCAGATAATCGCACGGGCAATATTAGATTTTGTTTGCTCGTTCTCAATTTGTTTCAATTTAAGATTTTTATTTTTGGGTAATCGGGCGACGACGCTGTATTGAGTAGACCTTCACGATTTCTCTATTTTTGGTGTTTACTACTTTTATCTCAGTATTTTTTATGCCTTATGATAAATAGGTAAAAGAGGGCGGACTAAAAACGTCAGGCATGCTGGGGTGCAAAAAAAAAAGGGGGGGGGGGGGGGTTTAAAACGAACGAACCTGTAGTATGGTGACTAATTTTGTAACTAACTTTTTTTTTTCCGTCAGTTCTAACCAAGACATCGAGAGTAATAGGACAAGGCTTGGTAACCTCTCAGTAACTGAACTCAGTGCCCGCTAAGAATTAGGAATGCAGAAATCGGGAAAGACTTTTGCTAGCGTTCCAGTTAGATTTTTTACATTAATTGGACTCATAAGGACCAAGAAGTGTCTTGATTATGTAGAACATACGTGGCGAAATAATTAGATTAGATTAGACACAAAAGCGGCGTATACAAAAAAATTGGCCGTGTATCTGCTCGTTTCGTTGCAAACGTCGTCAAATGACGATAGTCTTTATCGACTTTTGCCAAGTAAATGCCTCCCTTCGCTTTCCCGCTCACCTCTCATGTTGTTCCTCTTGCGTCGCACTCCTCCCAAGGCAAAAACGCCAAAGGTTTGCTAAAATCATTTTAAATTCCCCGCGTTCCACTGCTCTAAACCGGGTGTCTCGATGCCAACGCTGCCGTATGGCGAAGACGCGCGTGAATCGAGGCGCCCTACTTCAACGTATAGAACCGCGTTTCCCTACTCCACGTGCGTTGCAAGAAGAACGTGGAATCTATCTAGTGGAACCTTTCGTAACTGTTGCCGGTTGATTTCTTAAAATGGCGCCAGAAGCTGTAGTGGCGTGGCGACAGTAGGCGACGGCGGAGTGAATTTTTTTCTGCAGTTGGTGAAGTATTTAATTTCGCGAAAATCAAGCATGCGCGATTTTTTATAAAGGAACACTGCCAATATCACTTCTGTATTAATTTGTTGTCTTATATTTGCGTAATGTCTCGTTCTTCTTCAACAATGTTGACAAGTATGAACATTACACCGGACTTAGACGGGTACATTTAGCTGTGACTATATAAGACTATTGCGCAGGCATTGTTTTACTTTGGCCGGGTGGCTGAATCGAGTCACAGACAGACAGACAGACAGACAGACATACAGACAGACCAAAATTTCTGGGTTTAAGTAGCCCAAGAAAGACTAAAAATACGAAGGATATCGAGGCATCCCAGTCTATACGCCAAAATGCCGTGATATGCTGTGGATCAGAGGGTGAAAGAGATACAAGGGGATTCGTTATGGTATAGTACCACCAGCGCAATGAACAGAACAAAATTTGTGGAGACAAATTTCGCGCATCACAAATGAAAGAAATAAAAGACAACTTTATAGGTGTCTTTTATTTGTCTTTCCACAGCGAGTCTACGTAACTGAATTTGTATTCTTTATAGAATACAAATTCAGTTACGTAGACTCGCAGTGGAAAGATTTGCAAATTACATAGCGAAGAGGAAATCAAAAATCGTACTGCAAGTTTTGTTACACAAAAGTGCCGGAAAAAACACTTTCGATGAAACGGCTTCGATAAAACGCCCGTCGATAAAACGGGGTGTAGCACGTCTCCCCATGTCGCATTTCCCCCGTCGCAGTTTTCCCGCCCCGCTTGCCCCTTGTCTCAAAATCCGACTGTCCGTAATCCCTGTCTTTCTTCCCACGTGTTGCGGCTCCCCCTGCCGCGAAAGCCATCACCCCGAGGTGGGGAGGTGAGCGGCCCTTTTAGTGGGAAGGAGCCTGACATTGTGCGAGCTCGGTCCGCCTGGGGGCAAAGACGGTCGTGCCTCCCTGTCCTTTGTGGCGAAATTTAAATGCATCGGTCGGGCCGGGTCGTCAGTGTTAGGCCAGGTGAACAGAAGATCCCGGATAGTTAGGTTTTCTATAATAGCATGGAGGCCGTGGCGGCCGCTTTTCTGATGGAGGCGAAAACCAAAACGCCTTTGTGTACGAGATTTCCGCACACGTTAAAGATCCCCAGTTGGTCAAAATTAATCCGGAGCCGGCCACTACGGCACGTCTCATCACCCGCGTTGCGTCGGCGCGTTAAACCCTACAATCCATCTATTATAGTATCGAACTTACTCGTTGACGACGCGGCCTCAATACGGGCTGATTGCTAAGTCCTGAGGAGATCCGTCTCCTCCCCCCCCCCCATAACACACAGCACTCAATGTACGTCCCTGCGCACGCATTGTACGCTCTGCGCACCACGGCAGCCATCGCCCCTTTGTTCGTCTCAGCGGCAACAAAAGTAGACCCAACCTTCGTTTTCGCTGAAGAGAGGAAGGAGGTCGAGGGGACACGAGAACATGTGCATATGAGAGGAGGGATTTTCAACACGAGTTGAAATAGCCAGTTTATGTTGAGAGTGGGATTTTGAGACAGGCAAAACGCGTTCGGGTTGTTTCGTGGTCCACCCATTCGATAAAACGGCGTTCGATATAAATGCGTTCGGTAAACTGTCCGGATCCCTAACACGCAATTACCCGCCGCGGTGGCGCAGTGAATATGACGTTGTGCTGTTGAGCCCAATGAAGGGGATTCGATTCTTGGACACGGCGGCCGCTTTTCTGATGGAGGTGAAAAGCGAAAACGCCCGTGTGTTCAAGATTTCGGCGCACGCACATTAAAGATCCCCAGGTGGTCAAAATGAATTCGGGGCCCTGTGTATCGTCGGCGCGTTAAGCCCCCACAATCAATCAAATAAACAATTTCAAACCTAATGCAATGCCTGGGGGTGTGCCCTTCAGTGTTTACATAGAAAGAAATCATCCAGCTTAGCTATGGTTCAAGCCTTGCGCGAGGTAGTGCAAGCTTCGCCAATTTTTATTTTTTTTTATTCGCAGACTGAATGTGGGGGTGCGGGTTGTATGCAAGGGCAGGTTATACGCGCGAGAATACGGACGTACACCACCTGAACACCCCTGACGATCAGCACTTGAAGAAGTGCAGGTCGCGCTGACCTCTTCCTCTTCACCCTTCCCCCCAAAGCAAAAAAAGTCGGCTCTTCATGCACCTGCTGGTCACACAAACCTCCACCGCCCTCCTAAACAGCCGTAACGAAATTACCTTTACCAGCCTCAGACCGGCTTTCAACACCAAATTCCGGTCAGGGCTTCTAGGCTTTTGTTCACACGGCAGCGGTGTAGCGAAATCCATGCAACGGAAAGGCGCCTTGCACCAGAGTTCCTATCTCGAGATGGCACTGTGACAAAAGGCCGGTGTGACGAATTGGCCTATGACGAGTGGGCTGGTTCCCACATGATTGTCAGGTTTTGCCAACAGTAGCTCAACTGGTAACTTTCGTTTCCTTATTCTGGTTACATTGGTGTATATGTACACCGATCCCACAGATTCCTCCAAGGCGACTCTTGACTCTTCCCCCCCCCCCCCCTGCCCCCCAAATAAATGTGGGACCATTTCTACAGAAGGAGAAGAAAAATAAAAAAAAGGAAAGCAAAACTTGTGCTAAAACCAAAAAGCCACCTGCAAACAAACGAACAGATGCCAACCCACGAACTACAAATTACGAATAGGTGGGTTGAAGCCACTAACTACCCCCCCCCCCCCCCCCCCCCCATCGCGTGCGCTTCTCCTCGACATCTGCCAAAAATGGAACTGGAGACGAAATTTCCAAGAACGAGAAGGTCGGTGCTACCAGTTTCCCTAGTACCGGATCAACTAGAACCAGATACCCGCTTTGACCAGTTCACCTTTTGGGACCAGTTTTCGTAGTACGAGTTGGCTGCGACGAGTGGGCCTGTTCCCGGAGCAAATAGTCGGCCTCTGACCCCGCAAGAAAAAAAAAAAAAAAGGCGTGGCAAAACTTTTTTGGAAAGAGAGCCGGAATAAGAAAGGGAAGGCGAAAGTAAAGTAAAAACTGAAAGGCTAATACCAGCCACTTTCTGCAAAAAAGAACAAAAGAGAAGAAGCCAGTCGGGAAAATACGACGAGGTCAATGCGACCACTCACCTTGGTTGACGCCGCCAGTCTCCCCCATGGTCAATTTACGAATCCGTAGAATTCTATTGAAAGGGGGGTTGAGTGGTGCCAGGAAGGCCAAAGCGCAGAGGCAGAGTTATTGTGAAGAATAATGGAACCAAGCCTTGAAGACGCGTGCACGAGGAGAGGGTAGGAAAAGACACAGGCTTGGTGCATTGTTCGCAGAGTTATCGGAAGAAACCGGGAAAATTAGTGTCGCTTCCGAAAAGAACTGCAATACGATTTTCTAAGCCCACTTGGAAACATTTTAAGCCAAATACCTGCTCGAATACAAAATATAAGCATAAATAGCAGTCATGCTAGAAGATTAGAGGGGAAACCAACGACCTCATTTATTTATGTGCATGCACGGAAGAGGCCCTGCCCCACTGCGCGCAACTTAATTTGATGAAATGGGCTCGAAGAAACGTCCTTCGACAAAACGATGAAGCGGTTTCTATGAAGTGGCGTTCAATTAGGCGAAAATTCGGAGGATCCGATCACGAGACCTCGTCTCTCGTTTTTTGGTAACCTACACACATGCCAATTAGCATATCGGCTGATATGATGGGTTGCACTGTCAAATACCTCCGCAAGTTGCAGTGAACTTCACGCGCTGGTAACCTTCTCCCACCTCAAGAGAAAATAAAAACACAACAATTAAAAAAAGGCAAAACACACGAAACTAGCCAGTCGGAGCGAATAGTCGTTGGAAGTTCGTGCGCGAGGTACGCGCCAGTTCCGATTTCTGGAAACGGCCTTGGGTCGCTGACATACACCATATCTGTCCTCTGACTCAATGTGCTGGGCACATCGCGGTCCCAACGGACGCCGAACTACCGTGACTAACCACTAAATTCAAAGCAACCGTGTTGAAACGAGTGCTTCCTCCTTTTTATCGATAAGTACCCTCCACGAGCGCCAGGGCGGTCGTGGTGTCGCTGGCTCCGTGAACACGGAAGCGACCCCAAGGCTGCTCCTTTCCGACAAGCTAACCCGAAAACGACAGGAACAAAACTCACTTTGCTATCCTCCTCTCCCCTCCTTCCCCGCGCCTTCCCGGAACAGGAACTCGCCTCTCCCCACGCCTGACACGTGAAGCGTCGCTACAGAGGTGTTCTTTTCCATTGCGGTAAAAATACGACTTGTCTGCGTGCACTGAGAAATGACGCATAGCTGATTACTGTGAAGTTGCAGGCGGTTAGCCGCCTCTCCACCGCGGAGAACTGAAAGCGGTATCTCATCGCCAAAAAGCGCGCGATTACACAAACACGCTCCGGCGATTAACGGGCAGTTCTGCCGTAAGTTTCGCAGCTCAATGTTGATGCGCGGCCATTGGTGAAGCTCCGCGCTTTTTGAGGGATTGCTTTAGATATTCGCCGCAGCGTGGCAGTGGTAACTCGCATTGTATTAGCATTGTACACTCGTAAATCTCATCTCTACATTTGTTAATGTAGATCATGGGCTCGAGATGTGTCACGGAGACAGTCGTGCCTAAAACTAAATTAAATATACGGTGTAAGGGAGAGAGCGCCTAGCTTCAGGCAGCGTTCTGCGAGACGTGAGGTTCTCGCGACGTTATAAGTAGTTCATTTCGGACGTGAATACAGTGAAGTAATCTGTACGCAAAATGCAGCCGGAAGGCTTGTAAGTCCCCTGACGAGTCTAGGCAGCGTGGCTAAGATAAATAATGCGAGACATGTACAATACTTGTTGCAAGCGAATAGTAGCAGTAGTAAAAAAATTTGTTAGTGGAAGCTCCAAAGCCGCTGCGGGGTGATTCCAGTGATTCTTCGACATTTCAATGATAAAGTTAACTCGTAGCAAAATAAAACCTGTGAAAAAGACAAAACAGAGAGGGGAACATCAATGCGCGGCGCGGAAAAGAAAAATAAGCGTAGTACAAACTATAAAACGCGATGCTACATAGACAATGCTTGGCAAACATTGATAAGTATAGACAATAAATAAATTATACAAAAATTAACTTCTTTAGACCTGCCGCCAATGGAAGCGCTAATATGGATGATAGATGACACGGCGGGGAGGCTTATGCAACCACCTCAATAGGGAGAGGGAGGAATTAGTAATATTATAGCCGACGAGAAAATCTCTGCTGCAGGTGACGTCATAGGCCGAAAACACTTTGTTTATTCATTTGCGAAATCAACAAGTATACGTGACCTGGCCGTTCGTAAGCCAAAAATAGACCGTTACATGTGCTAATGCGCGTTACATGCACAATAGCGTAGGAGCGCTCTGCGTATTAAAGCTCTTCGATTGTTCACGCATTCAGCAGAGAGCAACAATGCTTTGCACGGTTGCTTGTGTAGGCGGAGTAAAAAAAGAAAAGATGACCTCCTTCCTCTTATCTTTTTTTAATGAAGTGCATTAGCTCCGCCTTGGAAGCCTAGAAACGAACAAGACGTCGCAGGAGGCCGTTCGAGGGGATAAATTGTCTAGAGAGTCGCCATTCGGAGCGGCTAAGCATCAAAGACGGGCCTCGAAAAAGATATTTCTTTTACAGTAACTCTAATATCTGCACTGAGATGCGATTGAAATGGAGCAGACGACAAACGCTGGCGCTGCCCCCGTCGGCCTCTATCGCAAGCTCGAAAAAAAAATTAAATACAAAAATAAGAGAGAAGTGAAGAGATGGTTCATTGGTAGCGAGTAGGTTGCTTTTGTGCGTCCCCATCTTTCCATATTCTTTCTTGACGTGAAGAATTGGTGACCAGAAGATCATCGATTATCGCTAACAATAAATAGCACTTGGTGATTACGAAAAGGTTGGCATATTAACTAGGTCCATTGTTCCAAGCAAGGCGTTGTATTGATGCCGAACGACTTATCATGAGCGCGCGCAGTTCCGCGTACGGAAACAATTCACCCTTTCACGACATCCCCCAATCATTTTTGTAGCCATGGCGCCTTCAATTCGCCGTTTTCGTCCCTGCCAAAACCAGTCGAACAGTTGTCGACGTAATCGGTCGTTTTACCCAGTAAAAGCATCTCCCTGGTCGGACGCCATCAGTGAATGAACTCACGTGAATTAGCTCACGTTTACTCAAGTGCCCCGATTCCCGAACAGTCCACCCGGAAATAATTTTCACTAGGCTGCCTAGTACGAGTCGTAAGCACATTACAAAATTTTTGGAATCGACGGACGGTATGCTTTGGTCTCGGTTAATACTAGTGCGGAGTGAAACCATAGCAAAAGCAGTATACAGAAGGTCATGCTGAAACGGCAGACGACACCACTACGAGCAGCTGAGTACGGCCGCTGGATGCGTGGCGGACAACATGAAACAAGTAGGCACGCGATGGGGGAAATACCGATCAACAAAACTAAAGGACAAGGACAAACCAACAAAACTACGATCGCTGAAATCCAAACGCAACGGTATGGTGTCGCCATCTATCGACTGTACCAGTTATTTTTATTGCTTCCAATGAAATTTGAGCTGACTAAAATATTTACCACAACCCGTGTCCTGAGGGCAGCTGCGTAAGCGAAGATTGAGAAAATTTTGCACAAGCATAACTACTGTACAAGATAATTTTGAGAAAAACACTTGCACAAATGCGCTTTACTTGCCATCTGGCGGTGGCTCGTGCAGCATAAAGCGCGTTGGTTCCGCCGTGCGTTTCCGACGCTCTCTCGCAATGCCGCGAGGCGGCGCCAGCGTTCCGATTTCGCCCGCTGTTTGCTGTCAGGTTCTCTCGGGCGGCATAGATTTTCGGGGAGAGTCGGCGGGTCGTCGGCGGCGCCGCCGGAGGATCCGCTCGGAAGGCTGTGACGTCACGCGCGCGGCGTTTCTCACCGATCCCAGCATGCTCAGCACACTGAATGTCCGCCATACTGTGCGAGTGGCTGCGAGACGGTCACGGAGTTGGCCTGCTGGGTCGCTGCGAAGTTTTTGTTTTACGGCCTGATGCAGTGCTCGCCCTACGAAATTAAGGATAAGTTGTTGAAAGCATTAGACGAGGACAACAATGTAAGCCTCGCACGTTTCATTCCTTTTGTCTCAAGTTGCAACCGCGGTGTGTGCAGCGTCGCTGGCAGGGCCCGGAAAGCCAGCGCTTGTGGCCAAAACGCAAACGTAACCTGCGGGCGGCTAAACACGGCAGTCTACCCGAGCGTTAGGCTTAGATTCGAGTTCGTGCCGTCACGGCCGCGGGAGGGGTCGGGGCGCCGGCTTCGGTGCATCGTGCGTTCCTTTTGGCGTCGTCCCGTCGGCCGAGCGGCGCGTCGCAGCTTGGCATCGCCGACGCGCCGGCAGTCATCGGCTCTGCTGCCGTTCTCGTCGGACCCTTGGAAACGTCACAAGTCATGCGCCGTAGGTGCAGTCCGTGGCGGGTTTTACAACTAAACGCGCTCCTCTTCGGTGGCTAGGGGGGCTCTAAGCCTAACGTCGTCCGAACCAGCCACCGATCACTTCACGGACGCTTTGTTGGCATGAGGCGGCCGGCGCGGTACGGTCATTCCGTCGATGCGCAGGCTGGCTTGCTTTGCACACGTTGCGGGTCCGCGCCTGACCCGAGCGTGCCGGTGCGCCGCGAGATGTGCGCGTCTGTCACGCATGTTTGGCCGGGCAGCTCCGGGCCTCTTGCAGATTTCCTTGTCGCACATGGTAGATCGGTGTCGGCGAACGTTGCTCTCTTTGAGACTAATTTCGCTCTTCTAACAAGGTCCCAACGGTGGCGCTCGTTCTGCGGTGGATGGGACACCTTTAACAGGTTGCTCCGTGCTGTCGCAGCTTTTAGCGTCGGGTGCAGGGTTAGGACAGCGGTTAACCTCGCTGATGTCGCAGCAAATGTCATTGCCTCGCTCAATCGCGGCCCTGAACCTGCCTCGTGAATTTAAATAGCAATGGCTGCGGTTAACATGCGGCTGACTCGGTGAGGTCGGTGGTATGGCGTATGTCGCAGTTCGGTAAAACGCCGTTTTCGACTGACCGAGGCGTTCGAGTAGAACGGGGTGTTTGGTTTTAGGCGTGTTTGCATGTTGGCCACAGGCGTTAGCTTTGGACGGGAATGCGTTTTACCTTTCCTTGATGAAGACCTTCCGCCGGAAGATAGTTGTGTGCTAATTTTTGTGCTTTTTTTGCTAACCGCATGGCCGCAGCTCCGCCGCTCTCCCCAGCCACGCTGAACACACACGCCTTTTTTTGCTCGCGCTTTTGTGTTTTCTCGTGAGAAGTAAAAGTGGAACATTAAGTCGTTAAATGACTGAATTGCTGCTGTTGTCTGCACTGTTCAGTTCGTAAGGGGGTTCCATGCCCCCGTCGTAAGTTGTGTGCACCGACCTGAAGCGTAGATTTCACAATGCGACCACCTGAAACGATGTTCTTTGCCAATCTGATTCAGTGCTCCCGCCCATATAAACTTTCAGTGGGGGCTTCGAAATTCGAAACCGTGCAGTAAGTCTTTGACCAATTTCTGCTGTGCTCATAGTTGGTTGTTATTCTTTAGGCTTGACCAAGTCTGCACTACAGTTGGAATTGCGTTTTAAGTAATTAGCCCAGCCCTAATTAATACCCTGTTTAGTGATTCTTCCACGTGTACGAAGCTGAGTGATATAACATTCCTGCAGCAGCATGGACTATTTTTTTTGTATCAGAATCTGCACATACGGATTTTTTGTAAGAACGACTTGGTTTTATGGTTTCCTCGCATGCAGCAGCCATAATGCGTATTGCCAGCTGTGTCCTTTCATTTGAATTGATTGGTTAAATCATTCTGTAGTGGCTTGTGGTCAAAGTACCCTTGCCCTTGATGGCTGTGTCGTTTCAAAAGGTAACCGTTGGGCACTTTTCATTTGTTAGAACCATACAATACTGTTAGTTTTAATGGACCTCTGTGTGCACCTTGAGGCTGAAGTGTTTAGAACGTTACTTCAAAAATGGTGTTCGTGAGCTATAAGTTAAATGGTAACCATAATTGGATTCTCATGAAATGTACTTTGTCCTGTGTGCACTTCGAGGCTGAAGTGTTTGGAACGTTACTTCAAGAATGGTGTTTGTGAGGTATAAGTTCAATAATAACCGTAATTGGATACCTCATGCCGCTTCTGTGGCTGGCCAGCGGCTTATTGCAATGTGAAGATTCCTCAAAACATGAGGCGGACCTGTCGAAGTTGGGACACTCAGGCAGTCGGGTAAAAAGAAGCACTCACACTGTTCGAAAAGTCAGCGGGTAACCTGTTTACACTAGCCAGAATTGCTTCAGCTGTTGCAGTTACAGCCGTGGGGGTCACTGAAGAGAGTCGTGAGCATTGACTAAACGCTTCTTCACTTTCAAGAGAAGTGCATTAAAAAATTATGCTTCCTGTGCTGTCCGCCTCACTCCTTTGGTAACAGGCACACAGGATACGCACGTATTTTGGAATAGGTACATCACCTGCTTAAACACAGTGCCAATATTAGCCGAAGGCTAGAGCCTCGAATTGGAATGGCAACCACTGCTCTTAGGATGGTTGCACGAGAAGCGGCCAAGGGTGTTTGCTGACATTTTTCTCTTTTCTGGGCTTCAGAAATCTACTTAAAGCTCTAGATTTTGGCCTGAAAGGGGAATGGATTGGGTTTAAGTACACTATGCAGACAAATATAAAAGTTGCTCAGATTACTGCGTTTGGTCATTGTCAGGATTTATGTGGCCAAAAGACAGCCCAGTGAGGATTTTAAACTTTCTTTCGTGATATGATAATGCGCAAGCATCACTTCGTGTTGATTTGTGAAAGCATATGTTTAGGTGTCTATGTTCATATCGCTGCCAATGGGAACTGCTGAATTAACAGCGAGCCTCTGATGGTTGCTATCATCGTCAACCGGCCAACCACATTGAGTGGGTATGTGAGAATTGGTGTTATGTGTTGACGTCAAGCCAAATGAAACATGAATTGGCGGCTGTGAGCTGTTTACGGCAGCTGCCACCTTCACTGAGCAATCCCCTTGAGTGGGTATGTTGACATGTCAGCCAAATTGGAATTGGCAATGAGCTCGCAACAGCGCCTGTCATCGTCGCTGGCCAATCCACCTGGTCGTGGTATGTTAGGCCTATATTGAGGCTGAGCTTTAAGGTGACCTTTGACACTGAGCCTAACAGCTGGTCAAAGCAATGTCAAATTTTTTGAACGCCGAGCTGTGGGTAGCTGTTGATGATGTTCAAAGCACGTAACGTTAGGGCTAAGGCTGGGCCATCCCATCAGGCCACAGCACACTTTGTTCCAGCCAATGGGGACGCCACCCTGACGCATACTCCTGCTTGCGGCCAATGGGGAATACGCAGCCAATGAAAATTTTGACGAGTCTTCTGGCCACATGTGGCCAGTGGAAATTGATGACAGGTTCTTGCCACGGCAATCTGGGGACGGCGCGTTTTTCACCAACTGAGCGAAGCAATGAGCAAGTGATGCTCGCACGTCAAAAAGGCTTGGATGCTTTCACATTTAGTTGACTTGCTGCTGTTGGTGGGAGTGTTGCATACTTGCGAGAGAGAGAATACGCATCTTTTATTGCGAGCTCATTGCAGGGGCTGTAATTTTGGGTGGGGCAGATATGGCGGAGGAGGGGTGGTAGGAGTTGGTCTGGAACTGGCAGAGTGGGGTCGCCCAAGCTCGGGAAAGGTCTCATTTCTGTAGTGAGAGAGGATGTCCGTATAGCTATTGAGTGTGTTGGGGTTCTCTCCTGGTCTTGCAATCTCATTTCCATCAAGGGACTCGTGTCCAGAGTCAAAACTATACGAATGTTGGGAAGCTGCAGGATGTTTTTGAGTATCTTGAGGGGGTGGTATGCAGCTGAGCTGGTATTTTCGGCATGCGACTTGCGAGTCCGTGATGGCTGCGACAAACTTTCAAGTTGGACATGCTCAACTCTGGCAAATTGGAGATTTTGCAACGCTTGCCAACCAAAGCATCTCTCCTTGCTGCCCAGAGGCTGTACGTCTGAAATAGCCCAAAATATGGGGGCTTGATTGTGGATGGGTATGTTGTGTAATGGGAATTGTTTGGAAATGGGTATTGTGATCTACCACTGCGTAGGCACGACGCATGTTGTTATGGCAGATTGTTATGTCGGTAAGATGGTTGCCGCTGCCCACCGATGTGTCTGAATAGTTAATCGCAGCCTCTGAAGCACCTTGAGACCGTTCTTGACCAAAAGCCTTATTGGGTTATCTTTGTCTATTTTGAAAGCCTGCTTACTTCCACTTGCAAATGATGCCTTAATTTGTCGGGCTATTCTCTGTTACATCTGTAAGGGTACAAAGTAACTTAGTTCTTGCCATTGTAAGGGGATTAAAACTACAATAGATGCCTTCATTTCGTGGCACCAACCGCATTCGGCACTGCTGAAACTACATAGAGTGCTGAGGTGGTGGTGGCCTTCTGCAGCAGAAAGCTGTCCGAAGGCTTCCTGCTTTTAGAAGCTGAAAGGAGCCATAAAGAGAAAATACAACTTCGTTTAATTTGAAAGAACTAGGATTCAGTATATCACTCAGCTCCATTGCAGCCCCAAAAGATGTTTTTTTAGTGAAACAAAAAGCAAGAAGTATTTAAAAACTTTCAAATTTTGCGCCACAGTGACGTGTTATGAGCAAGAATGACGTCATACGGGTCAACAAAAAAACATAATTTTCAGTGCGTTAACTGCGCGTTAGCATTCAAGTGATGCAGTCAAATGGAACTAGAGGCCCCATTGCAGACGTCCAGTCGTGTCGTCGCGACAGGTCAGTTAGGTGGCCGCCAATCGCACAAACAAGGTTCCGTGACGTCATAGAAAAGTTGCGGGAAATTGGCTAGGGGGTTGCGACTGCTTCACACGTTTTCTTTAATATCTCCGTTATTTGTTCGAAGATTGCGACGATATTGGTATCATTGTTATCGGAACTAAGCAGTCTTCCTAATAAACCCAACTTGTATTTTGTCTTCATGGCTCCTTGAAGTGTGGAGGAACGCTGCCTATAATAGGCATACCTGCTCCCGATTGGCTGATGCAGGTGCTTCCTCTCTTCTGATTGGTTGACGGCAGCTGTGGAGTCACCAGCTAGTTTGAAAAAAGCGTAATTACCATTTGGGGGCTGATTCAGCTTGATCACCGTTCATGCGGTCCACTTCCTTCGCAGTTGTACTTTTATTGCCTCACTGTGCAATTTTTGGGGATTTTTCTGCTTGTCTGTTCGTAGTTGAACTGCTTTTGGAAGTTGTTATGCCCACTTTTGTGTTCGCTTGTGTTTTCTGCAGGTGGTGTGCTGTATATTCTGGAAATTAATGAAGTAAATTTCTGGTGCGGCTATTTTGTTTAGCGCCTCGTTTCATTGCCACGGGACTTACTTCGGGGCGCGGTTGCATTAGTGGGGGCATTGTGAGGTGCGTACTTTGTAACCTAATTTCAGTGTGCTGCTGGAGGCTCTGGCAAAAGCACAGGCAAATATGACTTTGGTTAGTTAAAAATGCTGCTTTTCTTTTTTTTTTTTTTTTTTTTCAATAAACAATGCTACCAATTTTATTGCCAACTTCAAATAGATAAGGGAGATATTAATGAATACAGATGAAGCTGTGGTGATTCAGCACCCACTTTCCGGTGATTTCTCTAGGGCATCACCGAATCTTGTTTGTGCAATTGACGGCCACTGACCTTAGCCACTGCCAAGAAATATGACCGGGTGATTTTAGTGGGGCCTCTGGTTCCATCAAATCGTACCACTTGAATGCTAATGTGCTGTTAAAGGCCAACTGCACTCAAATTTCACCTCGACCAAATTTATTTTGTATGTGTACTAAGTACCCCAAAATCAGTTGGGGCACTAGTGGTGGCCCCGTAAAGCGCCTTGTTAATCAGTCGGAACCTTTTAAAAAGCTTCACCGCAGACCACAATGCACCTGCTGGCGGATCGCATAAACAGCCATGACGCGCCTGTGACGCTTTAGCCCGCCGGGGCTTCTTCCTCTGGCCAGCCACGCAGCTGGAGAACCGGTCGAGCTCTGCTGCGAACACCTCACCCATTTGCTGCCCCGTGCGCGCTAGAGCTTGCGCGCAGGCTTGCTCCTGAGCTGCAGACCATCCGGCCGCTCGCTGCACGGTTGCAACGTCACTTCAATGGCCGTGCTCTCCTTCATTTCGGTTTTGAAATCGCCAATTTTTGCTGACCGCTTGCGGCGTCCATGCGCGTATTTCTTCAGTTGTATTTTGCGTCTTGCTTTCTTTTTCAGCAGACGATTTGGAAATAGTGTTTTCAAGAGGTTGAAATTTTGAGTGCCGATAACTGCGTTTTTAGTACTGACCTATATTTTGTTACCGCTACCAATTACACCTTTTTCTGGTATGAAATTTAAAAAATTAAATACTTTAATTGAAAAATTCAAAAGTATTAAATTTTTTTTAGCCTTTTATGGCTGGAATGGAAATGAACGAGTTACCAAAGACTAGTTCTTCCAAATTGAACAAAAAGTCGTGTTTTGTCCTCATTTCCCTTTAAACGTGCACATTTGTGTTGCACAGCTCGGGGTGCCATGGAGGGATGGAACTTAAAAATGAAAGTGTGGACCATCTCTCTTTCCTTTCACAACCCCTTCTGCCCCTGTAGGCTGTGGTGCCATCCTTGTGCAGTAACGTTGTTCGTTCATTGTAGTCTCCAGGGTGCCATCCCTAGAAAGGATTATGTCATTCAGCGTACATTGTATTCTTGATTATTTTTTCCCCTGAGCATCTTAGATTAAGCAATATGGCACTTTGTGTGAAAGTCTGGCTGGAAGGAGCATTGAACTGACAAGCAGTCAGGAAAACAAATTTGGCATGTGTGCGCAAAAACCAAGTAATGTAGACACCAATGCAGGCAATTGCTTTTTGACAAAAGTAAGATGGGGGAGTACTGACCCAGTTCATCGTTTCTTTTTTCTGTGTAGGTGGAACTTTTTTCTGCCTTAGGACAACCCTTAATATGACAAGTTTTCTCTGCAGATATACAATTTCGTAGCTACGGGCCAGTTAAGGAGAGTTTAGGGGCACTGCCTGCACCAAAGACCGCTTGTGCATAATTTCATTACCTTTGCACGATCAAAATAGCTTAGTTAAGATTGTTGGTATTACATTTCTTGTTTCTCTCCACACTGTAACAAGGTGTGAGCTTGGCTTGTAAATGTGTTAATTGGGTACTGGAGCCAGTATGTCATACTACAGACTTGAGCCTATCTTTGGGGCCCTGTTTAACCAGGCGCTGGAAGTGTGCAATGTGGAAACAATAACACTGCTTGTTAAATGGTTAGAAAGCCAGCAGCCCGAATCCAGTTAGGGCATCTTTTGGCTGTTGCTCATTCAGGTTTTTCATTGCCAGAGGCATTTCACCGAACTTTCAACTCCTTCCTTGCCAAGGTAGCAATAGCACCGTTTGCACAACCTAGGTCATCGCAGTCGGGGTGCAAACTTGCGCCAACTGCTGCGGTGGTCAAATTCTACAGGTGGTCATTTGGATTGATAAACCATCAGGGTGACAGGGTAGGTGCTGAGAGATGAAACCAGGTCTAGAGGAAGATGCAGGTGTATATCAGAAAAATTGGAGGTGAAGAATGAAATAGATTGTAGCGAGATGGGAATGGCTGGAGGAGCATTGTATAGGCTTTCGTTGTGCAGTGGGCACAAACAACCGCAGCGCTGTGTTTAGTCCAGAGCCTACCGCCGTTGCGTGGTCCGCTCTGCCCGGCCAGCGTGTTCACCCCCGTGTCCTGTGCAGGTGGTCGACATGGCGGCGGTCATCGAGGTCATCACCCTGTTGGAGCGCACGCCCATCACCAAGGACACGCTGGAACGCACCCGGCTGGGCAAGTACATCAACGAGCTGCGCAAGCGCACGAGCAATGAGCCCTTGGCCCGGCGGGCCAAGGAGCTCGTGAAGAGCTGGCGCCGCCTGCTGCCCTGCGACCAGACGCCCAACGGGGGCGGGCCCCCCGTTGTCGGGCCGGGCCCCGGGCCGGGCATTGGCCCCGGCCCGGGGCCCGGACTGCTCCTGGCCGCGGCGCCCCCCCGCCGCAGCCCCAGCTGCTCGAGCGTCTCCAACAGCCCCGTGCCGCCCTCGCCGCTGCTGGCGGCGGCCGCCGCGGCCGTGACCACAGCCAGCGCGGGGCCGGGCCTTGGTCCGCGGCGCAATGGCGGCTTCAAGCCCGTCAGCCCGGCCTGCTGCCAGTCGGCGCCTTGCTCGCCGGGCTCCCCGCTGGCCCACCCGCACCCCCGGAGCCCTCCGCCCATGGAGCCCGTCGCCAAGAACAATGTGGCCAACAAGCGACTCAGGAAATCGGCCGCGTCCTCTGATGGGCCAGGTGAGGACGCCTTCTCGGTCTTTTTGTTTGGGCAGGTTCAAATGCCAAACGGGTTGGTTTTTGTCTTTGGCAGGGCATGTCACAGGGGTAACTGTGCAGGGGGACAGCCATATGGTAGCAGTGCAATGTTAAGGTAGGTCATTACAGCATTGAAAAGCAAAAGCGCCCGTGTGTACGAGATATAGGCGCACGTTAAAGATCCCCAGGGGGTCGAAATTCATACGAAGCCCTCCGCTACGGCACACCTCATCACCCGCGTTGCGTTTGCACGTTAAGCCATACAATCAATGAATCATTACGACATTGTCAATTAAGTGTTTTGATTAATCAGAGCTT
This sequence comes from Haemaphysalis longicornis, assembly GCF_048455015.1. NCBI lineage: Eukaryota > Metazoa > Arthropoda > Arachnida > Ixodida > Ixodidae > Haemaphysalis > Haemaphysalis longicornis. Next base: position 88,785,449 of record NW_027526225.1, on the reverse strand, counting down.
TTTAAGTAAACACATCTCACACATCTGTTCGTAGACCTTGTGCTGTGGTTTTAGCTGTTCCGGATAGTGGCGCACCTGGAAGTCAAAATGGCCATGTGGTGGCTGTTTTGTGTGGGCAAGGGTCAGCTGCGTGATTCAACACTGGTCAAAGGTTCCTGAAAAGCCGTCAGAAGTGGCAAGGAGGAGGATGGGGTGTGTAAAAAACAAAAAATGGCCGCATATTTGCTAGCTTCTCTGCAAATGTTGTCGAAAGACGGTAGCCCCCTGGGACATAAATGCCCCTCTTCTCTTCGCCTCCCAACTCGCTTTTCCCAAGATAAGCACAGTGGAGGTTCATGCAATTCAATTTTCCCGTGTTCCACTCCTTTAGTTGCTGTTGGACTTGGAATGCCGCCACACAGTCTAGGCTGGGGTGCGAGAACTTGTATTTTTGGGTCAAAACTTTGCTTTTGACATGTATTTATTTTGCTATAACAAAAGCACGCATCTATATTTAAATAAAAGAAACACTGCTCTGCATTGATGTTTTGCATGATATATGTGTAATGTTTTCTTTATGCTCAACAATTTTGACATATATGAAGAATGGTACAGGATTTAGTGGTTTGGAAATGTTAGGCCTAGATAAACGCCTCGTTCAAGAATTCTTTTAAGGTTTGGCCAGGTGGCTGAATCTAAGGACAGACAGATTAAAATGGGGCATGGTCATAACGTGTCACTAGCTTCAACTTCACCCACTCATACTTGCCAAGTCTCCCGAATTATCCGGGAGACTCCCGAACTTTGACCCCATCTCCCGATTGTACGAACGGTATTTCAAATCTCCCGAGAAATGGCCGCCCCAGCAGAGAGGTCGCTTTTTTTAATCATGCGAGTATGTTAGTCATTTCTGCTATGACAGTTGCGGAGTTGCATAAAGACCATTCGCCACCATACTTATAGTTAATTGTATTCTGTACCGTGGAGCACCGTTAAGCCTATTCTAGGCGCCATAGTAAGATGTGTGGGACGAAGTCCAACGAGATTGCCAAAAATAGAAGCGAAGATGCAACTATTGCTGATGGGGAAGGGAGGTTTGGTAGAATGCAAAGGTGGTGCTGCAGCCACTTAACCATTCCACGCAGCAATGCTGAATCTGGAAGGATCTTTAGCACCATGAGAGCCCTTTAAATCATTGAAGGACTTTATCACAATTAAGAAGACAAGAACCAAATGTTGTTCGTCGCTTTACGAGAGGACTATCGGTGGTGACACTTTAACCGTAAGGTAAAGTGTCACCAGACGGGACATTCTTTTGAGCAGATGCGCCCTGACAAGTTTTTGAAGCTTTCGAAATTCGCGACTGCCAGGTCCCTTCACAAGTAAAGAAGTTTGGCGCTCTCCACCTCAAGAACCAGAAGTAGTTTTGCATGGTGCGAGAACTAAAATACGCATCCTTAAAAAAAAAAACCACCAACCCATTCCGCAGTCTCCCAAATTTTCACATTGCTAGGTTGGCAGGTCGTCCCACGGCGCTTTGGTAGGCATGCTGCCCTGAGTGGTGCGGGTTTTTGCAACATCATGCTGTAGAAGTGCTTCAGCACTCCTTGGCTAACGCACCCTGCCTAGGCAACTGTGGTGGGTACTGGGTGCATCGGGTGAGCAGTTGGGTTTATGTGAGGAGTGCAAAGAGTGATGGGGACAATAGGTTTTTCCTTTTTAAAGGTGAACAAATAAGGTCTAAGGAACAGAGGTGAGGAAGGCACACAAACAGCCACAGTTGTGCGGTTACCACACTCCTTTCTCGGGCCATTGGTTGTTAGGATGGTGGGTACCATGTCGTTGGTCATGCCCGGATAGCCCCCATGAACTGTACTGGGCTTGATCTAGAGATTGAGCTAAAAGCTGACTAAAATTGGGCTGAGAGTCATTGCTAGTTTCGTTGGGTGTGCTTCCTACAATAAGATTCTAGGTACGTTGTACTTAGACGGCCACTTGAGCGTGAAATGTGGAAGTTGGGATGCTGCTGCCTTTAGTGGTCTGACAGTCAGTCCCGGCGGTCACTCGCAGTCTGGTATAGGGGCAGTACACGATCTTATAGTCGCCGTTGGCCAGGCTGGGTGCGGGAACGCCATGCAGCACTCCTGTTGGCTGACCTGGAATTGATAGCTGGCTCAGCGATGCCTGTTGTTTCTGGGTGTTGCAACTTTCTTGCAGGATTTGGTGCCAAGGATCGAGGGGTAGGACAGTTCAGCCACTCGGGGCATCGAACTCCATGCTAGTTTCTGTCAATGCAACGTCGTTATGCCTAGCTTCTACTCAGGCTTCGAGGCATGCGGTGCAAAAGTTGGCACCAACAGCTGCGGTGGAAGGCCAGTTAGTCGACACAAATGCACTAGATGTAGTTGTGAGGCCTGGTGCTGTCAGAGTTCAAGATGAGCTTGTTGGGCAAATTTTGGGTATCATCCTTCTCCACGCTTGGGGATGTGCCTCTCGTGGAATGTTGGGCGTGAGAAGGAGAAAAGGTTGAGGTGCTAACGCCGCAGCTTTTGTTGCTAATCTTCATCACCAGTTGAGGAACAGTCTGTAAGTCTTCCTGGCCCGGTAAACACAGTTTCTTCGCCTTTTACCTGTTGCAGAATGACTGGGCCAATTATGTTTCGTATTGAGAAAATTCCAGTCTCTAGATGCAGAAATTCCCTATTTCTGCCACTTTTCCTCGCGCATTTATCAACAAATCCCTGTAGGTTTCCTTGCGTGGTCTTTTGAAGGCTGACTGATCTTTTACGGGGATTCCTGTTCAGTATTGGGTGTTTGTGCTACCTTCATCTACTTTACCGAGCCTTGCAGGCGCAACACCATTCAGAGTTTTAGTGTGAATCGAATTCCACTACCTCTGGCTCTCAGCAACATTTCACATTTTGTACCGAGTAGCATGCCCGTCTTGTATGCCAATGCCCAAGTTGAAACTTCTTGTGTGAGAAGAAGTGAAGATACGTTAAGTTCCAAAAGAACGCCCACCCAAACTGCAGTGATATCTAGTGAGAAAAAAAAAAAAAAAAAACCTGGGCCATCTTTACTAACGTGAAACCTGGGGAGGGGCGAAACATGCATTGTATAAATGTATTCTTGGCACCTTGGCATTTGTCCCAAAGGAGATGAAATTGTTGGGGGGTAGAGGTATACAGCACTGCTGTAAAAGTCTCTTGTCTTTGAAGCACGAAGCTCTCTAGCGCGAGGCGTAACGAGTGTTCCAGTGTTTTTTTTAGTACACGTTACGAAGCAATCCAGTGCGAAGCGTGAATGAGTGTCCAGATGTTTCTTTTTTAGTACACGTTACGTTCTAGCGCGAGGCATAAACGAGTTTCTTGCGTTTTAGTACCGTGACTACATGAGACGATGATTACGACGACGACAATGACAGGAGACGCCAACAGCCCCATCCCCTAAGGGGCTTCGCCCCTAAAATACGGGATGGACGAACTTTTGGGTCAGGTGCAAGAAACGGCACAAAGGTAGCCGCACCGCCAACCAAAGCTGTGAAGATATCCAGTAAGAAAGCCGGGCAGGTTGTGTTTCTCTTGTTCAGAATCAAGACATCGGTGGTGTCCGCGGCCATGACAAGTTTTCGCGGAGGGATTTTTGTTGTCGTCCAAGCTAGCGTGATTTTAGGGGGCAGGTGATCTTTGGGATCTCTTAGTGAATTAAATATTTCACACCTGTAGGGGGTGGGAAATTTTGGTACTGTTGTGCAATTGAGCATTTATAAGATCTATTCATAACACATGCCCTGAGAGCACCGTGATGTGAATGAATGGGAAAGGGATTTCTTTCAGCCAAAATTTCAGCCTGGGGTGGTGGGGTAGCGACCTCTCGGAGAAAAATTAAAGGGACACTAAAGTTTAAAATCAAAAGCAAGTTGGCTTAGATTGGTAGATTAGAGGGTCGTGAATACAAATGACAATACCGCTTGCTGCTGCAGCAGTTGCATATTAACGACGGAAATGCCAAAACGCATAAAACCAGGTACCGCTGCCCCATTCACTTTCCTACACGGTTTTTGACATCTCAAATTGCAAATGGTGAAACGAGATCGGTAGAGCTTGTCAGAGTTTTTCTGACGCAAACACTGAGACAGGGACATGTAAATGTAAAATGCCGTGTTTGCACGATTCTGACACGCCCAGATTGTAATGCACAGGTAAATTTACCTGACGGAGGACATTTTATTTGACGCACGCAATTGCGGCGGCCGCAAAAATTCCTTGCGCTTCATAAGCTTGCTTATCCAGCTCCTGTTCGTCTTAAAACTAGAACGGCGAGCTGTGAAAGCGTTTACAATTTAAGGCACCTTGTCTTTCATAATTTCAGAAATGACGGACCATTGGTTCATTCCTTGCTCGGTTGCGAATTCTGCCAGCGAGTCTTCCAAGTTCTCAAAAACATCTGTGCTTGGGGCCGGTAAATCATTTCTTTGAAGCCTTGTATCAAACTATGGCTCTTCTTCGGCTCGCACACGTCTTCGGAACGGACACCTTTTGCGTGGGATGCCACTCGGTTCTCATCCCTTTAAACCTGTGGTAAAATAAACCATCGCTTGATGGACACTAGGGAATTCATTGTCATTATCATCACCAGCCTATCTACGCCCACTGCAGGGCAAAGGCCTCTCCCATGGATCTCCAATTATCGCGGTCCTGTGCTAACCACGACCAATTTATCCCCGCAAACTGCTTGATCTCATCTGCCCACCTAACTTTCTGCCACCCCCTGCCACGCTTGCCTTCTCTAGGGATCCACTCTGACCTTTAATGACGAACGGTTATCTTGCCTTCGCAATTACATGCCCTGCCCACGACCATTTCTTCCTAATTTCTGCTAATATGTCCTTAACACGCGTTTGTTCCCTGACCCACTCTGCTCCTTGTCCCTTAATGTTGCACCTATCCTCTTCCGTCCGTTCCATTGTGCGCTGAGTCATCTTCAATTTAAGTTTAATCCTTTTAGTGAGCCTCCAATTTTCTGCCCCGTAGGTGAGTACCGGTAATTCATTGTACTAGCGAACATTTACTAAAACAAGGCAAAAGCTGCAGAAGAGAAAAGCACGTGGTAGACCTAGTGTGTGTTTCTTATGATGACTTCTGCATTTAGCTATCTACTCAGTGAACTCTTTGCTTTAGTTAATGGACACTTCATAGTGGTACCTTTTAAGAGCCATAGTGACTGAAATACGGTGCTCATAGCAGCAGCGCCAACACATGCAATACCTGACCAAGGTACGCCAAAATTTGCATACGCAAGGTTGACAGAATTTTTTTTTTAATTGGACAGAGTGTTCAGTTGAGAAGGAGTCTGTCTATGGCGACGCTGCTGGCTGCATTGCAGCTTATTTTGCTTTTGATCCCCGTTGTAATGCGCACACGAATTTGAAGGTTTTTTTGGGGGGGGGAAAGGGGGCTCGTGCTTGCACACAAAAACACAAACTTCGGCTAGAAAACATTGTGAACTAGGGTGCCCCACCACCAGCAGTACTCTTTGTTTGGGTTTATTTATTTATTTATTTATTTACAAATACTGCTGTCTCAACGAGAGACATAGCAGGAATAGAAAAGTTACATGAAATACATATACACGACATATGCATTTGTACCACAAGGCAAACCATTTTGTTGAAATGGTTTGCCTTGTGGTACAACTGCAGTCAAAAGGAGCATGCAGGTGAAGGCAAAAGCCTCCCATACCTGCTTACCTACTAGCAAATATATACACACAACAGCCAGTGGCAAAAGGGAGATTATCAGAGCAATCATCTGTGCTGCCCCGGCCTGATGGCCAACAACTTCACTGATGGCCGGTTGCAAATGTATTTGGTCATAAAGTGAAAGCTTTCTGAGTGGGACCGACAAAAAGCTATTGCATTTTCCCATAGACAGGTTGGTTGACCGAGGAGCTCTGATGAGATCTCTGTACACATGGTGCGTGCCGGAAACTGAGCTTGCATTGTTCCAAAACGGTTGCTTAAAAATAGTGGAAAAGGAACTGTTCCAAATAAGACACTACATGCATTGATCATGGAGGAGGAGCACAATAGTATACCTTTAGCTCATAAACCACGTATCAGTATACGTTTAGATAATTCGTAGGTGTGTTTACTTGGTGCGCGAGAAATCGTGTGGGTTCGTTCTTCGTTCGAGATTTGGGCCTTTGAAGGTTTGACGATCGATTGGACACACATTTAATTTGACGCAGTTTTGATGTCGAAAAGCTTTAATGCTTTTCTCAACTTTCTTTAGGAAAGGGTGGGGAATTTTTCTACACCTTCTCTACGCAGGAGTACCTCATGAGAAAGTTTTGTTAGGGGGCTTTATGAGGAGCAGAGGGCCTGATAGCCGACTTTGCCTAGGTGCGGCCTACCAACGCGGTGTAAAAAAAACTTTTCTAACAGGCTTCCAATTTTTGTGACAAAAGGGAAAGCCAATAAGCACAGACTTTCAGTAGAGGGCAACAGTTGAGTTTGAAGTCGAGAATAGATCCCCAGCTCGCTCGGGGCTCTTTGCGACCGGCTCTGATGTTGCAACAAGAGATAGAAATGCCAGATTTAATTACTTCTGTCCAAACAAGGCATTGTGGGTTGTTGAGCAGAAGCCAGTAGAGCTACAAAACATGTGATTTCAGAGTTCAAGCAAGAAGTGTTCAGCTTTTAGCGTACTGTGCGCGTCACACTTGGCCAAGTGGGAATCCGCCGTGCGATATGGCCTCACACATAAGTGCTTTTGAGAACTGCTCAATCCCCAGTTGCCAAGGGTTGCAACAAGGAAGGTGATGCAAACCTGTGATTGAAGCTAGCTAACTCGTTTCAAAGGATGACCCCGAATGAGCGTATTTCCGCCGCTGTTCATCTCTCATTACATTCATGGTTTTTATTCATGGTAAAGTCGCCCCTCGCGTTATTAGAGAGTTTTAGCAGTCCGTCTGTTCCGTTGGTTATGTTGTTACCGGGTTGGCCGAGACTCGTCTGCGCCTGTGCGCACGGAAGGGGGAGGAGGCGCAGACATGGTGAAGGCAGGCCTGCGGAACTAATTCCCCTACCGCAACGAATGCCCAAGTGCCCAGATGGGTCCCGGTCAACACGCTAACTACATACACGACGGAACAGATCGACTGCTAAAACTATTATTTCAGTCGAATTAATCGAGCTGATCTGGCAGCTCTTGAATGGTTTGAAGGACACCTTTGTCTGTGAGCTGGAATAAGTGGAGGTTGTGTTTGCTTGCGGAAACAAATGATTGCTCTCGGGTTTTTGGTTTTGTCTAAGATGTAGGAAACAGAAAATTGGAGCATTTTTTGGGCTGTCAACATTGGTTTATTTGCTTCCAAAAGAAGGGTTACCTGCTGCTAATAAGTGCAATTTACCAACGTGTCGTAGAAGAGCGCAGCCTTGTCTGTGTCGTCTTATTATTACTTCAAAGAAATTCTGGGTAGCCTCGGCTTTCACAGGCAAGCGCGGGCAACAGGCTGGGCCAGTTTAAGCAACCAGAAAAAAAAAACTGCAGGCTTGCTTTGTTGGACTCAATTTGGAAATGTGTGTCTACTTTCCAACCTCTCAACTTTGGTGTAGACATGTCGCAGCTACGCCCATCTTGAAGCTGGAGCATGTCGTTCGAGAAACTCAAGTTATCTTGAAATTCTCATTTGTGCTACGGGTCAAATTAAATGCGGTTTTCATGGGGTTTCTCTGGGGAGAGCTACGAGTTCAGCATGGCACCCTTCCACATTATCAAGTAATGGCGTTTTACATATCCTTAGGGGCCATACAGACCATGCATGGCACCTAGGCAGGGCCCATGCAGATTATGCATGGCAAGGGGCCATGCAGACAAAACATAAGTTTGGCTCATTTGAAAGGTTGCTTCGTTAGAATCATACTGACACCACTTTTACCGTAAATTTCGCTCAAATAAGCTATGTAATTAGGAAAAAAGGTAATGGCTATGCGACCCAACAGCTCTTTTCCCACAACAAAACCTATGATGTCATACGCGGTATAAGTACAGATGCGCACTGCTTTTGGTACTTGGCGCACTATGCTTGTTTTAGCTGCACAGTCTTACACGACACTAGCCGATTGGCGTAAGTGACGTCTTACGTGTCCCTGTTTGTCGAGGCTACCCCGTGTTTCATGAAATGATTACTTTATACAGTAACAAAAACAAGCTAGGTGCAAATACGGTCAAAAACAAAGCAACATCGGACAACGGTTCGTGCCCGAGTATGGTAGCGCCATCTGGGAAGACTGCCGGCAAGCAAGGCTGCAGAGCTGAATGACACAGTGTAAATTCGTTAGAATACGTGGACTTATGACTTCATTGTTGACGTCCCGAAAACACACGATTTGGCGGGAGAATTATAGTTTTAACCTAAATTGATTAGTTTCTCAGAGAATACGGCATCATTTGTTGCTAGACAAGTGCTAGGGGCCCTATAAATTCATAAATCTCAACTAAAACAAACTTGTAATTTTGTCTGCATGGCCCCTTTTAAGGTCTCAAGGGCTGCTGCCTGGTCCAGTAGAAATAATATGCAATTCCGGTGTAGTTGGACTAGGTAGGTGCGGCCACAATAGGAACATTTTGTGGGACAAAGATGACGTACCCTTGCCAGAAGAGGGTTTGGCAACCCTGGAACTTAAGTTATAGGCTGACAATGATGGCGTACTTCTCAACTCAGCCAGTGATTTGCCGAGATTGGGGTAACACAATGAATGGCTCGATGAAGGTTCTTATTTTGCCACTTGGCAAGGGTGTGAGGGTGTGCGCGGTTTGGCACTCTTTTTCAAGGACATTGTCAGTAAGGAACTCAAAGGTCCTCTCCAGTCACAGCATACTTCGCATTTTCTCTCTATCTTGTGAGGCAATAAAACTTCAGGCATTAGACGTGGATGTGGAACCTATGGGTAGCCTTGCCCCCTCTCCCCAGGTGAAGTTGCATCCCTTGTTTTGACAGTGCAAAGGTGTCGATCGAGTTCAAGCTTGCCAAAGATTCTGCACACACCAAAGTTCTAAATGTGGTGTGCCTTGTAAATTGGTAACCACTGTTCGATGCGTGCAACTTAAGGGCGGGAGAATGTCTGGAATGTTTGATTTGCATGATCTCGATCGGTGAAGGAATGTTTAACGTCGCTTATAGCTACCATGAAAACGCGCGTTGCAATTGTACATGCTTTGGATTGACCACATGGAAGAGCACACCTGCCCCCATAAAAGGACTACAGAACTCTTGCATAACTACGTCGTGTAAAATACGCATTTGTTTCGGCTTTTAGGGCGTATGCCGTGAGGGAAATCAGCGCGTGCTGTGTGGTGGGCTTAAGTTGCAGCTGTAATGTTGCTACCTTGTCATTTTATCAAATTAGTGTTGCGCAGCATTTCTGCAAGCTGTTTGCAAGTAACCTTTCAGGAAAGTGTCGAATACGGCCTACGATTCAACCGTGACTTTTAGACGTCCTTTTAAATGTAAGCCTGTGTCTTGCAACATTTACAGGCCTGTTAAGGCTATATTTAGTATTGGCACACGCATAAATGTTGCAAGTGTTTTGCAAGTGTTGCAACTGCTTTGGCAGCGTACCATTAGTAGTGTGTTGAAGCCTGCTGGAAGGAAGTTGCGACAATCAACGCAACTTTTGCCAGAACCGAGAAAAATAGTGTCATTGCTGGCAGCCAGAAGCAATGCTCACTGCAGCAGCATATATTAGGTGCATGCGGCTGCCTGCTGTTGTCTCGGGAGTGGTGAAACCAGATTGGTGGAGTTTGACGAAGGGGGCGTGGCTGCTGCACTTGAGAAAAAAGGATGCAGGTCGTGGTTAGGCTGCATTACCATAATATTTTTTTTTGTCAGAAGGCTCCTGGCAAGTCAAATACCAAATAATGGGGTCAGCTTTGTAATCCGACAGCGTTGAGAGGTGATAATTACTTGAAAATGGCCCCAGCTATTCACTAATGATCTTTGGTTTGGACAAAGGGCAGCTTTATTCTCCCAAAGCTTATTTCTGATGGTCCCCCGCATGTCTAGCAAGTGTCCTGACATTTTCAACCAGTTTCCAGCAGTTTCGGTTTCGTTTTCACATTGCGAAATTCATATTTGGCGCTACTACGCAGTTACCCAACTACAAGCTCATTTGCCATGGCGCCTCCGTTGCCCGCTACTGCTCCTCAAAACAAGCATGCCGCTCGCACTTCCACTTTATCTACGCCTTGCTTCTGCGATAAGAGCTTCCGCTGAAAGTCAAACGATAACACCAAGTCGTCGGGTATCAGTTCAGACGAGGAGAACGCTTCCAATTGGCCTTGAACACCGCCAGCTGTTCACCAGCCAGTTTCGGTTTCATACGAGGGTATTTCCGGAAGTCTAGTGTCGCTTCTTAGTAGTACTGTTTATTCTGACAAAGTCTCCAACAGCCTTGTATTTGTTTCTTTTCGAAATTGTTAGGTGGCGCTGCAATGCAGTAGGCTCGTAGTGCTGAACTCGCTTCACAGCCTGACGGCGGCTTGGTGAAAGCTTGCTGGGCATGATTCTAGCGCATCGTAACTTATTCCTGCAAGCAGGGCCACCATAGTGAGTCAGAACATGATAATAAAACGCAAATGAAAGTTCTGACTGATGAGCGATCATCAGAACGTCAACAAGCATCCACCAAAGAGTTTGGTTCTCAACTCCAAGCGGATTTTTTCACATCGCTTGCTTGCCTTCAATATTGTGCCTGTCATAATCATTGACAAGGTGTTTTTACATCACGTGGAGGCTAATTTGGGCCTTTAATAATGTCAAACCACCAGATTTCTTCTAGAGAACTATCCAAAATAGCAAAACTTGAAATAGAGGTTGGGCTTCACCACATGGCATGGGCACCACGTGGGCTAACATTTTCTTTTATATCTGACAAATTGTACTGCGCAACTCAATTTTTTTTTCTAGGACGGGTTTTTGAAACGTCTACCTACAAAATGTATATTCTAAATTTTTTCTACTACACGTGGTTTATTATACACAACTTACTTTTTTCTTTTTTCTTCGACGCGCGGACAAAAATTTCGAATTCGATAATTTTTTTCGGAATCATTATTTAGGAAAACATTAATAAAACTGGTGTCGTTGGAAAGCACGTGGAATAATCTGCATTGTATGTCACTGCAATGTGTGCCTAACCAATATGTATAGCACAAAAAAATGTTTTGTTAGACCCTTCAAAATTGGTCAATTCCCCGCGGTAACGAAAGGGTTAAGCATATTAGAAAAACAAATAATGAGGCAGTAACTGCACTGGGAAATTTTATGTCCGTGTGCTTTTAATTAAAAAAAACACAAGCTTCAGCTGGCTAGCATTAGGAAATACGACACCTCACATTACAGCAACAGACAAAGGGTGAATGTTGGGGAGCACAAGAGCCTGCGATGCCTACTTACTTTTTGCACATATGTACGTGCAGTAGCCAGTGGCAAAAGTAACACCTTAATGAATCAGCTATGGCACCTTGCACGTGTATTTACTACACATACGTTCCCCCAATAGGCAATATTGCATGGCGAAGTCTCGCTAAAAACTGCAGAGGGGGGCAGGGCTTGGTGGCCAACTTTGCTTGAGCGCCTCCTTACCAAGAGGGCGCCAGAAAGACTTCTTCAGATTGACTTCCAATTCTAGCGGCGAAAGTTAAAGCCAATAAGAACAGGCTTTCATGATGGTGGGCACTCAAAATGGTTCCTTGCCACTGGTGCCACCAAAGTTTAATGAGCTGTAAAATTACTTCCAAGCGATGCATTAAAAAAACCAATTCTCTTAATGCACTCACCAGGGTCCATATGTTGGAAAATGTAAAGCTTACAGTTTTATGACCAACACTGTTGTCTATTGTTCCTCCAAAAATAGTTAATTACCTCTATCTCAGGAACTAACTTACCAACTAAAACAGTAATGCCATATTTGAAATCAGTGGGGGAAAAGCAGCAAGACACAAATTTCACTAAGTTTACTTAAAAATTAAAAAAGTTTTTTTAAGAGCAGTGTCCCCCCATAAACCATACAACACCTCACGTTTCCCTAATCTATGATAATTGTGGTCTCTCTCTCTCTCTCTCTCTCTCTCTCTCTCTCTCTCTCTCTCTCTCTCTCTCTCTCTCTCTCTCTCTCTCTCTCACACACACACACACACACACACACACACACACACACACACACACACAGCTTGTCACATCGCTGTTGAATACCACAAACTGCTTGCAAAGCCTTGCACATTAGCTGCAGTAGCGAATAATTCTCCCTGTGGTAACAATTCTAAGGATTATTTTCCTGACTGGTAATGTGGCACGATTACCAGCTGCATGTTTAGAGGAGCAGTCACCTTGTCTACTAAAGTCATGACACTGGTTTCATTGATTACTATATTGCCTGTCAAGGTTCTTAAGGGTGTCTTGGTCGAAATGGAAATGGTTTTTGCTTTGTGTGAGGGTGAATACAGAAGCATTGATGTTGAATTGAACACCGCTGGGCACTCGTCCTTCAAGTTGTGCGCTGTGAGTGACATTTTCGAGATTTTCTCTGTGGCATGCTCTGCTATTTTGAGATTCAATTGGCGGGGGTTTCTTTTCAGAGTATCCAGAGTAGTGCATTAGCGTAGACCGAAATCACTTGAATGGTATTGCTTAGGGTACAAGTGCATTCATCCTCCCGTGGTTGTTCAGTTGCCCAGCCGATCATGGCCGTTTGTGCCTTGTGTGTGTGGGGGGTACGTGCTGTGCTTCATAGCTAATGGTATGTGAAAATTTGGGTTGGTTCTGTTGGTGCCTAGGTTGAGTTGGAATTTGTGAATTGGCCGTGAGCTTCTGGTGGTAGCTTCATTGTCATTGGCAAATCCCCTCGAGTGGTAGGTGAGTGAGAACTGTCGGTAGGTATGCCGACATTGCAATAGGAACTGATGAAAAGGTCGCTTTCTTCTGGTGGCAGCAGTCAGTCAGTGGCCAGTCCACATGAGCTTGTCAGCCTGTTAACAAGCCAAGAAAAGTTGCTCAATCTACAAGGAGCTGCGTGTACCTAGGTTGTCGGCATTTTCCAAGTCGAAGTCCGTAGCGCATGCACTAAGTCCACTTAAGTGAACTGTAGTCGTTCAGCTGCATTGGTTCATGCTTGACTTGCATTCCGGGGGCCTGGATTTGATTCTCATCCAGGCCCACATTTATTTTCCTTTTCAGCTGATTAACTGGGATTTGGTTCTCTCTGCGCCGTAAGCTATTTTACGAGCCGTTTCACTGCTTACAGATGCCAGACGCCTGCTTTCTTTTTCTTTTCTCTTTTTTTTTTTGGTCCCATTCAAGGGTCGTTTAATGTGTTGACATCAAACAACTCCTCAACCACTGCAGTTACATGCTGTAGTTGTGGCTGCAGCTGTACTCGCAGATTATCAGCCTTATTCATGGTAGCACACTTGGGTTGGAAGTGATCAAGTTTTTATTCAGTTGGATAATTAACAAAAGTGAGGGGACAGTGGTGACATCACAACCTAGGGGCTTTCTCATACGTGTCACTGGACAGGCCTGTGAAATTGGTTGGGTCAAGTCAAACTAGCCACTAGTTGGCCAATCATGTGGCTGGAAGTTCCAACTTATTTGGGTCGAAATTCAACTAGTGATATTTTGGAAGAGAAAGGCCGTTTGCTAGTGGCCATGTTAAGATTGTGCAAGATCAACAATTGTTTGGTGGTAAAAAATCCAGCTACTGAGGATATGTCACGTGATCTGTGAGGGATTTTTGCAGTGGCGGCAGGTTTAATAATACAGAGCTCACTGTTGTGTGATGCACAACTTCACAACCATCTCCCCTAAACAATTTTTTTATTCAACATAGAATTCGGAGTAGAGATGGGCTCAAGGTTTCAAATTCTGGCCCCGTAATCTCCTACAAGATTTTAGTTGTCTGAAGCAAAATGTGAAATCCTGTTCCAAATTTTATATTGCTTATCCACTGTAGCCCATTCATTGGAGGATAATGGAGATGGGTTCTTTGGATGCATTGGTTGTGGCGAAGAGAAAGATCAACCACAGTTAGTGGGTTTGGTTGGACCATCTTTTTGGGTTTCACACGTAAACTGCCAAATTATGTGAGCGGTGGTGCCTAGACCTAACCTGTTTTTTCTGGTCTGTCGTTCGGCTGGCCGTAGATGGAACACTGGGTAACGTTGCAAACAAAATGCTTGCCGTTTCCTTTTCAGCACTGTCGTCGCATCAACTGTGGTGGCTCTTGTCGGCTTCCAGGGAGTTTCCTCACAGATTTCAAACACATTCTGTGTACAGTGCACCTGCACATAGACAGGCTGACAGTGATGGCGGAATAGGTTGGCAAGAATTTCGGAGAGCAGAGGTGGCTTCAAACCATATTGTTCCGAGGATGATGTGGTGAAACCTCATAGTTGCCGCCTGAGAGACCATGGGGCTATGTGCCCGCGCCATGCCGGCTATGCGACTAGCGCTGACAGGGAACGAAGAGGAAGACGAGGATTTTTCTCTCGCTCGTATTGCGGCCACCTTGACGGACTGGTGACTCTTTCCACTCGGACTGATTTTCTCTAAATACCTGCTAATACACCAGTATTCCTTGCGCCTTCCTCGTAACAATATTTCAAATCCAGCCAATGCAAGTGCAGTAGTCCTTGAGGCACCTTAAAAAGGTATTTAGTGTCTTCAGAGTTCTGTAAGCGTACTGATGCTCTACAATTGCAACAGAGATGGAGGTCAGAGATTGCACATTTTGCAGTCGCAACTACACATTGTACAAATTCCCCCTAAAAGAACGCTGAAGGCTTAGCTTTTTGTTTTAACTGAAATGGGGCACATTCCATAGCTCTCTCAGCTCTTGTTTGACACCCAGTGATGCCTTGTTGCTGAGAAATGAGCCAGTAAGGCTAGCATTTCTCTCTCCCATTGTCCTTCCTCCGTTTTTTTTTTTTTTTTTTTCCCCATGACTGACTAATGATAGTCTTAAAGCGGTTCACCACAGTGCAAGTTTGTTTTCCAGAAAGCTCCATGCGAATGCCCACCCCTGAAACATCGCCCACCCTCGTTTAGGGGTGAATTTACCAAGTTTACTCAATTTACTAAACGACCCCAAGATTTCCCACCCCCTAAAATCGATGGCTTTAGCGCCGATGAGGAAACAAAATCAACATGAATCATGTATTTGTGTTGATGCAGTCACTTATTTGCCCTTTCCACACTTTATCCGATAGTCCGCCCATCTGGTATTTTTTCTTGATATCTCCGCAGATTTAGTTTTTTCTCACCTGACCCGAAAGATGGACCATCCCGTATTTTTTGACCCATCCCCTGCGCCCATCCCGTCCATGGCCCATCCCGCGCGCGCGTGGTCTTTCCTCGTGGCAGCACGTGTTTGTCCGCGCGCGTTGTCTCACCACGTGGGTGAGCACGTGTTGTCCGCGGCAGCCAGTGGCGACGTCCGACCGTCACAGGACAGTGACCCTCAATCTATTTCAGAATACCCCTCAAATTCCCCAGGTATGGGGTATTACATGATAGAGTGAGGAATGACCAATACAACATTATTTTGTGCCACAAAACCTTTTCGCAAACATTTTTCCGCTTTGAACATGTTACTAAGCATACAAAATCCGTACAAAAATTGGCAATTTTCATTTAATGAGCCGTTGAGGGGTTGGGTGCTTGTGGTAGTTCCAGCGAGTGGAAGGCTTCACTGTGGCCAGTGGTTCAGTGTGAGATGTCTTTGCGATCGTTATTTGGAGCTCCTATGCAAGGCAGTTTTCTTCCATTTTCACCATATACACGTTTTACAATGTTTTTCTTCTTCCTCAAAATTGTCGTTTCAGCACATTTGCAAACTTGGAGGGGGCATAGCTTCAGTTCCGTTCCTGTTAGTACCGTAATTCACTTTTTATATAAAAGAAAGTGAGGAAATTTTTAAAATAAAGTCCCAGGAGGATTTTTGTCAAGTTTAATGTGCTGTTCCTTCGGCTAAACTTGCGCTAGGGTATTCATTTGCTATTGGCACCATGTATACATTACTGAGCTTTTCTGTAGATGTACGGCTTCCAAATTAAGTAAAAATATTTTCATTAAATTGCACTTGTAGAATTGGTGCACCAAACTACACTAGTGGAAGTTGCATCCTAATCCACTCAAAAGTGCAGTTGTGTGTCCTAAGAGTGGAGTTGTCCCCTCAAGCAATCGCTAAATAAGAAATGGGCAGGGCATGTAATACGAAGACAAGATGACCGTTGGTCATTAAGGGTAACAGAGTGGATCTCTAAAGAAGGCAAGCGTGGCACGGGGCGGCAGAAAGTTAGGTGGGCAGATGAGATCAAGAAGTTTGCAGGGATAAATTGGTCGCAGTTTGCACAGGATCAAAATAATTGGAAATCTATAAGAGGCCTTTGCCCTGCAGTGGGCGTAGATAGGCTAATGATGGTGAGCAATCACTCTAAAGGCACCTCCCAATCCCTGTGTAACCTGGTGTGCCCGCATATTTCTAACGATTTTTTTATTTTCTTGTTTACCTCGCAGTGGATGGTGCCAAGAAAGCGGCCTGGTCTCCTCCTAACGGCGTGCACCCGTGGGACCCGATCCCGAGCGGCAACTCGGCCTTCGAGAGCGTCCGGAACCGCGCGGCCATCGCCACGACCTCCCCCCGCCTCCCCAAGGTCAAGACTACGCAGCAGCTCATAGCCGAGCTCAAGGCCAAGAGTGGACTGAGCCTGGATGGCGGCACGGTGGCAGCCGCGGCCGCCGCCGCGGCCGCAGCGGCGGCTGCAGCCGCCGCCTCCCCCTCGGCGTCCACGCGCCAGAAGAGGGCAGGCAACTACAGCCTCCTCGGCACTGACGACGAGACGAGCCGGACCAAGTCGGAGCTGATGGATCGGTTCCTCCAGTCATCGGTCCCCAACGGTCCCCGCGCCGCACCGGGCCCGTCGGCCGACCGGTCGCCGCCGGGCGGCGAGGTGGCGGCAATCTTGAGCGCCCTCCCCGAGATCGGGCCCGACATCAACCTGGAAGAGGAGGAAGCGCCCGTTGTGCCCTTGGAAGTGACCCCGGAGGTTGAGGAACGCTTTGCGACCGAGCACTGGGAGCACGTCAACGGAGTGTCGGACCACGACGGAAACTGGTGGGGCTGGCACGAAGTGACCACAGCGCGCTCCTACGCGGGGGATGTGCTTCACATATTGCCTTATGTAAATATAGACTGGTGACCCGCGTGGTTTTTCTCCTTTTTTTTTTTTTCGTTTCGGATGGAAGAAAAGGGAGGTTCCTCGTTTTTTGCGGAGGAGGCGCTTTTCTCGGCCTGTGATCTACGTGGCGGGTGTGTGTGTGGTGAGCGCGCGCGTGTGCACCCCCACCATCCCCTCTTTTTTTAGTCATGAACTTGTGTCTCTGTGTGGACAAGTGCTCTGCCGCCGTCGATTTTTGGAAGGGGCAGGGGATGATGCGTAACGTTGCCTTTTTTTTTTTTGTCTTCAACGTTTTCCTTATTTGTGGTTACTATTATTATTATTATTATTATTATTTGGGGGCGCGTGCCCCCTGCCGTCTGGAATAGACTACGTTGCTGTTAAATGTAAAAAAAAGTTATCCAATGTCACAATTGCGTTAATATATTGGGTGTGTAAAACTTGCAGCGGGAGGTACCGTTGGTACGTGCATTTTTTTCTTTTCTTTTCGGCCTACCGTGTGGTGAATGCCGCCAGCGGGTTGCCCATCATCGTGCTTTTGTAAAATTCTCCTGCCTGCACTTTTCGATTCCCCGCCGCAGGCGTTGTGTTTTGGTGTAGGAACGGAAAGGACACTCGTGCACGGGTTGTAAGTGGATGTTAAGTGCCATTAGCAGCAGTGCCATGGGGTTTCGTGGCCCTGTGGCCTCTCTGGTCTCGGGGAAGGGGGAGAGTGGGGTCTGACGGAGTGTGTTCGAGGGCGAAGGGGCGGCAGCTTGGTGGGGATTGCCGGGGTCGTTTGCATGTTAGGCCCGGGAGTTCCCGGGGCCGACCAAAAGCCAAGCCAAGTTGGTCGAACGGCCGGTCAAGAGCCGCTCGTCAGCATCATCAACGCCAGGGGATCAAGTGCCTCAATGTTCCGGCTCTTGACCTTGCCGGCGGTTGCAAGGTGCAAAGGGAGTCTGTGCAAACACATCAGGACTGAGTTTGCGTGTTTTTTGTAGTTATTCCTTGTCAAGACGACGGAGACGACGAAACGTGTGGGAGGAGCTTGTGGCTCAGCCAGTCCAAGAGTTTCCTAGGTAATAATAAACTGCCATGTCCGCACATGGTCATGTTTGTAGCTTGTGGAACGGCTCTTCTTGCTGCCGCTGGGCGCCGGAGCTGGCAGCCTTGGTCGGTTGCCTCTTCAAAGTGCTCTGGTCAACTCGTCAATTGTAACTGCCCTGCAACAGTCTGAAGTTTCTGCTGAAGAGATTTTGTTTGCCTCGGTGATTATCGGCTTCCCTTGGTGCAGAGTCGAAAGCGAAACAACTATACTAAACTTGGGTGGGTTACAACGCTAAACATAAGTTGAGGATTTGACGGAAACCCGTCTGGTCGGGAGACATGTTGAAGCGAAAACGGAGACACCAACCAAAGGAAACTGTAAAAAACTTTAAACAAGACGTTTCGGCTTTGCTACGGAAGCCTTGTTCACAATGACGAAGTCGAGGGTTTGATGGAAACGTCTTGTTTGTTTTAAAGTTTTCAACAGATTCCTTTGGTCGGTGTCTCCGCTTTTACTTCAACGCTAAACTTGTTTCATTTTAATTCTCGCTTGGTTGTCATAAGTGGTAAACGTTTAGTGGGTTTTCCAATATGCAGTGCATGAAAGCTTCACTTGGCTATAATCATTGGTACCTGCCGTGGTTGCTCAGTGGTTAAGACGTGCTGCTGAGCCCAAGGACGCGGGTTCGATTTCTGGCCTCGGCGGCCGCTTTTCTGATGGAGGCGAAAAGCAAAAACGCCCGTGCGTACGAGATTTCGGCGCACGTTAAAGATTCCCAGGTGGTCAAAATTAATCCGGAGCCCTCCACTATGGCACGCCTCATAACCTGTGCAGTTTAGGCGCATTGACCCCCCATAATCAATCACTATTACCATTGGTTCAGTGAAGCTTTTACAGCCTTTTTGGTTGCAGAAAATTGCGCATCTGCAAATGATGGTTACGTGGACAACATTGAAGTAGCTGGCCGAAAGGAGGTATCAAACATGCAGATATATTGTCTTTTTGTAATGCCGTTGCTGTCCCTGCTTACAAGTATTGGTATAGGCAACAGACTTCACGATTGCTTTGAGCTCAATTTTATGGGCAATATTTGCAATGGCAATAGCCATAAATGTGCAGACTTGACGAACCTGCTGCAGCATAGATCTAAAGCTATTCTAATTATTTGTGTTCATTGCTAACAGCTATTATTGTCTCATGTTCATATGAACTGAATATTTTGTTGAGGGACCATGAAGAAAAACAGTTTAAGCCAAATTTTCAATCCTCCCGTGGCAGTGTTTTGTGATATCAGCAGTGATGCATGAAGGAAGCTACATAAAACTGTTAGTATGCTGACTCCAGAGAGCCTCCAAATGCTGCAGCCCAGTAACTGAAAGACTGCCAGGAGGAAAGCTGAAACACTTCGTTGCCATTACAGTGTTGCTTATGCCAGTGGCTGCTGTTTACAGAATCTGCATGGGATGTTGTGCAAGGTTCGCAAAGCCATTCTTACTGCCGTAAAAAGGAAATGCTCTAAATTCAAAGCTCAAGTAGCCTGTTTTGCAAACTTACAATCGGTATTCATGTTCATGTGATTTTGTTGGCCTCGGCCAAATGCACAATCCTGCCGAAACTCTAGTGCAGGAAGGAAGCTGGTGAGTCGCACGCCTATTCATTTCCCTCACCGTATAGCTTATTTGAGAAAAGTTTGCATTAAAAGTGGTACAGTCTAAACTTGTTAACGATGTATCAGGGCAGTAAATTAGTTGACTATATCCGATATTCATTGTAACTGTAGAGGTAAAAATCGGCTCTAATAAATCTGCAGTCTGCTTCGCGCAACAATCCTAGATAAACTCATTGTTCTAGGCTTTGAACCCACTATAAACGAGGCAGTCGTTATCTGTCTCCTTGTGGCATTTAAAACTAAACAGGCTGGAACGCAAGAACGTGACATTACAACAGAACAAAGTTCGTTTGGCAAAATAGGCCTGCGTTCTTATTTACTTTTTTTTTTTTGCGAGAGTTTGCCTTACGGCATAACAGTCATATATACAACATTAAATTGGTTTCACGCAGAAACGTCAACAGAGACCGGTACTGAGGGCCCCATATCCACCGCTGTAGATCAGGGGGTCTCCCAGGGTTCTTATTTACTTGAAGGAGGATGTGGCCTTCGCGTGGTGGCTTCTCACAGTCTGAGTGGAACGAAGCTTTTCATAATGTCCACACACTAAAGGGCCTTCAGCTACCAAAAAACAATTGCTTTGTCTCAGTTTTTTTTTTAATTTTGCTTTTATTATTCTAGCAGCAGAGTTTTGAGCCTCGTGGGAACCAAATATTTCTTCGCTGTAGCCAATATTGCGCGGCTCTCAAGATTTCAGTTTTTAAGTATGACCAAACAAACTTCATATTTAGTTTGCTATGTCAGTGTTAGACTGTACCATTATTATTCAAATGAGCCGATCTTTTTGAATCAACCAAACTTACTTTTTTCTTAATGGCCTCTTTTGAAGCTGTAATATTTAGCGAGTGGCCAAGGCAACTTTTGAGTATTTGGGACTAAGTGTTCTTGCTGAGCACATTTTTCAGCAGGTGTCCTCAAGTGAAATGCTAGTAGTCCTCTTTTGTTCCACTTTAAAAAAGTGCTACCTTAGTTTTAGTTATGGAAGAGAACAAAATTGAGAAAAATTGGGATCCAGTGACAAACATTCTCTGAGCATCTGAAGAAATCGGGTCCTTTGGTGTGCAACATTGATTGCCTTTCAGCCTCCTTGTGTAGGCATCACGAGTGCAAGGAGCGAGATTACAAAATAATTAAAAAAAAATTTCAATAGAAACCGAAGAACCTTTCAGTGTGCCCGGACAGTGTTCATGCAATCCAGGGGATGCCCCGAAAGATCGGCCTGGTGGGAGGACCAACTGTTGTGGGCCATTGTGTTCACTACTTTACGAGTGGAAGGTGACGCAACATAAATTGTTTTTCGAATAGTTTAGTGCACTTTGGAATGGTCGCGCCAGTGGTGGTAACGTCGTCGAGCAAGAGCTTTGGTTGGCTGTGGGAACTACGGACACCGGTCCCACTATGGGGGTAACCACTTGGTTAATGCGTTCACTGCTCCAGCCTTGCAAACAGACTAAATTCGCACCATTTACCGTATTTTCGCGCACATAATCCGCACCCCACTTTCAGCCCGCTGGAAAAGAAAAAAATCCTCACGTATTGCCCACACATTTGATACAGGAAAGGCTGCACCAAAGCCACTGCTCGAGCAACACATCACATACTATGTGGACAGAAAAAGCGTATATTTAGCAAGTGGAGTACACTGACTGAAAGGCGAAAGTCGCAATTTACTCAGTGCCACTGCTCTCGCTAGAGCTATCACTTGAGCCGCAGTCCTCACAAGGTAATCTTCGGTTCCATCTATGTTGTGCAGTTTTTTTTCTTGTTTTTATACTTGATTTTTCTTCCCTTGTATGTTTTGTGAAATCACTCCCATGGAAGGCTTAGTGTTACTGCGTGGGAGCTTCACGGCACAACGTGCATTGCCGTGAAGCTGCATTAAAGACAGAAAACCCCGCGTATTATCCGCACCCCAACATTGCCACTGAAATTTTCGGATTGGTGCGGGTTATACGCGTGAAAATACGGTACGTTTCTGCGTGAATCTGGGGCACCAGCACTGTTAGGACACAAACAGTCAACGTCACGGTTGGAGCAGAACTAGGGCAGGCCAGATCCCTCTTGGCAATCAAAATTGCCTTTGATGGACTGCCAACGTGTTGCAGCCATTCCAGACGACTTTCTGGGCAGGTTGGCAAGCTGCCGAACTTTGGCCAAGTTGGAGCAGTCCTACTACAAGTGAGACGAAACAGCAGTAGTGGCTTTGGGGTTGGTTTTGTTATTCTGATTTCTCATTCTTCAATCCTTTGACACATTACGTAATTTATCGAATGTACTGTAGTTTTGTAGTTACGGTATAAAACTTCCGCTGCAACCAAACCATTTCAACGTACACGTAGTATATCGGGAGCAGTCCTAATTAAGCTACATTTTAATGCGACTTCTTACTTTCTGACGAACACTTGCCCTAAGTCAGTGCAAAAATCGGCACTTTTGTTTTTTTTTTGGAGGTACAGACAATTCTTGTGGGGTATATGCTCTCTATTGTATCCAGAATGAAAGGGCATCACTTGAAGCATCTTGAAGCGGAACTGTTTTGCTGATAAGGCTCTATAACGTTTTAAGGCAGAATTTGTAGCTCTACCACCCTTACGAAAGCTGGCAACCGTGGCAGTAAGCCGTGCAGCCATGCAGCAACATGCTTCTAAGCAATAACAACATGCAGTACGTCTTTCCTATTTATGCGGTTTTTTAATCGCGCACGGAAACCGATGGGCTACATGGTGCAACCTTTCAGATTTCGGAAAGTTTAGAGCCAAATAAAGATTATTTCTGCCAGTTCACATACAAATACCTTGTGATGAGCTAGAGTACATGCACTCGCAAAAACCGGTTGTCTGCCTCTTTAAGGGCTTCCAGGAGGCATATGGTACCGGCACCTGCAGGCATTAATACCGGAGGGAAATAAGCCGGAAGTCAGTGCTGCAAATATTAAGGCGAAGCTTTCCATCACACAGAAAGCAAGCGCAGAAACACGGAGGACGGTGCGTGGACAGGACAAGCGTTAATACAGTCTCGTCCTCTGTTTTTCTGAGCTTGTTTTCTGTGTGACTATGAACCAACTCGCCCAAACCTTTTCCCTTCTGAAACTTTCTTCTATGCCGATCGTGTAGTTGTGCCAGAGCACATTGCAGGAAAGCCACTTTTGCACAATGGGTTTCTACAAAGGCACAACGGGCGCGTGATGGTTGAAAAGCCAAGCAAGCGCATCAAGGAAAAAAAAATAGCAGTGGCTTAGCTCGACTATGCCAGGGTATACGCAGCGTGAGCTAAGGTTCAGCTGGTTATTCTTAGGTTTCCTGGTTGTCAAGGATTAGCTGATTATCATGCTTACTGTTGCTAAAACGATTTCCGATCCAATCCAGTCCAGTCCAGTCACTGCTCCTCGCGCATGGCGCCTCCCGCAGCACGGCTCTCCAGGAGCCACGCCAAACGGCTATCAAGCGCCTCCGGCGCAACGTCAGACCAGTCAGACTTGGCTACTGCGCAACGGAGATGCACAGCTAGGCACGCGCTGGCGCCAGTGTGTATGCCGCGGCTATGACGTCACTCCTCTGGAATGCGAAGACCGGCGAATGTGCAGACTCAATTCTCTACACACCCGTACTCCAATTGGATTGGATTTCAATCCAACGCAATCCAATCCAATCCAAGCCAATCCAAGTCAATTCGTTCCAATCAGAACCTCGCATGCTCCTCGCCCTTGCGCAGAACGGCCAGAACAGCCCTTCACGGCCCACGCGAAACTGCTCAACCTCGGCCGATGTAGCGTACGCTAAAAAACTTTTTCCGTGGTTGGAATCGAACCTGGGTGCCCTGCGTTATGAAGCCGGCGTCCATCCTGTTGCGCCATGGGGACACAGTATTACAGCTTTCTACGCCGTACCTATGGCAATGTAGTTACTCCGTGCACATGCAATGCAGGACAACCACATCAGTTATACCCCACGCCTAGACGCACAAAACACATTCGCATTGTAATAGAATTTCTGATGAACGTTCTGTCATGGGATTCGCGGGTTGCTCAGCCTTTCCTTTGGGTTCATCACGCAGCCATTGGCTTTGGACTATGGCTGAGTTGTGCACTTTCATGAAGTCCACTTTCAGAGGCGTTCATGTATGTACACTTGTTTGTTTGTCCGCAGGCTGCTGCCGAAGGAGGTGCCCGCCTGGGCAGAAACTTTGACTCTGCCGCCGAAGCACGCGGCAAAACACAAGGATAACACCTTTCTTCTTTTTAAAATTCACTTTTGCCTTGTAATAGGAGTAGCCGTGTGTAGTTCGCAGTCCCTGGGGACGTATAAAATTTCCAATGTGCCGACGCTCGTAAAGACGTTAAGCCCGATTCTCCACCTCTAACGGATGTCTGAGTCCTGAGCTTTTTTTCGAGTCAGATGCACCTGAATAGATTTAAGAAACAAGTGAACATTTTGGGACCGGCCATAAATGCGACGCTGTCAAAGCTATTATATGATACGTTTTTATGTCATCTAGGGGAAACTGACAGCGTTGCATTTAGGTCCGTTAGCAGATTTTCGTTTGTTTCTGAAATTCTGTTCATATGGATTTGACTCATTTCGAAACGAAGCTCCTCATGTCTCCCCTTCGATTACAAACCATCTAGTGAGACTGAATGACGTTGAGGCACGACTATCCGTAGCACAACATCCGCAGAAATTTTGCACGTTTGCTGAATATTCAGCGTCACCTCAGCTTCGCTGGTCATCCGTCTTCCGAGAGTGGAATGGCTCATCCTTTTCTTTATTTGCTTTTCACAGTGGCGGCCATTTTATTGGCCGTATACAACAACCACTGTTTTCCGCACCTTCGTTACTATAAGTGAAAATGACTTTACAGCTCCGCGTCATCCCCATTCGCATGGCGGGGTGGCCTTGATTTCTTTTAAGTGCGAATGCACTTTATAAGCGACCCTGAATTCCGGCGACCGCCGTCCGTCCACATAGCAACAGCTGCGGGTGCGCGCGCTCCTCGTCTTCCTTGGCAACGGGGGGAGATGGGCGCGCGCTGCCTGGCCGCTGACATGGCACATACCCACGTGGGGGATTGGCCAGGAATCGGGCGTGAGAAGGGCTAATGCACCCGCTTTTAAAGGAGTACTGACACAAAATTTCAAAGCTGAGATCCGCTCTAGCAATCAAGTACAACGACAACACAAATAGGTGTCTGTGCATGGCACATACCCACGTGGGGGATTGGCCAGGAATCGGGCGTGAGAAGGGCTAATGCACCCGCTTAAAGGAGTACTGACGCGAAATTTCAAAGCTGAGATCCGCTCTAGCAATCAAGTACAACGACAACACAAATAGGTGTCTGTGAATAAATGCATCTTTCTTTCTGTGTAGTTGTGTGTGTGTGTGTGATCTCTCTTTCGCGAACATTACCGAACCGCGCAAATTCAACTCGTGCATTCGCACTTTCACATTCTTCCCCTCGGGGAAATGCGGGGAAATTTTTATTTAGACACTGCAGCCCATCTTATTTCATGCAGCAGTTGATGCAAAGAAATAGAAAGGACTTATCTCAAAACAAATCGACATTATATTTGTTTAGCATCAGTTAAATATAAATAACACGTACACAAGTTCACAAATATGGCAATGATAGGGAGGAGAAAGCCGTTTAAGTGAGAATGTAATCGTGAGGCCACGGCTGGTAGTTCCCGGCACCCACGGCTTCCCGTGCCCTGGCAAGGCAGCCACAGGTAGCCAGCGAACTGGATCCACCCAGGGTTCACGGGCAGTGCCATCTTCACCAGCACAGCTTCCACAGCAGCTCGTGTCCAGGACTGGCCATGTTCAGACAGACATTGTGGACCTGACGAAGGCCCCAGAAGCCGTGTGGCTGCAGGGGTTGCAGACCTGGTGGAGTGGCCTCCCCGTCGCCCTCAGTAGGCTTCCCATCTCTGAGTAGCAAGAACACGCGCTTCTTCCTCTGCAGCTCGTCCATCTTCTGGCGGGTGATCAGGGTTCCCAGGTGTCTCTCGGGATCTTTGGTCTCCTTCGTGGGCGGCTTTCGGGGGAAGAGTCTGTCTGCTGCCCGAGCAACCACAGCTGGACGACGACGCAGAATCCACAGTGAATCTGGTGCTCGTCCTCGGACTCGGCACCAGGGTCCCAGCGTCTGCGAAATGGGAGAAAGGCATCACGCTGTGCTCTTCTGGTTCCATTCTATACTTCGAATTCGAAAGTGTTTCTCAAAATACAGAACCGGGGTCCAGGAACTTGGCCATTTCGAAGAAAGTGGGCCCACAGAGGAAGTTACGTTTGCGTGCAAAGAAAGCACCCGCCATTGGCTGCTAAGCTTCGCGCGAGTTGATGGAGACGAATTGAAACAGCACATCCACTTGTGGCTTTAGGTTCCTGAATGTCTGCAAGGGTTGTACGAAGGCACCGGTCATGCTTCTCAAGTGGTCGCATACAAGCGCGCCTTCATTGTGCAACCTTCGGAACGCCATCGTATATTTTCCCGCCGATGATATACTTGGTCTGACCACAGAGCATCAACTTCAGAACACGCTATAGACAGCTTGGGTTAAAATGAGGTACAGGGATACCATGAAATGTTTCTTCGACAGGCATCACAACACGATTACAGCTATTACTTCGGGAGATTCTGTTTCGGTGCAAAAACGATGTGTGAAACGTAATAACCAGAACAAAGCCAGATACACCATCTTCCCGCGAGGGGAACCATGGGTATAGATGCGACGCATCGGGGGTTGCCGTTGCGTTATTGAAATCATCGGATGATGTCATCGGAGCGCCGGCGGCGGAACGACTGAGCGGAGCATTTCTTTCTCTATGGCGGTGCGGCGCACTTCCCGCGTTTATATGCAGCGGAATGAAAGAGAGCAGAGCATAGCAGCGCATGCGCATGTGTTAACCGAGCGCAAGCGCGAGCGCGAGCTGCGCGCTAACGCACAGCTGGCACGGCGACGGGAGCGAGCAGACCCCGCTGACGCACAGATGGCGCTGCGGTGAGAGCGGCGTAGCGCACAGCTGCCGCCCCGAGGATGCGGACTAAGCCGCGACAACGACGCGGGACAAGGCGAGTTAAAGAGATGCCTCGCATCTAAAACCGCAAATAATGTTTTGGAAATATTTTGCTACATGACGTCCACAATGTGCGGTTTGATGACGAAGGCGACGGTGGTTTGGATCACAGCGCGGTCGTCTGCAACGAAAAAAATGACACGATTACTAACTAATGCGAAATTTGTGCGCAGCGCGAACTGCAGTCTTTTCGGTCACGGCGCATAGTTACTGCGTCTCAGGGAATGATCGCGTAATCAGCGAACGCACGGCGGCAGAGTATACTCTGCCGTTATCTCGCAGCATGTCGCCGCCGAGCATGTTGTTGTAAATCGTGTTTGAACCTCCCGCACAAATGTCACGTGGTTCGGATGGAAAGACCGATGTAGAGTGGTGAGCTCGCTTAGGGTGAACACGGGAGCGCGTGGCCGCCGGTACTATCAGAGCAGCCTACCGTGGGATGCGCGAAGCAGCACGCTTGCGCTGTGTGTGTCGAGCGAGGCTATGCTTTCGGCGAGCGCTTCGAGTCATCGGAGCGTCTGAACATCGTCTGCTAACTCAATCTTGCTTGTAGCTATGGAGCAATCGGCTGCTGTATAAATAACTGGAAACTGGAATCCGCAAGAAAAATATAAGAGAGGGGTCATTCCTTCATTGGCTTGATGCAATGCAATCGGTTCGTCACATCGCAACTCGCCAGCCTGCTTCAAGCAGACTTAATAAAAAGATGACACTCATTTTAACAGCACTTTATTGTATGTAAGTGATTGCCAAGGAAACTGAAGGAACGCATAAGCACAATATTTATCAGAAATAAGTTGATAGCTGAAAGTGAGCTCGGGCACTACAGCCTCGATTCAATTTACGGTAGAAAATAACCTTTGTAATGTTTATTAGGCATGTTCACACAAGGATCGAGGATTCGAGATTCAAAGCGAGACACCATTAGCAGACGACGCGCAACATAGCAGAACACAAGCAGGCGCTTCGATAACGCGATGCGCGCGCTGAAAGCAAATTGTGGCTCGACACCCACAGCGCATGCGTGATGCTTCGAGCAGCCCATGCTAGGCTGCTTTGATAGTATCGGCGGCCACGCACTCCCGTGTTCACCCTAAGCGAGCTCACCACTGTACGTTCATCAGGCAGCGCGTTCTGGGCTTATGTGGCGCGGCGCGGCCTCGGCAAACCACCCTCCCCCTCACACTTTCGCCATACTTTCATCCTCCGCTTTCCCGAGGGCTCATATTCGGTGGCGTCTTCGTTCTTTCGGTTATCTCGCAGCGCGTCGCCGCCGGGCAGCGCCTCACGCCGCCTCGGCATACCGCTCTCCCCCTCACATTTTCGGCACACCTTCGTCCTCCATTTTCCTTTTGTCTTCGATGTTCCATTCGTTCGCTCGGTTACAAAGCCGGAGATACCGCATTAAAAAAATGGCCGCGTATCTGCTCATTTTCGCTACAAAGCTCTAGCTTTTGGCCGGACATTTGACTCGAGGAACCGACATACACAAACAAACAGACAAACAGACAAACAAGCAAACAAACAAACAAGCATACAGACAGACAGACAGACAGACAGACAGACAGACAGACAGACAGATAGACAAACAAACAGGGACAGACACTATACGTTTCGGACTTAGTAGCCCAAGAGAGGATATCATCTTCCAAGTGTCAGTAGAGGAGGATACTGATCAACACTGGCAAATTCGATTCGGAACAGGACGCGTCTTCTTATTTCGGCTCCAAGCAGCGCCGCGTTCGATTCTGGCCCATGTCCTACGTTCAGTGGACAATAAAGTAACCCTTCCCTTC
The DNA here is from genome assembly GCF_048455015.1 of Haemaphysalis longicornis. Taxonomy (NCBI): domain Eukaryota; kingdom Metazoa; phylum Arthropoda; class Arachnida; order Ixodida; family Ixodidae; genus Haemaphysalis; species Haemaphysalis longicornis. The sequence goes on along the minus strand of NW_027526225.1, from coordinate 88,756,662 downwards.
GGCGATCGCCTCTCTAATCTCTCCATTGGGTATATTAAAACTACTTCTGAGGGCATTTTGAACCTTTTATTGAATCTTGATGCAAAAAATGCAGTGGTCCTGACTGCATTACCAGTGCATTCCTACTAGGTATTCACAGTGGTGTGCTCGCTACCTTAAAATTGGCTTATTAATACATCTGTCTGGACTGGCACCGTTCCCTCGTCGTGGGAAATAGCTAAAGTTCTTTCTCTGCGCAAATCCGGCGATAAGCACTGTTTTTCCAATTACAGCTAGGCCGATCTCATTAACCTCGCCTTCATGTAAAATGTTTGAACACAATCTTTAACATATCATGCACTTCCTTGAGTGTAATAACATTGTCTAATTTTGAACGCGGGTTTCGACGCGGGTTCAGTACGGTGACGTAACTTGCCTGTTCGCATGATGCATGTACATGAACCTTGACGCAGGAGATCAGATTGATGCCATTTTTATCGATTTTTCCAAAGCATTCGACACTGACATTCATTCAAAACTTTTGTACAAGTTAAATAAGATCCTCAATAACCCACAATTAGTTGACTGGATTTTTTGCATTCTTACGAACCGATCTCAATTTGTGTACAGTAGAGTCTCGATAAATAGAACTTCAAGGGACCGAAATAATTAGTTCCGTTTAACAGGAGTTTCGTTTACTGAGATAGATGTGTGAAAGTGCAAAATTTATGTGCGTACACACTCTTAATGCCATTTCATGGAACTCTAAGCACTAGAAGGTGAATATAGTTTTTCAGAAAGCAAGGAAACTATAAGAGGTTCGGGTGTAGCATTCACAAAGTTGATTTGGCAACAATGACTCGCAGTGCACTACAAAATGCATCAATTATTATTATTATTATTTTTTTTGAATCCTTGCAACTGCATCTTCACGGGGGCCAGAGGCCTGAACTTCGCGAGTGCTTACGAGGCACCGAATTTAGATGACGGCTACGCGGTAATGAAGCGTGAATAGCACCACGATGGCACGAACAAGGCGGCAGGAGCTGAGCCCTGTAACCTCGGCGTCCAATTGAATCGAGACCGAACGGCTGGAACAAGAACTGTGATGTTTCATTCGTTGCGCTAACACGGCTGACCGCTAACGAGACGACGCTTACGAGGCTGACTAAAAAGCAAACAAAACAAAAAAAGATGGAGGAAGAAAAAAACAAGAACGAAACAGCCGAAACTGTAAAAAGCTGATTCTCACGCCAAGGGGTTTCACGAGAAGTTCCATTTCTGGTTTTGCGCTGCTGAGCACGAGGTCGCGGGTTCGATTCCCGGCCGCGGCGGCCGCTTTTCTGATGGAGGCGAAAAGCAAAAACGCCCGTGTGTACGAGATTTCGGCTCACGTTAAAGATCCCCAGGTGGTCAAAATTAATGCGGAGCCTACGGCGCGCCTCATCGCCTGCGTTGCGTCGGCGCGTTAAACCCCACAATCAATCAAATCAATCCATTTCTGGTTCCGTTTACGCGGTGACGCGGAAATATAAGTTCTGATTACCGAGAGTTTTTTTTACGTTATCTGATACAAAACCAGACATTTTACAGGCTACTGTTCCGTTTAAGCGGCCATTCCGCTTAAGCAATTACCGTTTATCGCGATTCTACTGTACTTTGATTCCGTTGCTTCTTGGAACATTGCCGCAGGAGTGGAAGGATGCTATAGTTACCTTCATCCCTAAACCTGGAAAACCTATAGAGATTGGAAATCTGAGACCCATCTCTCTAACATCATGTCAAGGCAAGTTATTTAGAACGCATAATCTTGAAACGGTTAGTACGATATTTAAATGAGAAGTGCTTACCGTTCCAGATAATTGGCTTCAGGGAACATATTTCAACCCAAGACGCCCTCCTTCAGATTAAAGAAGACGTGATCAACAATCCAAGCGCAGCTCAAAATAAGGCCATTTTAGCAGTCGATTTAGCCAAAGCATTCGATAATGTCACACATGACGGCATCCTTGAAGAGCTAGAAAAAACTGGTTGCGGTGACCGTATCTACAACTACGTGAGAAATTTTTTGAAAGACCGCACTCTATACGCATTGTCCTTGGATCGCACACATCAGAAAATGAAAAGCACCCAAGCAGAGGTACCCCACAGGGATCGGTACTGTCACCCATGCTTTTTAACCTAGCCATGTGTGGAGTCGCCAGAAAACAATGAAATTCCAGACATAAAGTACACCTTATACGCGGATGACATTACAGTATGGATAACTAAGGATTCTTTGGGGCACATTGAAAGCACGCTGCAAGTAGCACTAAATACAATCGAAGAGGAGGCTAAAAGAAAAGGCCTCCATTGCTCTCCTGCAAAATCAGATGTACTTCTCTTAACGAGGCATACCAAACGAAACCCCCAAGGAAAAGTTAATCTGACCTTAGGGGAAATTTCCATCCCACAAAGAGCGGAAATTAAGGTCTTGGGGCTTCGCATCCAAAAAGACGGCAAGTCTTATACAACTACTCAACAACTTTTGAAGCAAGGCAATCAGATCATTCACATGATGAACATAATCACCAACCATACTATTGGATTGAAGGAGAAGGAAGCCCTGAGACTGAGGGATGCCCTGATAATTTCCAGGTTTAAATATCACCTCCCGTACTTAAACCCATCACAAACAGAAAAACTTAAGCTAGAGGCCCTCATCAGAAAGGCTACCAAGGTTGCCTTAGGAGTACCAATGTCTACTAGCAACGAGGCCCTACTCAGGACCGGTACTCACAATACGATTGATGAGATCGTTTCAGTTCATTTAGCAAACCAAATTCAAAGACTTCGGTCAACAGAGCAATGCAGGAACATCCTCAGCAGCATCAATTTTGATCCCACACCTCGAAACGAGCCACAGGAAGTCAAGGGCCCATTTCTCGACAGCAAAACTCGAGACCTACTCAAAGTCGCCCCTTTACCCAGAAATATGGATCCCGAAAGGAATGAGGACAGAAGACGGCAGAGTTAATTTTTTACAGAAACTTGTGAAAAGATCTCCAACAAGCCAAGAAATATACTATGTAGATATTAGTTCCAGCAGAGGCAAGCACAGCATCGTAGTGCTGAACAGAGACCTTCATCCGGCAGTAGCCTGCATTCTCAAAAGTGGCGCCAACATCAACACAGCAGGCATTGAACTCCACGCCATCGCCAGAGCCATTAGATACCACGATACCTTCACACCGCATAGTCCGCATGATACAGAACTCCCGGTGATCATTTTCACAGATTCCCAAGAAGCATGCAGGCAAATTATACTGGATGACATGAATAAAGATACAGCAGATTTATTTAATAGTCACTGTCATCATCACTACGATATTATTTGGACACCTGGCCACGCGGAGATGTTTGGCAACGTTCGGGCAGACACGCTCGCCCGTGAGTTAAGAATTCGGGCACCGAACATCTCCCTGGAGAGGTCCAATTGCCGTGGCATCATGAACAATACATTAAGAGACCTTAAACTAAACAGAAGAGACTTACCTCCACCTCACCCTAACCTAGACAGGCAGCAATCAGTATTACTGAGATAAGCACAAACTAACACGACATGCACCCCAGCTAGACGATATGTTTTCTCTAAAGGAAGAGCACAAGAACCACCAGTCTGCCAACACTGCAACACTCCAACACTAATCAGCAACATGTTCGATGGGAATGTCCTCACACCATTTCCAGCATTCCTCACTTACGCAAACCAACGAAGCTGCCATATCCCATTGACCCAACCTGGCTGACTTTCGCCTCTACCTTCGAGGAGCAGCTAGCTCTAGTTTAATACATCAAAAACGCACTAGAGCTGAGTTCCCCATTCACTGAAGACAACCTGTAATTGGGTTGTCTGAACCGCCTTTGGTTCTAAATAAAGTTCTCTCTCTCTCTCTCTCTCTCTCTCTCTCTCTCTCTCTCTCTCTCTCTCTCTCTCTCTCTCTCTCTCTCTCTCTCTCTCTCTCTCTCTCTCTCTCTCTCTCTCTCTCTCTCTCTCTCTCTCTCTCTCTCTCTCTCCGCCGCCGAAATCACTTCTGGTGTTCCGCAGGGCTTAGCCCCCGGTTCTTTTATTTTTGCTTTATGTTAACCATTCGCCAGATATCGTGCGCTCAAACTTTTGCTTGTACGCTGATAATTGAGTTTCATATCAAATAATTTAATCGCCAAATTGCCGCATTCTTCTTAATGATTCATTTACACCCTTCTGCAACTGGTGCCGTTCCTGGCAAATGAATATTAACTAGAAAAAGAAAACTGTGTTTATGTCGCTTACTACTAAATTAGTCCCTTCAGATTTCAACTACTCATTTAAAGGATTGTCCCTGGAGATAGTTCAGCAATATAAATATCTTGGCGTGCTTTTCACTCATAGCCTGTCCTAGTCCCATCATATTGATTACAAAAGCTCTAAAAAGCTTGGTTACCTCCGGCGTACATTATCTACGGCCCCCAGTGACACGAAACTATACTCGGTGACAACGTTAGAATGGCACCGGAAGTTGCCGCTGTGCCTTATCACCGTAGCCGGATGTTTCTCCGCGCGGCGCAAGTAGGGCGTTACTGGGAATATTTTGAACATGCTGTGAGCCGTTCCCGTAATTTTTTGGACTTAATTATGCTTATAAACGACTCCAGTGACGGCAAACATACTGCGTGAGACAAGGCAGACGATATCACGCATTCATAGCAAACCCCTTTCAAAACGCGCGTACTGACGCCACGGGTCCAGCGCTTTGGCGGAGTGATACACTACATGAGGTGGTGCCGTTCTTGAGTTGTAACCGAGTATAGCTGGGAATAAAACCCTTATCCGCCCCGTGCTGGAATACGCGTCACCTGTATGGAATTCCTACATCAGTGCGAAATCAAACAAATTGAATCGGTGCAGAAAACGGCCATTAGATTTATCTTCAGGCGATATGACTGCTTTTTCATCTACGTCAGCATTACCGTCTTTGAACCTATCACCAGTTTTATCGCGGCGGAGCTTTGAATTGCTCAAGCTATTTCACTCCATAATCTACTCGTCGCGAAAAAAAAAAAAAAAAAAACGGTTTCGGCTGTTTCGTTCTTGTTTTTTTTTTCCTCCATGCTTTCTTTTTTTTTTAGCCGGCCTCGTAAGCCTAGTCTCGTCAGTAGTCAGCCGTGTTAGCGCAACGAATGAAATATCACAGTTCTTGTTCCAGTCGTTCGGTATCGATTCAAGACGCCGAGGTTACAGGGCTCAGCTCCTGCCGTCTTGTTCGTGCCATCGTGGTGCTATTCACGCTTCATTACCGCGTTGCCGTCTGATAAATTCGGTGCCTCGTAAGCATTCGCGAAGTTCTGGCCTCTGGCCTCCGTGAAGATGCAGTTGCAAGGACTCAAAAATAATTGACGCATTTTGTAGTGCACAGCGACTCATTGTTGCCAAATCAACTTTCTGAATGCTGTGTCTACGCTTATTGTAGCCCGTACTAACACGCTTAAATTTAGATTCTTTCGACGAACTGTTGAACTTTGGAATAACTTACGCGGTGACATATGTTCTTTGCCCTCAAATGAATTCTTGTTATACCCTCTGACTGTTTCCTTTCCCAGTTTTTCTTGTTTTTTTATGCTTGCTGTGTCCTGTTACTTGCCACCATGTCTTTAAGTTTTATTCATTGTATAATTATCACTCAAGCACTTAGCGAAATATTACACAATGTTTGTTCTGTAGTGGCCTCTTCCCTACTGCTGCCATACTACCTACGGGTTCCAGTATAAATAAATAAATAAATAAATAAATAAATAAATAAATAAATAAATAAATAAATAAATAAATAAATAAATAAATAAATAAATAAATAAATAAATAAATAAATAAATAAATAAATAAATAAATAAATAAATAAATAAATAAATAAATAAATAAATAAATAAATAAATAAATAAATAAATAAATAAATAAATAAATAAATAAATAAATAAATAAATAAATAAATAAATAAATAAATAAATAAATAAATAAATAAATAAATAAATAAATAAATAAATAAATAAATAAATAAATAAATTTACAGCACTGACAAAAAGAAACAAAATAAAACCCAGAACGTCTCTCCTATACTTATAGCCATATTTGGCTGTAAAGAACTCACACTCTAGACAAGCGAAATAAGAATGCTACTCATTAGTAGACAATCCTCTAAAGTTCTGCAGATTTAAAAAAAAAAAAAAAGATGGGGGCGGGTGCTTGTCGAAATCAACACAGAAGTCCATATCACTCAAACCAATGTGGCGTTGAGGGCCGTCACTATTCTCTGCAGTTCGCGTAGTATCCGCGTTACGTTTCAGAACGCTAGGAGTTTTGTCTTCAAACAGCTACTGCCCTTAAGATTACGATTTGAACTGCTTGTTTAATTTAAACGAATTTAATGAACGGTCATCGGTTTGAATAGCAGTTTGTGACAGGTGAAATACTAGGGAAGTTGAACTTGATGCTTAATACTAATCAATCATGGCGTTTCAGACGGGGCGCCTAGGAGTTCTGGCCGCAACCTATTGAAACATAGCCCTTGCATAACTGCAGCGTTCTGCAGCGGACCTTTCCCTCCACCCAACGCAGTTTGTCTAAAATGCAGGAAAACACATTACGACGAATTCAAACAAACGCGTTCCCAAATCCAGTACGATTAAATCATCTATTCCCCACACAATACTCCCCGGAGTGTGCTTTTTGCGGCAATTCAGGCACCCTCTACCACATCGTCTGGGAGTGCGACCGAAATCCCGACCTTTCCCCCATTCCCAACCCTTCCCGTGAGCAGTGGGAGAGCATGTTGTTGTCCAGCTCGAGCCTGGACGACCAGATGACCTTGGTTGACCGAGCGGACAGAGCCAGGACAGCCCATGGACTTCCAGACTAGGAAGCCACCCCACAATTTTTTTGCTCATTAAAGTTTCTCTCTCTCTCTCTCTCTCTCTCTCTCTCTCTCTCTCTCTCTCTCTCTCTCTCTCTCTCTCTCTCTCTCTCTCTCTCTCTCTCTCTCTCTCTCTCTCTCTCTCTCTCTCTGCGGAAGCAAGGCGAAAGCTGCCATGCCACACTTTACGGCCTATGCACATGCTCGCACCCCCTTCGGACATCTTGCTCGTACAAGTTTCAAGTTTGGGCGCGTATACCGGTCGAGATGGCGGATCCTCATAAAGGCTCTTTGGATGCGCTACCACGCTATGCCAGATTACCGCTTACATCCGCCGCGATGGCTCAGTGGCTAAGGCGTTGCGCTGCTGAACACGAGGACGCGGGTTCGATTCTGGGCCGCGGCCGCTGCTTTTCTGGTTAAAGCGAAAATCAAAAAAGCCCGTAAGTACGAAATTACGGCGCATGTTAATGATCCCCAGGTGGTCAAAATTCAAAGGCAAGCTGTTTGCTTTATCTATAACCGCTATCAAAGACATGATTCTTCTACCAAACTCATGCAGAACAACCAAATTCCAACGCTGTAATCTCGGAAAAAAAGCAATCGGCTAAAATTTCTCGCCGATCTTTGGAACCGCAAACTGCGCCTTGACCCATCATTATACCTTGCCGCTCTTTCCTCCCGGCCTACGAGGCAATACCACCCTTTTAAATTTACCCCCATGTTCGCCCGCACAAACGCCTATAAATATTAATTCTTCCCGCGAACAATATCTGAATGGAACAATCTCCTGCCACTGTCTTTACTTCGCCGAATCTGCATGCATCAATTGAGCAGCTTTTTCGTGTGTAGTAATATTCTGTCTGTCATTTTTGTTGTTGTTTCTTAGAGATTGTATAATTACTTTTGGCTGATATATTATGTAATCACTTTCCCACTCCTGCTTGGGCCTAATCCTGGCCTGCAGTATTGCCTAAAGAAAAAAAATTAATCCGGAGCCCTCCACTACGGCGCGCCTCATCGCCTGCGTTGCTAAGGTCCCTAAAATTACTTTTTAGGGACCTTATGCGTTGCGTCAGCGCGTTAATCCCTACAATCAATCAATCATTACCGCTTATGAGCACGTTTCTGAATGTGTAGTCGGACGAGTAGTAAGAGTACTATACTCCGCAACCAATCTGACGCTTTTAGATGCAAAGCGTCTCTTGCTCTCGGCACCGTTGTCCGTCGTCCGTTGTCCATCCATCCACCGGCCCAGGAAGACACCGGCAACACTGCCGCTCCAGGAGCCCTTCAAGGGGAAGCGTGCTCGTCTCGTGCCGGCCCAGGAAGACACCGGCAACAACTCTCGCTCCAGCATCTCATGGTCAGGGCTATGTCCCTCTCTTGTCGTCGTTGCGCCGTCCACACCCCCACTGCGCATGCTCGGTTCATCTCGGGCCGGCCCAGGAAGACACCGGCAACACTGTCGCTCCAGGAGCCGTTAAAGGGTAAGACACCACCGGGCGTTCAGCAAGCCGAGCATGCGCAGTGGGGGTGTGGACGGCGCAACAACGAGGGACATAGCCCCGTCGCATGTAATAAAATTACACCATCTTCCCGTAGGGGAACCCTGAGTAATATGCGAAACAGCCATGGGCTCAACGCAATTTCCCATTTCGTAGTTCCGGTTAATGAAAAGTGTGGTAGTTACCATGGAAACCAAGCTGTAAACATAACGGTCGCTACGTACCTCAACCTAACGGAAACGAGGAACTGAAAACTAATGGGCACTTGAATCGACCCCATGGCTGCTTTGCATACTACTCAGGGTTCCCCTACGGGAAGATGGTGTCATTTTTTGATTTTGAGATGCATGCGCAGTCATAGCAGCCATTTACCCCACGTGTGTTCACGTACAGGCACGGACAGATAAAACGCGAACGCGAAATTTTGAACTAGAGCACACAAACAGCGCGATTTCTTTTCATTCAAGTCAAAATGACGCGTGGCGTAGTTATAAAAACAAAGTTCGGAAATGTGGCTTTCCAAATACAGCAATAGCGCGCCGTTATTGGTCCTCAGCAAACAGTATTTTTTTTCAATTTTGCTTGTTCTGATTCATATTTTCGGTTTCGCATTTCATTGTCCGTGACTACACACACACAGACACGACTCCCACCCCGAGAAAGTACGGTATTTTGGCTGTAAGCAAGTCTCGGCACGCACTTTCTGTGTCGTTGCGACAGGCGCACAGTAGGCGAGGATAATTCGGGGAATGGATATCGTAAAGAAACAGTTTCAGGTGGAGCAGAACGCACCGGAAAAAAATGGCCGCGTATCCGCTCCTTTCGTTGCAAATGTCGACAAAAGACGACAGTCGACTGGCACCCCTGGCAAGTAAATGCCTCCCTTCTCTTTCCTACTCACCCCTCATGATGTTCCTATCCCGTCTCATTCCTCTCAAGATAACACGCTAGACGTTTGCTCAAGTCAATTTAAATTTAAGCGCGGGTGACAGCAGGCGTCGGTTTTCTGCAGTTGACGTAGTATTTTATTTGCTATCGCAAAAAGCAAGCATCCGTAATTTATTTAATAAAGGAACACTACAACTATCACTCATGTATTGATTTTCTGACTTATATTTGCGTAATGTTGTGTCCTTGTTCAACAATGTTGACAAGTATGAACATTAACACCGGACTTAGACGTTTAGATTTGGCTGTGGGTATATAAGAATATTGCGCTGCGTAACTTTGGCCGGGTGGCTGAATCGGGTCACAGACAGACACACATAGAGACAGACCAAAATTTCTGAGTTTATGTAGCCCAAAAAAGGCTATCGTCTTTAACAATATGCCACCTTCCCTGCTCCCCGCAAGAACCAATGTGCCGCTTTGCGACGTTGCACTCTCGTGAGCGACGCGTGCAAGCTCAAGAACGGGAATGCCTCACCACACGACAAAATTAGCTGGAGCCGAGAAAGGTTGGAACGCATCACTCACCAGCAGGAGGGCCTCTCTCGTGTAAGCATTGTAAATATACGCGATGACTGCCGCTTGCCTGCGGCGTGCTTTGCTCCAGAACTTAGCGTGCTGTCCGGCCACGCGCTTGAGCTCGCGTGCACCATCGGATGGGGGCGATGATGATGATGTTGAGATGATGAGCTTCGCGAAATGGAATACAGTGAAGAGTGTGCGCATGAATGAAACACAAGTCCGTCAAGTGTTAAATTGTACGCGCAAGAGATCGCAGCGTGCAAAAGAGATCAACGTATACAAGCTGACCATCGCTTTTCGCCGATAGGAGCCGTAGCTCGTTTCTTGTGGTTCATGTACTGAGCCGACCGAGAGAAATACCAAGCTTGCGAGAACCGTTTCGGGAAATGTCTCAATCCAGGACAAGATTGGCAGGAGCTGATAAGGACTGGAAATGGTCGCTTACCAGCAGGCGTTCTTCGGCAGCCGATCAAGGATGGGGAAAGACGCGATGGTTGTCTTCGACTGACGGTGGTGGCTCAGAACTGAGGGTGCTCAGGTGTCACGTGCGTCATGCACCCAATCTGATGATGATGGCAACAGGGCTTCTCTATTTGCTATTTCAAGAATGTACTCGCAACAGGAATTATTGTTGCGGAGGTGTTTTTAGGCAGTTCTGGGCACTCCAAAGCGATAAACCAGACCTAACAATAATAGCGTCGTGAAATGGCACACAGTTTGAGCGGCCCACATTTAGGTCAGTTGAGGGCATGGACACAAAACCTGGAAATGCATAAGAGATTGTCAGCTCATTTTGGAAATTAATATTTATTTTTTTGCCCAAAAAACTCCTTTTAAAATGGCATCCCTGCAGCCTGCCTACGTACTACTTTGTATTGTTCCGGACTAGCAAATCAACTGGCCCAATTATCATCATCATCAAGTCGTGTGCACGAGCACGCGCGCGACACCAGAGCACGTTCAGTTCACGACCGCCATAGCATTCCGTCCTTCCGATCCTTGGACGACAGATGAACGCCTGCTGGTAAGCGCTCACTTCCAGTCCATTTCGGCCCTTCCCACTTTTGTCGGAGATTGAGGGATTTCCAAAGACGCTTCTCGCAAGCTTGATACTTGTCCCAGTCGGGTATATAGCAAGGCATGGCCCAAAGGCAACCAGCTACAACTTCTGTCAGCGAAAAGCGATGATCGCTTATGCGGTGATCCCTCATGCATGTGGTCACCTCTTGTGTTTATGTCAAGTCATTACACACTTGCCGGTTTTGTGCGCGTGGCTCTAATTACCTGGTGTTTGCCCCTCCGCTCACTGTAAGCTATGTAACGACGCTAATCCTTATCATCGTCATCGCCGCTATTGTACGTGTCTCACGAGCACAGGCGCGTGACCGGAGCACGCTCGGTTCTAGAACAAGGTATGCTTACAGGAATCTTACAGTTATTGCGTCCTTACCATACTAGCACGTCGTCAGAGACACGTACGCCGGTGAGTGATTTGTACTGTAGCCCTTCTCGGCTGTTGCCCATTTATACCCGTGCTACACGAGCGTTTCGAAGGCCTTTGAGTGGAATGTCATTTGACTCGAATTACACTTTTGAGCTGCTACACGACGTTTTTCAAAGGCATTTGGTTGAAATGCCATTTGAGTCAAAGGAGCGAACGGCCGTACTATTTGGCACAGTTTCTGCATGGTGTAATTGCAAAACAATTATTTACGAGTAAAACTTGGGGTTTAAAGTGCACGATGTTCATACTTTTTTACTTCTTTTTTGTTTTCTATCACTCGCTCTACGATTACAGGGTAACTTGGTACTCTGAACCCCGGCGGTGCGAGAAAAAAAAAAATACTGGCTGTCTGTGCATGTTTTGTGCGCGCTTATAGATGACCAGTTTGATCATATAATAATTGTTCTTTTGCCCATTTTAACTCCAAATTAATTTTTGTCAAGAACGAAACAGGGAAGCAGTGGTGACCCCAAAACGTGACGGGCGAACGCGGAAACTTTGAACTGCCTTTCAGAATTGTCGTGTATATCGGCGGAACTGCTTCCAGTTCGAACGGCATTTTAAATTTTGAAGGCCATTCGACTAAAATGTCCTTTCAAACGCTGGTGTAGCACAGGTACAACTCGTGTGGTGGGGCATTTCCGCTCTCTATCTTGCAGCCGGATTACGAAAACATACCTTCGCAACGTAGAGCGCTTTGCTGGGTGCAGGGAAGGGGGAATTTCATTCGGCGAATCCTGCTAAACTGAAGCATATTAAGTATAGAGTCTGTACTTTGTAATGCCAATTTCCAGCATTGTGGAAAGTTGAGCCTACAAGTACTCGTGAGAGCTCGCTGTCGTCCGTCATAAACATCGTCCGTCATCGGGGTGGCGACGTGCTCGATAAACATCGAACACCAAGTTGAACTTCGTAAGCGTTTATTCTTCCTGAAACACATTTCAACCGATGAGGGATTTACTCATTTAGATAGAATGAGCAATACAAATAGTTATCTTAATTATCGCTTGAAGACAGGGGTTTAGGGAATTCGAAACGCGGCAGAAACTACTTAGGCGGCTGAACGCCACCTGTTTAAATAAGGCAGAACCCGATGTGCTTCATCATCATCATCATCATGACCAGCCTATCTACGCCCACTGCAGGGCAACGGCCTCTCCCATTTATCTCTAATTATCCCGTTCCTATGCTAACTGCGACCAATTTATCCCCGCAAACTTCTTGATATCATCTGCTTATCTAACTTCCTGTCGCCCCCTGTAACGCTTGCCTTCTCTAGGGATCATCTCTGTTATCCTTAATGACCAGCCTTCGCATTACATGCCCCTCCCACGCCCATTTCTTCTTTTTAATTTCTACTAATATGTCCTTAACACGCATTTGTTCCCTGACCCACTCCGCTCTCTTCTTGTTCCCTGATGTCAGAGCAGTAATCTTCCGTTCCATTTGTCGCTGAGTCGTCCTCAATTTAAGTTGAACCCTCTTAGTAAGCCCACAAGTTTCTGTCCGTAGGTGAGTACCGGTAAGATGCAGCTGTCATACACATTCTTCTTCAGGGACAATGCTAGGCTGCCATTCATTACCTCAGAATTCCTGCCGAATGAACTCAACCCCATTCTTATCCTTCTAATTATCTCTGCCTTATGGTTGGGATCCGGGGTCACTACTTGGCCTGAGTAGATATATTATCTCACCACTTCCACTGCCTCGCCACCTATGCCAAAACGCTGGGCTCTGACGATGTTATTAAGCATTACTTTAATTTTTCTGCACATTAATTTTCAGGCCCACGATTGCTCTGCTTGTCCAGTGCGGTAAGAATGCTTTGCAATTCCTCCCCCGAGTTGCTTAGCGAGGCAACGTCATCAGCCAATCTTAGGTTACTGAGGTATTCTCCATTAACCCTTACCCCCACCTGTTCCCAATCCAATGTTCTGAATACCTCTTGTAAACATGCTGCGAATAACGTTGGAGAGATTGCATCTCCTTGTCTGAATTCCTTATAGGTATTTTACTGCTCTCCTTATGGAGGACCATGGTAGCTGTGGACCCGTTGTAGATATCATCTAGTATTCTTGCGTACGTAATGCTCATCTACACCCTGATTCCGCAATGCCTGAATGACGATGTGCTTAAGTGGGTTCAAACAAGCCTCACCGCAAACCGCCAAAACTTTTCCAAAGTACGCCTTGCAGGTGAAAATGTACATGTGCCTGTTGAGTACATGCAGGTGAAAATGTACATGCCTCTAATGCTGAGCCGCCTGGTATACTAAAAGGCTTATGACGCTTCATGCCGGACATCGAACTTGTTGAAGTTGCGATCAGTACCCTTCTCTATCCATGCACTTCCCTTGCTGCAGACGGCACGGCTACAATCCCAACCACCTCCGCCATCACTCTCAAGCCGCACACCGGGACGCCACGCCCGCCGCAAACACTGTATCCGGACGTCGGCCCTCTCGGACTTCCTCAACTTCGCCACCTCATTCCTCGTGTGGCTGGTTCACCGAGAATCGGCCACGCACAAAAACGGGACATGCCCCACCGGCACCTTCCCCCAGATGGCCACGGCCTACCCTGGCACGCTGAACTACAGCGTCGATCCGTGCGTCGACCTGGACGCGTCTTGAACGTACAGGATGTCTGTGGTCATGCCCATTCTGGTCAGCGTGACCGTATACGTCGCATCCAGGTGAGCAAGGGTCGAACACATTGGCGGGAAAGCACGCGTTCCCGCACGCGTCCCCGCGCCGAGAACCGGTTTGGCTGCCGGAGGACCCGCCGCGTCGCACTCTCCCGCGCGCATCCAACCTGCTAGATATTTTGACGCGCCGCGTCGGAACCCTGATTGCTCGTACGGGCATGCGTCCCCAGCTCTACTTGCTTAACACGTCGGGTGCTAGGCGTGTTCGCACACTATTTGGCGATGTGGAGGGGACATAAGTGCACCATTTCACCGAGTCGGTTAGGTCTGTACAAACAAAGGAGGAGGAAAAAACGTTTATTTTACATATTTAGAGCAGATGGGCGGCCCCTGCCTTAGTCCAGGTAGCCGCGTGCTGTCGCTGCTCGGGTGGCCCGCTGGACCAGGCTTTGCTGGTCCTGCAGGTCCGAGCTGGTCAGCGCGCATTCCCACTGCTCGAGAGCAGGTGTGGGGAGTGGGGAGGGGTGGTGTGGGCAGAAGAATACGAGGTGGGGGGTTGTGTCTGGGGTGTGGCAGTCGGGGCAGTTATAGGTGAAACGGCTGGGGGAGATATGAGAGAGGATGGGGCCGTTGTCCGGGTGTCTCGATGCGAACGCTGCCGTACGGCGAAGACGCGTGTTAATCGAGGCGCCCTACTTCAGCGTTTATGAACCGCGTTTCCCTACTCCACGTGCGTTGCAAGCAGAACGTGGAGTTGTAGAATGTATTTGTTTGGAGACGTTGCCAGATGCGGGATTCTTCGTTGGTGAGTGCAGGGTGTGGGGGAGGGTATTGTCGGCGGGTGTGGCGATAGTGCGCTAAGATGTCGGAGTAGGTGGCTGGTACTGGGTGTAACGTGTCAGTGAGCTCAAGTTTTTGAATTTTTACGCGCCTTCGATCTACACAAAAATGAGGCAAACGTTATAGTAGTGTGAGCAAAGACGGAGTTATGCAGACGTTATTTGGATCATTTACCGACTGTACTCGATTAATAAACCGAAAGGATGGCTGTTAAGTTCGGGGCAAAGGGGGCTGTTAAGTTAGGGGCATCCCACTGAATTACTACGGCTTGTCTGCTTGTCCCGCCGTTCTTCTTTAGTGTCGTTGTCTAAGTCGCGCTCTATTTTTTAATCTTGTCTGCATAGTTTTTTTTTTCGGTGCACACGGTCGTATTATATTTCTACTATTTGGAAGTGAGGAGTGAAATACGCAGCTGTTTGGAGCACCTTTTCGATTGCTGTCATTTCTTCGTAGCCGAGGACGTCGGGGACGGCTTTGTTTCCATCCGAGTCATTTATGAAGATCGCACGGTGTCTAGCGTTGCCTTTCTCTCGGTTGAGACGCTAGAAGTATCCCAGCGAACGCCTACGTGGAAGGGGCGTGATCAATTATAGACCCTCGGCAAGGGGCAGCGTCACTAAATAGTATTTAGTGACTCTAGCAAAGGGGAAGGCGGGGGAGCGTTAAGCGGGATTCACACGACGGAGGTGGAGGCGCGCGGAGGCGGATGGAGATATGACGTCACCAGCACGCGACCGGATTCTCCGGCTTGGCGGCGCATCCACACGTGCGGAGCTACGCGGAGTGACTAGCTGACGACAGCGCGGAGGAAGCGAGGGGATTCCCGGCGAGGCACCCTGCAAGTCCTTTTTTTTTTTTGCCTTGTTTTCGTTCGTCCATTGCGCCCCCATACGCCAAGGCGCGCCTCTCCCTGTTTTCCCGACAACAGCACCTGCATATTCCAAGCGGTGCCCGCACCTGTCACTTCACCACGTGTCGACCGCACCACGTCGAAAAAACCGCCCTTCCACCCACTTCGACATAAAACCACGTGACCGCAATGGCCACGCGCTGCCAGACTCAGTGCCGGCCTATGTGCAAAAAACAGGTTCCATTGCCTGCGGAGGGCCGCCACCGCCAAGCGAAAACATGCGGAGGCATTTTCTTTCCCGGAACATCCGCGGGCGATCCCCACCGGGGGCGGACCCTAAAACTGGTCACGTGAGCGGGTCCCGCGGGCCAGAAAGAGAGGGTTTCTCCGAAGTGTGAATCCCGCTTTACAGGTGGTCGCGGACGGCTGGCTCTTTTCCTGAGGGGACAAAAGGTTGACATGAGAATCCATTCTGTCATGCTTGTGAGGACGCAATTTGCTCGATGCTATTTGGTGTCGTTTGGGGGTTGGCGCGATGAAGCGTGAAGATAGGTTTGTAGTTTCCTTGCTCTTTTATTGGAGAAAAACGTTTATTGGAGCAAAGGGAAGAGAATGGAAGCGTCGTAGTCTAGGATGCCTCTTGACCGGGCCGACTCGATGGCCCAAGATTCTCTCTCTCTCTCTCTCTCTCTCTCTCTCTCTCTCTCTCTCTCTCTCTCTCTCTCTCTCTCTCTCTATCTATCTATCTATCTATCTATCTATCTATCTATCTATCTATCTATCTATCTATCTATCTATCTCTCTCTCTCCTTCTTTCTTTGTGGATTCTGTTGCAACTGTCTTCTAGAATCGTCGTTGCATATCTGCGTGGGAACGTCAAGGCAACACTTCAAGAGTGTGTAGGTCGCGTGCCTATTTGTGAGCACCGCCTTGATCAGCTAATTTTGTGGCCTATAAGCGGCCAAAAAGTTGATATTATGATGAGCCTCATCGTTCTGTTGTGTTCTGTACCCGTTGGAAGGGGGAGGGGGGTGGTTGGGCAAATGAAACCAAGGTGTTTGGTTTGGGGGAGAGGAAGGAACCCCGCTCGATGCGGGCTCTTGTTGAGCTCTGATTTTGACCTCTGACGGCCGAGGTCTGCGTCGGCCGCGCTACCACCACGTGGGCTAGATACGTCAGAAATCAAAGTAACCGCAGTCGTGAACTATCGCCGACCAACCACTAAGTCCGGGGTGAGGGCTTTTCTGGTTGTGACTGGATATTACCAGCATTATGTGAAAGATTACTCCACACTTGCTAGTCCTTTAACGGACGCTCTTAGAAGGACGGAGCCGGTAGAGGTGGAGTGGGACACAGAGGAGGAGGACGCGTTTCAAACGCTGAAACGAGCACTGAGCGAGGAGCCTGTTATAATGGCCCCCGGCTTTTGAAGCGCAAGCTACACTGGCCGAGGTTGAGCAGTTCCGCGTGGACCTTGAAGGACCGTGCTGCGCATTGGATTGGATTGGATTGCATTAAATTGGATTTTAATCCAATCCAATTGTTGTACGGGTGTGTAGAGAATTGGGTCTGCACATTCGCTGGTCTGCGCATTCCAGAGGAGTGACGTCATAGCCGCGACAGACGCACTGGCGCCGGCGCGTGCCCAGCTGTGCGCCTCCGTTGCGCAGTAGCCAAGTCTGACGCTGCGCCGGAGCCGCTTGATAGTCGTTTCGCGTGGCTGCTGGAGAGCCGTGCTGCGCATGCGCGAGGAGCAGGGACTGGACTGGACCGGACTGTTCCGCACTGGACTGGACTGGACTGGATTCGATTGAATTGGATTGAAAATCGTTTTAGCATGATAATCAGCTAATCCTAGACAACCAGGAAACCTAAGAATAACCAGCTGAACCTTAGCTCACGCTATGTATATCCTGGCGTAGCCGAGCTAAGCCACTGATAATTTTTTTCAAATGATTTTATGATTCAGTGGCGATGCGAGCGATCGTGGCATGGGAGCCACGGGCGGTTTGGGCTGGGCGCTCAAACAACAGTAGCGTCGGCGCGTGAATCCCCACAATCAAACGATCGATCAATCAGTGCGCGATGACATTGCTCCCGTTTCGCGGGCGCAGGGGTCCGGGTGCCGAGTCCGAGGACGACCACCAGCTGCACCGTGGAACCGGTGGCGTCGCCAAGCTGTGGTTGCAGCTATGGCCGTGGTCTCTTCCCCGGGAGGTGCTCACAGAAGAGTCCGGTGTTCTCGAGAGACACTGATGAAGAACGACGTCACCTGCCATAAGACGGACGAGCGGCAGACGAAGCTTCGCTTGTTCCGGCTGCCGGAAGGGAAGCCGGCTGAGGGTGACGGGAAGGCCACTCCACCTGTGCTGCCACTCCTGCAGTCGCACGCAGTCGCCATGGGTCGACAGTGGCTGCGAGGACCGCACCACCCCCGCTGAAGGGCGCCTTGCCAGGGCGCGAGCGGTCACGGCTGCCAGCAGCCACCAGCACAGGCCGCACCGAATGCGTTGTTATTTAAACGATATTCTCTTGTAATTCGATTCATCAGCGCGTAATAGCATTTTGTTTTGGATACATTCTTTGTATTTCTTTGAATCCACTCCTACATAGGCCGAGAAGGACCTGCAGTACATGAAAAAAAAAAATCTCTGCCACTAAGATTACGCATTTACATCATAGAGATTTTGGCACCGACATAAGCGCAATATGAGGACGCCTTCTGTCTTCGCAAAGTATTGTGTACTAATATATTTCAGCGTATGTGGACATATATAGCCTCCCAGAGCCGTCGACACGCCATGAAGTAGCGGTGGGGGAGTCGATGGGGCATTCTCCCTGCACAATACCGCCGGCCTTACGCCCAATTAAAGCCTCAACATCTCAGTTAGTGTCGCAGAAATTTCGGACCCCGTTGTTTTCTTGAAGCCTGCTTTCTGAAGCCTCGTTCATAAAGCCTCATTCGTGAAGCTTCCCCCTATTTTCTGGTTTATAACTCACTGGCGCAAAGGTTACTGCGCGTCAGTGATTGGGCGCGATGATGGTATGTGACTGCCCGACGTTTGGACCAACGTCCTTCTTTAACGTCTGACGTCGTCAACCCGTACTTGCAGCTTGACGTGCGACGAGTATGACATTGCATCGAGTGAGGTTCTGAAGGTTACCTTATGTTAGGCCTGAAGATTGCAGATTATGCCTGGAGTCACGCTTTCATGTCCAACGTCGTCACTCGGCGCCCATTGGAAAAAATTCACGCATCTCCACGCATCATGACGAGTGGGCGAAGCACTGGGGAATCGTTCTTGCAGTAAATCACCCGTGGCATTGCCCACTCGCGCATGCAAATGAGTGACAACGCGTGTGTACAGCATATACAATTCCAATCCAATTCAATCCGATACAATTCAATGTAATTCAACCCAATCCATTTAAACCCAATCCAATCCAATGCTCCTCGCGCATGCGCAACACTGTACAGGAACGCCAAGTCCCGGAAAAAGCGAGGTCATAAGGTTCTTCGCCTCTGGTTGCACTCTGGTTGCACTCCAAGTGCCGGTTCTCGCAAGACCCTAAATCGTAACGTTATAGGTTTAAGTGCCTTAACTACGGGCGCACACCCGATAGCGGCGGGATAAGAGTAGGAATGTTAGCCACAGTAGAACCTCACGCGCAAGGGAGTATTGAACAAAGCATTCCTAGAAATCTGACTACCGTATACTATGGGTCCTCTGTGCCTACAGCGCAGCTTGCAAAAGTGAGACTTGTATATAGTGGCCCGTAACGGGGTGTTCGACCACGCCTAACAGCACGAATGTACATACAATCGTATACATTGGAATAGGAACAACGGAGCGCGTGGCTTTCACTACATGCCGCGCATCCTGACGACGAGACGCGTATGCGGTGTAGGAAGAAGTTACGAGAGTTCGTGACCATTGCAACCTTCGTATGGAGAAACCGTCGCCTTTTAATCGTTTGTTGGGCGCTCGGCACGCAATAATAAAAATTGGCACAGCTTGCGCTTGTGGCGCAAGGCTGGAGAATTTTTTTTTCTTTCCTGTTGGCTGCACATGTTATTGTTCCCCGCCGCTGCTACCCGTTTGATAGCACGCTTACACCCGAAAGAATACCCCCCCCCCCCGCCCCTATCTCCCGCCAAAAAATATTCAGCACGTTTTGTTCTATAGCATGGAACAGAAAAAAATAAACAGGAAAAGACGTTTTGCGCGCACTGTTTCATATAGTGCATAAAAAAAAACAGGAACAAACATTAAGCGCGCGGTGAATTCCCATTGACTTACTACGCATAGCACGAGTGTATAGATATAAAAAAAAAACCTTGTGCGCCAGAAATTTCTTGATTCTTGACAAAGTAGCTGCAGTGAGTCTGATGCCGGCCTTGTAGGCTATATTCGATTTAGGCACGAGGATCGGCAAGAAACCTAGCCAAAAGAAACGCGTTCGCGAAAGAATGTGCCGAAACACCCGGCAATGTTTTTCGCCGTACTTTCAGTGAGCATGTGTATCGAAGGCGATTGTATTTATTACGTAGAGCTTATCAAGCGCGGCAGGCGCACGGTAAAGGCATTTCGTTTTCATCAGGCATGGCCACTTGATCTCGGATCGAGCGGCCCCCATCGCTTCGGTGCTGGGACAGTGGCTCAAAAAGATATCCCCAAGATAACTGTGGTTGTCACCTCAAGCCTTAACGAGGAACGGCTACCATACGCAAGTTTCCCATTTGTTGGGCTTATAAGCCACCCCGACGGAGCTCCTACAAACGTGATGCCCGAGCCTATAGTGAAAAGACCGCCTTAGAAGGTTGCCGTCGATCAGTGTTCCCTTCGCTGGAACCACGTTATGTTTTCCCACAAGAATGGCGGCGCTTCTACGCACGCAATGGCCAGCTGTTAGGGTGTTTATATAACTTCGGGCCTTCCCTGTGAAATTTGCACCTGCATAGACGTGCTTCACGTCAAAAATAAAGCTCCTCGACGTAAAGGTAAAGTCGACAAAGTTTCCGCATGTCAAAATAAACGAAAATTCTTGAAAATAAAGAATACCAGTCGAGCAGGCGCTTATTATGGTAGCAGTAAGGTTTTCTTGTGTATGTTGATGTTTGCAAAGGTAAGCAACTGTTTGACCCTTAATTCTCGTTGCTGGATGGTATTAGAGTATTATCTATAGTGATCGGTACAACCGTCATTCATTGGTACGACCGCTACTCTTTATACGAGAAGTCGCAGGGCCTACTGCGAGCGAAGCAAAACTGGCGAGTCCAATTGGGAATTAAACTTAGCCCCAACTTACGGAGCGCGCTTTCCCTGCACGGCAATGTTTTGGCACGCTGGCTCCCATTGTCGCCGTTTACGATGGGCAGGTCGCTATCTATAAAGCCGGACACGAACTCTCGTTACATGTGCCTACTGCGCATGCGCGGGTCGTCGCAGGATGCGCGGCATACTGAAAGCCACGCGCTCCGTTGTTCTTTTTTGAATGCATCACGAGGGGGGCTGCAGTGGTTCTTCTCGTTAAAGATCCCTTGATGACCTTAACAAAGAGTTTCGAACTAATATACGCTTTTTATTATGAAACTCTATGGGTATAAATAAACGCATCCGTAGTTATTTACTACGGCACGCCTCATTACCCCAGGAATAGCTTGGGCACGTACAAGGGTAGTTTTAGTTTGTTCCATGTCCCCTTGTGCCATCAACGTAATAGACGCAAATGGGAGGATCATTGCCGGTAAGCAGAACCAAACATTTGGCGGTGTAGCGTGCACTTCACGAACCTAATCACTAAGCTCCTAGATTTATGATTTCTTTTTTGTGAGAGGTGTCCTGGCCCGTCTGTCTCTTATTAGCCAGTCTGTCTCTTGCTGGCCCCGCGGCCGTGTGATGTCCAACTGACAGCTTTCTATTGGGGGCGAGATTTGGGCATTTCCAATTACTATAGACTCATCGGCAAGACGGCCAAATCTCTTTTAAGTATTATAACCACCTTCAACATTCACAGTAGACGATATTTTTATTCTAAGATATCATCATCGTCGTCGCTGTCATCGTCGTCATTATCATTATCAGCCTATCTACACCAACTGCATGACAAAGGCCTCCCCCATAGATTTCCAATTATACCGGTCCTGCGCTAACTGCGACCAATTTATCCCCGCAAACTAAGATATGTGACGTAGCAATAACTGAACTTTGGTGCGAAATTTCCTCATTAAATTTTTACCTTCAGAAATCTGGCCTGGCTCCACCCCTCATGCCCTTTCGGCGATGAACCGGAAAATATCGAACACTTTCTTTTTAATTGTTTCAGCTTCTCCCCAATGCGACCCACGCATCCAGAATCAAGCTTTAACCGGCTGCACCCTCCGCTGTCCGCCTCCACTGTTCTATCAATAGGTGCTTCCGCACTAGGAGTTTGTCACAGGGAGGTTGTCTCTGCCCTTTATTCTTATGTTGTGGCGAGATGTCGGTTTCTCCGCTCGTCAGCTAAGGGCTCAAATTCATTTGTTTTTTTTTTCCCTGAATATACTTTATTATTCTAAAAAATATTTCCGCTTCTGTATTCTGTTTTCTAATTTTGGCGTATAGGTCACATCCCGATTGGGTACAGAGCTTCTTGGCCAATCGCCGTGGGTATGGGCCATGCTCTGAGGCAACTAAACAACCAACCAACCCATGCTTCCACGTCGGAGGGACGTCTGCTGGTAAGCGATCAGCTCTAGATCTGCGCCTCTCGGCTCTTGCAAATTTTGTCGTGGGTTGGGGCTTTTCCACACACGGTTCTCACAAGCGTGATATTTCTCCCGGGTGGTTGTGTTGATTCAGAGGCAACGAGTTACGACTTTTTAGGGCTTGAAGCGATGATCGCTAATGGGGCCTTTTCTTACGCAGGACGCGATCTCTCATGCATAAAATTAGAGACTTGCTGTTTTTGTGAGCTGGCTCTCGAATGACCTTGCAGCGACATTATTTTCCCAGGTGTTTTCTTCGCTCAACTCTACACATTATTTTCATAGATAAGGGTCGTTTTCTATCCCTCATGTAGGCTTAGGAGCGTGGTGTGGCATACCTACACCTTTAATTACCGTTCTGCATCGCAGCGGATGTGTCGGGCTTGTGTTCGGGAAAGAATATCGCCACCTTGAATTTGACCGCTCAGCGGTCTGCGCGCCATTTGATGAGGCTAGTATAATTATCATCACCATGGCCACCCTCAGAGCAGGCACACGATCCCGTGACACAGTCGCGCGTGAGTAAAGCACTTTAAGTTTCGAAAGAGGCTGATCCCCACGTGGGTATGTGCCGTCAGTGTGGGAACAAACGACGACGAGGACAACTCAAACAAGGCAGGCCGTCCATCATCGCGTACTTCAAATCCTTGA